>NC_134852.1:187525307-187834335 GCF_049852395.1 Peromyscus maniculatus bairdii | reverse complement strand
AAGTTATCTATGTTTTGTGAAGTAAGCCTTAGGACATTAATATAGACAATGAAAGACAGTGGAGAGAAAGGAAATGACACTCTGAGTGCTAACTTCTTATGTACAAAGAATTCGTGAGAACACAGGGATTGAACCAGGGAACCAGCAGGAGTCTTATGTGATTTTAGGACTGACTCAGAGTCATGCTGACATACTGGTGCCTACGTATTCCCCACAGTCCTACAAATCCGTGCTGCTCAACAAAGGTCCTGGGACACTTGAGGAGAACATGCTCCCTATCACAAACAATCCCAAATCGGTAATAAACACTAGCTTGTAATCAAACAAATGAGAAAAATCACAAAATAGACCTTGAAATCGACTTTTGCCAAAAAGACTTATTTTGTAGATAATTCATTGGCCAGAGAGATAATTCATTGGCCAGAGAGTCTGTGCCTTTTAATGAGTAAATGCAATAATTTTTGAAAGTGTAATTTTTTTCTCTTATTTCTTAAGACTTAAAGTAAGAATGAATATCTAAGTAGATGCCTGGAGGCTAGACTTACATAGATGAAGAATAAATGGTGCTAAGACCATATTTTTGTAATTATAGCTTATCCTAGTTTTAATGTCTAACATGAAGACCATACTAGAATTACAAATATTCTAACAAGGTATTTGTTTTTGTGGACATTCTAGACAGTAAGGTGTGTGTGTGTGTGTGTGTGTGTGTGTGTGTGTGTGTGTGTGTGTGTGTGTGTGTGTGTGTGTGTTTTAACCCAGGTGAGGGACTAGGATCTAGATATCACTGGTAGGCAGACAGATAGGGGAAGGGACCATGATAAGGGTACTGAACTTTCAAGATGGCCAGCTTCTTCCTCACCCTCCTGACCTGAGAAAAAAGCCTGGGGGCTTAAAACAAAAGCCTTTTAGACTATTTTTTTTCTCCTTCTGGTTGGCCCCTGAGACTGGACTTTCAACTGTCCTGTTTGCTTCAGGGTCTTTTCCTGTGTGTCTGCTGCAGGTGTGTATTTCCTCAGCACCAACAAAAGCCTCTCTTGAATCACAGACCCTACTGGCTCCTGTTTGTGGTGTTTGAGATCTCTTCACTGTTACCTGGAGTGCCCAAGATTTTTCCTCTTTTAATTCTTTCACTGACAGAGAAAATGAACCCATTCAAGACCTCTAGTCTGTATCATAGGTAGTTTAGATTATACACAAAGACTATTGAGTGAGTGACAGTTCTGAAGACCTTGATACAACAAGACCTTGCACAATCTCATTTTTATTAAATTTTTAAATTTTTGTTTGGTTTGTTTTAATTGGGGAAACGTGTAAGAATTTTGAGATTTCAGTAATGCTTTGTTCTGCCTTCTTACCTGACGACTGGATTATGCATCTTATCTATGCCAGACATGACTTTCACAGGACTCCTACTTGAGATATTTTTCTCCATGATGGAACAGTCCTTTATTTTGTTTTGTTATTTTATTCCAATTTATTCCCATAAGAATCTCTTCTGTATGAGGGAAAAGTTTCTTGCTCCATTCTCTCACGACCCCTTTGGCAGATTCTAGAGAGTTCTTTGACATAAATGTCCACTGGGACACATACACACAGATCCTCTCTCTCTCTCTCTCTCTCTCTCTCTCTCTCTCTCTCTCTCTCTCTCTCTCTCTCTCTCTCTCTCTCTCATGTATCTATATTCCACATGTACATGCAAAAACCCCTAGAGGCCTGAAGAGAATATCAGACTCCCTGGAGCTGGAGTTACAGGTGTTTGTGAGCCACAAGGTGCATGTGCTTAGAATTGAATCCAGGTCTTCTGCAAGAAAGCAAGTGATCTCAACTGCTGAGCATTCCCAAAGTCCCAAATCTGCCTCCTTTGAAAACACTTTGTCAGCCGTTTCTTTCAAGCAGAGTATTACTTGATGGTTGGAATCAAGTTTCACCATTGAATTAATTTTTTTTTTTCACAAGAGTTACTAGAATTGAACAAGACCCAAGTACCCCACTGTCTTATGATGAACTCAAGTAATTTCACAAATAACATGACAGAGATATTTGGTTCTTTGCTCTTTTAGGACCATATAGTTAGCATTACTCCAGTTAAAATCCTTGTTTTCCTTTTATTTTTTTTAACATTTAAAATATGTGTTTTTTTTCTTATTTTATTTTAGGAAATTTTTAAATTCATTTTACATACCAAACACAGATCCCTCTCTCATCCCACCTCCTGCTCAACCCCTTCTTCCCCCCATCCCCTCCTTTGAAAGGGTAATCATGGAGAGGGTGCCTGAACTGTCCTACCCCGGTAATCAGATTAGTGAATACCCTGTCATCTAGTAACTGATGGAAGCAGATGCAGAGATCCACACCCAAGCACCAGGCTGAGTTCAGGGAGTCCTGTCGAAGAGAGGGAAGTGGGATTATATGAACAAGGTAGGGTGGGGGTCAAGATCATGATGGGGAAATCTACAGAGACAACTGAACCAAGCTTGTAGAGATGCACAAAATTTAGACGGATAGCTGTGGAGCCTACATGGGACTGGACTAGGCCCTCTGCATACAGGAGACAGTTGTGTAGGTTGGTCTGTTTGAGGGACTCCTAGCAGTGGAATCAGGATCTATGCCAGGTGCATGAGCTGGCTTTCTGGAGCCCATTCCCTATGGTGGAACACCTTCCTCAGCCTTGATGCAGCAAGGGAGGGGCTTGTTCCTACCTCAACTGAATGTACCAGACTTTGCTGACTCTCCCTTACCCCTTTCCTCTTGTTCTTAGGAGCAATGTTATAGATCTGAAAAATGGTGGCTATTGAATGAATGAATGAATGAATGAATGAATGAATGAATGATGTGTCCTTGTCATTGGTTTAATAAAAAGCTGACCAACCAATAGGTAGGCAGGAGGGGTTAATTGGGACTTCTGGGCAAAGAGGAACTCGGGGTTAGACTCATAGGATACCCTAGGGAACCACTGAGGAATTCAGATGTACAGAAAGAAAGAGAGGTAGAAACTGATTAAGTTATAAGATCTAGTTGGGAACAAGCCTCAGCTAAAGGCCAAGCTATTGTAATTAATAATGAATCCCAGTGTCATTATTGGGGAGCTGATGGTCACAAAAGAAAGTCTGACAAGAAAGACCTGTTGCAATTCCCTATCTTTTATGAAAATTTATGGCTTCTGTCTTGATGTATATAGATCTCATGTTTATCCTCCATCTATGAAGACCTGCTATACATCTCTCCTCTTCCCATTTGTACATTGTGATTACACTAGAATTCTTAGTGAAATCCATACTAATTGATGTATCAATAAATTATGAAAAGACAGTTTTCAACTGAACTACCTTAATGCATTGGGACCCCGTCACTGTTTTAGCCTCCTCTTCCTTCCTCTTCTTTTCTTTTTTTTTCAAAATAAAATATAATAAGATGAAGCAAACACTATCATATTGAAGTTGGACAGAACAGGCCAACAGAAGGAAGAGTCCTAAGAGCAAGCACAAGAGTCAGGGACAGTCAGAAGTCCCATATTATTACTAATCTAATAGCTATAATATATATGTGGAGGACCTGGTACAGACCCTCATAGGCCCTGTGCTTTGCTGCTTCAGTTTCTGTGAGCTCATATGTGCCTTGCAGTTCAGGGTTCTCCTGGTGTCTCCCTCCCCTCTGGCTCTTACAATATTTCTGCCTCCTCTTCCATGGGGTTCTATAATCTGTAAGAGGAATAATTTTATGGAGACCTCTGATTTAGACTGTCTCTGCATAATGTCTGGCTGTGGATCACTGCTTTTGTATCCGTCTGCTGTATGAGGAAGTCTCTCTGATGGTGCCTGGATGAGTCACTGATCTATTAGTATAGCAGAATATCATTAGAAGTCATTTTATTGATTTTTTTTAGACCAACAGTGTTTGGTTTTCCCTAGGTCTCTGTTCTATCTAGTCTCTGTTTCTTGCTTACACAAGCAGTGTCAGGCATATGTTCATTCTTGTTAGTGGGCCTTAAGTCAAATAATTTGTTGGTTAGCTACTTCCACAAGGTCTATGCCACCATTGCCCTAGCGTATTTTACAGGCAGGACAAATTGTAGGGCAAAAGTTTTGTGGCTGGGTTGGTGTGTACATTTCTCTCTGGGTAGTCTGCAGGATGCCTTCCTACACCAAAGACACCAGAACATAGGGGTGAAGGATCCACATAGCCTCAGTTCAGATTCTTCATATTCAATGAGTTGTGTGAATGTTGTCCTCAGTAATGGGCACCCCAGCTGTCAGCTTGCAGAGAGCAAACTTTTGTTTTAACAACAACTAGAGTTGTTTAGGAATTTCCATGGGACCTCACTGGCTAAAAACTCAATTGAATGTAACCAAGTGCCACCACTGGAATCCTTGCTTGGCTACAAGAGATGGCCAGTTGAGACTCCATATCCCCCATTACTAGGAATCCTCATTAGAATCACCTTCACAGATTTCAGGAAACTGCACTAAGTTTCCATATCACCATAAATGTCTCCCCAATTTTAGCCATCCCTCCTCCCTCTCTCTTCCTCTATCCATGCAACCTGATCTACCTATTCCTGTTCCTACCTGCCCCCAGTCTGCCTGTAAAAGCTATTCTATCTCCACCTCCCAGAGAGATTCATGTGTCCCTGATAGACCCCTGCTGTTTACCTAACCTCTTTGGGTCGACAGATTGTAGCTTGGTTATCATTTACTAATGGCTAACATCCCCTTGTAAGGGAATACATACCACATTTATTTTTGTAGATCTGGGTTACCTCACTCAGGATGATTTTTTTCTAGTTCCATCCAATTTGCCTGCAAATTTCATGATGTCATTTTTTTTAACAGCTGATCAATACTCCATTGTGTAAATGTACCACATTTTCTTTATCCATTCTTTTGTTGAAGAATATCTAGGTTGTTTCCAGTTTCTGGCTATTATGAATAAAACTGCAATGAACATGTTTGAGCAAGTGTCCTTTTGGTAAAATAGATCATCCTTTTGGTATATGCCCACCATATTGATTTCCATAGTGGCTGCCAAAGTTTGCACTCCCACCAGCAATGGCAGAGTATTCCTCTTGCTCCACATATTTGCCAGCATGAGCTATAACCTGTGTTATTGATCTTAGCAATTCTAACAAGTGTAAGATAGAATCTCAAAGTAGTTTTGATTTGCATTTCCCTGATGGTTAAGGGTGTTGAACATTTCTTTAAATGTTTCTAAGCCATTGGAAATTCCTCTATGTAGGATTCTCTGTTTAGATCCGTACCCTGTTTTTTAATTGATCATTTGGTTTTTTGATATCTAGTTTACTGAGTTCTTTATATATTTTTCTAGTTTCTTAAGTTTTTATGTATTTTGGGTATTAGTCCTCTGTCAGGTGTTTAGTTGGTAAAAATCTTTTCCCATTCTAAGTCTGCTACTTTGTCTGATTGATAGTGTCCTTTGTCTTACAGAGAATTTTAAGTTTCATGAGGTCCCATTTATCAATTGTTCTGCTTCAGTATAAGTGTTTTGTTCAGAAATTTATCTTCTGTGCGAATGTGTTCAAGGCTATTCCTTACTTTCTCTTCCATCAGGTTTAGTGTATCTGGTTTTACATTGAGGTCTTTGATCCATTGGGACTTGAGTTTTGTGCAGGGTGATAAATATGGATTTATTTGCATTCTTCTTCATGCAGATATCATTTGCCTACTACCATTTATTAAAGATGTCTTTTTTATAGTGTGTATTAATGACTTCTTTATCAAAAATCAGGTGTCCATATATGCGTGGTTTTATGACTGGGTCTTCGGTACAATTCCATTGATCAACATCGGTTTTTATGCCAATGTAATGTGGTTTTTATTTCTATAGCTCTAGTACAACTTGCAGTCTGGAATGGTTGGACATCCAGTGTGGGATGACTCAGCTCTAACAGGCCTGATGGCCAGCTGGCCCAAACCAGTAATGAGAGCATGCACATAAGATACTTCCTGAGAGCCAACCTGGGTCTGCCTAGGGGTCTTGGCAACAGCAGCTGAGGCATGATCTGAGATGGCTTGGGTCAATGAGAGGCAATCATGCCACATCAGCACATGCATATTCATAAGATCTTCCCTCGGGGCAGGTGGAGGGTATTTAAGGCTTGCTTCTTCTTGAATAAAATAAAACGAGCTTGCTGTTTTCAGCCTGATGCCCAGGGTCTGTTTCTTTGACTCTGTGCCTCTGTGCCTACTCACCTCCTCCCCCAAGGGAACCTCACAGGACCCTACAACAATCCAGCAGTTATTTTCTTGTTCAGGATTGTTTTAGCTATCTTGTTTTTGTTTGTTTGTTTGTTTGTTTTTTGTTTTTCCATATGAAGTTAATTGTCCTTTCAAAGTCTGTAAGAATTGTGTTGGAATTTTGATGAGGATTACATTGAAGCTGTAGATTGCTTTTGGTAGGATGGCCATTTGACTATGTTAATCTTACCAATCAATGAGCATGGGAAATCTTACTATCTTCTGATATCTTCTTCAATTTCTTTCTTCAAAGACTTGAAGTTCTTGTCATACAGGTCTTTGACTTGCTTGATCAGAGTTACATCAAGATATTTTATATTATTTGTGGCTGTTGTGAATGCTGTTGTTTCTCTGATTTCTTTCTCTGTGTAAGAAGGGCTACTGATTTCTTTTAAGTTAATTTTGCATCCATCACTTCACTAAAGGTATTTATCAGCTGTAGGAGTTCTCTAGCAGAATTTGGGGTCACTTTTGTATACTATCATAATATCTCAAAATAGCTAAACTCTGACTTTTTCCTTTTCAATTTGTCAGAGGCCACTAAGAATATACAGCAGATGACAACTAATATTTAACATGTTGACCCACCAGATGAATAATTCTTTCATGGGGAGCCCCACTAATCAAAAATTGTGGGGTTACTGGCTGTGCATACCATTTGTTTCTGTCTGTAATGTTCTCTGTGCTGCCACAATTCCTTCCTAAAAAGAACAGCTATGGGGTTCTTTCCACAGCCCATTGGTGGTATATTTTGTACTTTTTGGTCACATATATCTGTGGATGGTCAGAAAGATGATCTCTTCTTAAGGTGAATAGTTTTGATAAATAAAAAAAACACTAGGATATTTTTCATAGCTCAGACTGACATAGGAAAATAACAGTATTCACAGATACAAAGACAGCCTTTTACACATTTAGCTGATTTAAGACCTCAGCAAATTCAAAGTAAACTATTGTCTTGCAAATGAAATGCACAAGAACAAGTTCCCAAGTGTCTGTTTGTTGAATTAAATTCAGGCAAAAAGCAACTTTAGTAGACATAACTCCTTGTACAGATCCTCTCAGCAATGGACTCTCAGCGCCTATGATGCAGGACTCAACGTTCAGCCAACTAACTGTTTATTGTTTAGGTCCTGAATTCCAGTGTCACTCTCCCTCAAGAAATACTGGGTGCTTAGTCTACATGCATCCTGACTTTGCTTTACAGACTGCACATCAGGGAACTTAGCTGACAGCCAATCATTGCCATGGTCACTCACTGGCCAGTTAATGTGACATCCCAAGTCTGAGAGAAACCGTGTGATTTCTCATATGTTATCAGAATGGTTCAGTTTATAATTGTTTACTCAAGAAATGTTATGTGACCCTCAAAATGTAACTCATGTATTTGTCCAGAGTTTTTTCTGTGAGAGAGCTGTGTAGAGAGAGTTGTGTAAGAGGGCTGTGAAGGGGAGAGATGTAGTTGTGTGGAAACAGAGATTTTTTCTTTCTTTCTTTCTTTCTTTCTTTCTTTCTTTCTTTCTTTCTTTCTTTCTTTCTTTCTTTCTTTCTTTCTTTCTTTCTTTTCTTCTTTCTTTCTTTCTCTCTCACTTTCTCTCTTTCTTTTCTCTCTCTCTCTCTTTCTTTCTTTCTTTCTTTCTTTCTTTTTTTCGAGACAGAGTTTCTCTGTATAGTTTTGGCACCTGTCCTGGATCTTGTTCTGTAGATCAGGCTGACCTCGAACTCACAGAGATCTGTCTGGCTCTGCCTCCAGAGTGCTGGGATTAAAGGCATGTGCCGCCACCACCTGGCATCAATTTTTTTTTTTGGTCAAGATTTTTCAAAGAGAAAGTTACCATAAGAAAGTGTGTTTCTTTTCTTCCTTACTCCTCAGATAGATAAAGTCTAGTCCTTGCACATTCATGGATTTTTTTTGCATACCTTGGGTGCTGCTGGAGGCTGGCCCTCCAGGCAGTGACATCAATTTGTATCTCCTTGATCTCCTTTAGTTATCTTATTGCTCTAGCTATAATTACAAGTACTATATTGAATAGATATGGAGAGAGTGGGCAGTATTGTCTTTGTCCCAATTTTAGAGGAATTACTGCTTTGAGTTTCTCTCTACATAATTCAATGTTGGCTATCAGGTTGCTCTAAATTGCTTTTATTATGTTTAGATATATTCCTTGTATCCCTGATCTTTCCAAGACTTTTATCATGATTGGGTGTTTGATTTTGTTACACTCCTTTTCTACATCTAATGAGATGATATTGTAGTGTTTTTGTCCTTCAGTTTGTTTATATGGTGAATTACATTGCTAGATTTTCATATGATGAAACATCTCTGCATCTCTGATCTACTTGATCATGGTGGATGATCTTTCTGATGTATTCTTTGATTCTGTTTCCCTGTATTTTATTGAGTATTTTTGCATCTATGTTCTTAAGAGAAATAGGTCTATAATTCTCTTTCTTTGTTGAGTCTTTATGTCATTTCAGTATCAGCGTAACTGTGGCTTCATAAAATGAACTTGGCAATGTTCTTTCTGTTTCCATTGTGTGGAACAATTCGAGAAGTATTGGTATTAGCTCTTCTCTGAAAGTTTGGTAGAATAGTGCACTGAAACCATCTGGCCATAGGTGTTGTTGTTGTTGCTGTTGAGAGACTTTTAATGACTGCTTCTATTTCCTTAGGGGTTATAGGTTTTTTTAAGTTGTTTATCTGGTCTTGATTTAATTTTGGAATGTGATACCTATCAAAAATTGTTCATTTTTTTTAAATTTTCCAATTTTGTGGAGTACAGGATTTTGAAGTTTGACCTAATGATCCTCTGGATTTCCTCAGTGTATGTTGTTACATCCTCCTTTTCATTTCTGATTTTGTTAATTTGGATATTCACTCTCTGCTTTTTAGTTAATTTGGCTAAGTGTTTATCTATCTTCTTGCTTTTCTCAAGAACCAACTCTTTGTTTTTATTGATTCTTTTTATTGTTCTCTTTGTTGCTGTTTTATTGATTTCAGCCCTGAGTTTGATTATTTCTTGCAGCCTACTCCTCTTGGGTGTGAGTCCTTCTTCTTCTTCTTCTTCTTCTTCTTCTTCTTCTTCTTCTTCTTCTTCTTCTTCTTCTTCTTCTTCTTCTTCTTCTCCTCCTCCTCCTCCTCCTCCTCCTCCTCCTCCTCCTCCTCCTTCTTCTCCTTCTCCTCCTCCTCCTCCTCCTCCTCCTCCTCCTCCTCCTCCTCCTCCTTCTTCTTCTTCTAGAGCTTTTTGGTGTGTTGTTAAATTGCTAGTATAAGGTTTTGCTGTTTTCTTTTATGTAGGGACTCAGTTCTATGAACTTGCCTCCTAGCACCACTTTCATTATGTTCCACAAGTTTGGGTATGTTGTGTTTTCATTTTCACTGAATTCTAGAAAGTATTTAATTTCCTTCATATTTCTCTCTTTTTCATTCAGTAGAGAGTTGTTCAGACTTTGTAGGCTTTTTATTGTTTTTGTTGTTGTTGCTATCTAGCTTTAGTCTGTGGTGGTCTGATAAGATACAGGGAGCTATTTAGGATACAAGGAGTTAATTTAATTTTCCTGTATGTTGAGACTTGCTTTGTCTGAGTATGTGGTCTGTTTTGGAGAAAATTTCATAAGATACAGAGTAGAAGGTGTATTCTTTTGTGTTTGGGTGAAATGTTACATTAATAATCTGTTAGGTTCATTTGGTTTATAATGTCTGTTTTTGAAGCATCTCAGTTTGGTTTTTGTCTGGTTGACCTGTCCATCAGTGAGAGTTGATTATTTAAGCCTCCCACTATGTGTGAGGATCAATATGTGATTTAAGATGTAGTAGTGTTTTCTTTTCTTTTCTTTTTTATTTTTAAGCTTGGATGCCCTTATCTTTGGTGCATAGATGTTAGGAAATGTGATCCTAGTGGATTATTCCTTTGATGAGTATATAGTGTCCTTCCCTATTTCTTTTTATTAGTTTTAGTTTCAAGTCTATTTTGTTAGATATTAAAATGGCCACACTAGCTTATTTCTTAGGTTTAGTTTCTTGAAATATCTTATTCCACTCAGTTGTCCTGAGGTAATGTCTATCCTTGATGTTGAGGTGTGTTTCTTGGGTGCAGCAGAAGGATGGATGCTGTTTTCATAACCATTCTGTTAGTCTGTGTCTTTTTATTGGTGTATTGAGACCATTGATATTGAGAGATATCAATGACCAATAATTGCTGACTCACGTTATTTTGTTGTTTGTGGTGGTAGTGTGTGTGTGTGTGTGTGTGTGTGTGTGTGTGTGTGTGTGTGTCCCTTCTTTGGATTTTCTTGTGTGTGATTATTTATTTCCTGTGTTTTCACGGGTGTAGTTAACCTCCTTAGGTTGGAGTTTTTCTTCTAGCACCTTCTGTAGAACTGGATCTGTACATAGATATTGTTTAATTTTCACTTTATCATGGAATATGTTATTTTCTCCATCTATGGTAATTAAAGTTTGGTTGGGTATAGTAGTCTGAGCTGGCATCTATGGTCTCTCAGAGTCTGCAACACATCTGTCTAGGCCCTTCTGGCTTTTAGAGTCTCTACTAAGAAGTCAGGTGTAATTTTAATAGGTATGCTTTTATATGTTACTTGGTCTTTTTTCCTTGCAGCTTTTAATTTTTCTTTGTTCTCTATGTTCAATATTTTGTTTATTATGTGATGAGGAAACTTTCTTTGCCAGTCTAATCTCTTTGGTGTTCTATATGCTTCTTGTACTCTTGCCTTCCTTAGTTTAAGGCATTTTTCTTCTGTGATTTTCTTGAAAAAATCTTCTAGACCTTTGAGCTGGGTTTCTTTTCCTTCCTTTATGCCTATTATCCTTAGGTTTGGTCTTTTCATAGTGTCCCATATTTCCTGGATGTTTTGTGTCAGGAGTTTTTTAGATTTAACATTTTCTTTGACTGATGCAATCATTTCTTCTATTGTATTCAAACCTGAGAGTCTCTTTTTCATCTCTTCTATTCTCTTCGTGAAGCCTGACTCTGTAATCCTGTTCAAATCCCTAAATTTTTCATTTCCAGAATTCCCTCCATTTGGATTTTCATTATTGATTCTATTTCCAATGTCAGGTCCCAAAAAAATTTATTTATTACCTCACACTTCTTATTTGTGTTTTTCTGGATTTCTTTAAGGAATTTATTAATTTAATCTTTAAGGGCCCCTATCATATTCATAAAGGCTGTTTTAAGGCTGTTCTTTTTCTGTGCTTCAGCTATGTTGGAATATTCAGGGCATGCTGTGTTGGGCTACCTGGGCTCTAGTGGAGACATATTGTCCTGGCTGCTTGAATGTGCTTTTACACTGGTGTCTCAGCATCTGGGTTTGGAATGATTATAGGTCTAGGAGCTGATTTCTGGATTTGTCTTTGTTGGGTGGGTGATTAATTTCTTGGTTTCAGTTTCCTTTCTGGATTTTCAGAGAGTGTGGTATCTGTGTGTTGCCTGTTTTCCAGTCTTGTTTATTTGGTATGTTCACAGAGAAGGAATGCCTGCTGGTGTTGGATGCCGGGATACTGGGATGAGTTGGGGACGGAAGGTTGGAGGCAAAGGTCTTTGTAATCTATTGGAAATCAGAGCCAGAGAGGAAAGGGAGACCACAGCAGGTTTTCTGTTATAGAGCTGGGGATGAGACTGGAGAGACTGTATCTCAGGAGCAGTAGGAGAGGTGTGGGTCTGCCTTCAGCCTACTTGTTGCCCTGGGAGGAGCAGCCAGCCCTTGGGTTAGCAGTGGATGCCTGCTAGAGGTGGGGTCTGGGACAAAACAATGAGTGGAAGGAGCAAGCTTAGGAGGGGATGGTTTGCGGACTCCACAGGGGATGTGGGCAGGGGTAAGGGAAGGCTGCAGCTGGTGTTCCCTTGCAGGGATAACAGTGGTGGCTTGGTCTGGGGGAAGAAAGAGGAGGAGAAGGTCTGTGGGCAGCCTACCTGGTATTCTGGCACGTGTAGCCTGTGGGTTGAGCAGGGGGTGTCTGCTGGAGTTTGGGGCTGGGATACAATAACTAATAGAAGTTTAAGAGGGGATGGTCTGTGGGATCCACAGGAGATGTGGGCGGGGGTTGGGGGGAAGCTGCAGCTGGTATATCTGCTGCATATACCAGGCGCCAGGGACTAGGCTGAGGTTCTGGGTCTGGGGAACAGAAAGAGAGGAGAAGCTCTGTTTTAACCTGCTTCTTAAAATAATAATCATTTTGGTGATTATTTTTATGAACTTATTCCCGTTTCCCCCATAATCTCTGACAGAGTTGGAAATTTATTATTATAATGACCAAACATAACCCGTAATTTACTAGTTCTTCTACTTACCCCACTTAAGTCGTTCATTTTTTTTTTCTTCCAAATCTGGCATAGTTTCGTTCTAGGTTTCCTTTTACCACCATTCTACAGGAATTTCCTCACCCCACTCAGACTCTGTGTCTCTTCCTCCATTTTCATTTCCCAGTCTCTCCTTCTCTGGAGCTGGATCTTCAAGTATTTGAAGGTCTGGTGTGGGGCTGTCATATTCTTTATTGGCCTTTTGACTTGTCATACCTGAACACTTCCTTATCTTTAAGCACCCACCTAGTTTCCATGGATATGGAATCTCAGGCTAAAATCCATATTCTCAAGGATTCTGAAGTGTTTTTCAGTGTTCGGTGCTATTTCTGAGGGATCTGATCGTGTACTTGTTGTTTTAACTTTTAAAATAATCCATATATTTTTATTTTCTGGGATTTGTTTTATAAAATGTTCTTATCTTTAAATTCAGAAGTTTGACAATTATGTACCATAGTAGGGGTTTTTCAGTCTGTGAATTTGACCTTTAATAGGTACCTTTCTTCTAAAAATACAGGTTGTGAGAGTATTTATTTGATAGTAAAAAAAACCTTACAGTTTTTCATTTCTTGCCCTGAGTATTTAATTATTTAATTAATTTGAGCCTTGCCTCTAACCCCACAATCTGTCTCTGTCTCTGTCTTTTCCTTTCCCTTTCTCTCTCTCTCTCTCTCTCTCTCTCTCTCTCTCTCTCTCTCTCTCTCTCTCTCTCTCTCTCCTCTTTCTCCAACATTCTTTTATGGAGCCAGTCCAGGCTAGCCATGAACTTATTGGCCTTGAATATATGATCCTTTTGTCTCTACCTCTCAAGAACTGGGATAGTAGACAGGTGCCACAATCTCTGGCTTTAATTTTCTTGTTGTTAAAAAAAAAACAAAAACTGATGCACCACTTCTGTCATTTTGTTCCATTTTCCAAGATCCTCTTAACTGTATCTCCCACTGTGTGCATGTGTTCCTGTTCTCACATGGTTTTAGTTTTGAAGAGCTCTTTTTTGAAATTCTATGACTGTTACTTTATATAGCATCTTTGTTTCCCTTTGGAGAAATTAATTATAGTCCTGGAGCTATTTCCCAGTTCTATCTGCTTTTACAGCTTTTGAATTCCCTTTCTCTTTGTTAAAAGCCCTTTCAAATATATTAAGTCTGTGCATATGGGCATATTTAAGATTGAGGCACATTCACATGGTGAGCAGATATGATGTTTACTGCTGCACATCGGCAGGCATTTGAAACTGGTAAGCATCACCACTATGGAAGTATTAATCTAGCCATGTTGTGACCTAACTATCTCTGTTCAATAACTAAAATATTTCTGCCCTTTAATAATTTGTCATTTCTTATCAGTTGCATCTACTCTATGCCCTCTTTGTCATTGGCAATATGCAACCTTTATACTTGCTTATTTCAGCATACTAGTTATGTGCTGGCAGGTGTAAATTTTGTAATAATGTATACAGAGTGTAATACTTGAAGTTTATACAATGTGGAAAAGGCCATCTTAGAGGGATCTCTGAGTTCTGCATGAAGAGAAGCACCTGGGATGAGTACCATGAACATCGTTGATAAAGACATTGATCCTTAACTGAGTTGTAAAAGATGTAGAAGGATTTTCTCAGGAGATGAGAGACTGGAAAGCTTTCAAAGAATAAGGCAGAACAAGAATGAGGTTGTGGGCAATGAGACTGCAGGCTTCCATGTAGTGCTGCAAGTTGTACATCCTGTGCATGGCTAATGGGTGAACACAAGGAAAGGATTTGAGTTCATCAGCTCAGATCACAGAACTTTTCTCACTGTGTTCTGAGGATCTGTGCAAGGCACCATGCTTATCAAAAGGAGCAAGAATCTGTTTTTCTATAGATGGAAACAACAATAAGCATCAGTGATGTTGGGCATAACTATATATATAGTTCCAAACAGGAGAACATTGCATTTGATTGAACCCTGAAGGAAGAAACATATGTAAAAGATTTCTAATTTAAATAGAGTATAATAAGGAACATGCTGAGATGGAAGGGTAGAAAATTAGTGTTAGAGGATCATAGAGGTACAAAAGGTAATTTAAGAAGAACAGGAAGTCCTGTTTGTCTGGTACAAAAAGGCCACATAAATGTAGCATGGAGTATGTAACATGACGGGTATGGCATTGAGTGCTAGACTGAGAAGTTGTTCTGACTTCTGGATCCAAAAATTTGAACACAGAGTCCAATCTACTTAAAATGGCAACAGATGATGTCTATGTACACCCATGTCTACATTCTAAACACACACGTTCCAGAATAATGGCTTCCCTTATTCCTTGAGGATGAAACATCTTTAACTGTGGCAGTAGTCTCTCAACTTGTTTTCCTCATTGTACCCATCATCCTCTTTCAGTGAACTTGAAGAATAAAAACTAAATCTACTTCTCCATTCTTAGAGCCAAACACGCTACACAGTGTGAGACTCTGATCTGTCTCCAGCCTCTGCACTTGCTGTTTCTTCCCTCACTAGAAATTACTCTCCAAGAAGCCAGACACCTTATATTTTATGGCATTTACTCTGTCCTCAATGCCTAGATGGAGTTTGGCACATTATATACATTCATGGAGAAAACAAAGAAAGAAAATGATTATTTGAAATGTCTCTTCTAATTCTTGTTGCAGGAGACATTCTTTCTTTAACCAGATACTGTCTTTACTCTTGTTATCGTAGATTATTCCTCATTTCTATAAATGATGAGTGGGATAGAACTTTAAGCTATAAGAGAGAAATGCCCCCCACACCTACTGAATGTTTCATTAGTGTCTTCACTTGGTGTCTCAATCATATTAGCTGCGCAGTAAGCATTATAAAGATGTCTAACTTATATTCAATAAATAAATATTTTAAAGATACATAATGAGGAAAGCTGCAACATGGTGAGCAGTAGTACTTTTCTTTTTATGGAAGGCAGGATTTTATTTCTAGTTGTTCTTTAAACACCTGATTGTAGTGATATATTGTGTACCCTAATAAACCTGCCTGGGGATTGGAGGACAGAGCCACCAACTAGTTTAGACATAGAGGTCAGGCTCTGCTTCTCTAATCTTTCAGCTTTCACCCCAATATCTGGCTCTGTTTTTTTAATGTTCGTGTTATATCTGATAGATCATTACCAATTATTATTATTCCCAATCTTGGATCCAAATTTGATAAGCAAATAATTTACATCAGGCACACCAATTTATGCACTTCTGGATTTCTATTTTTTACATGAAATGCAGAAATAATGTTGGTTAAGGCATAGCCTATTAGCAAACTGCTTCAGATTCCATGGGGTGCTCATTAAACTTGCTCCCACTCAGCATCTCTGGGACTAGGGTGTGGTGATCTGAATTTTTAACAAGCTCTTTCTGTGGTTCATATGCATACTGAGTCTGAGAGCCTGTGAAGTGTTGTATTAAATGAGTTTCTTCTATGTTTCTGTATTTGCCTCTGTAGCAGAAATAGTATATATTGGCCATCTGGTGAGATAGAGAAAGAGAGAGCAAGAGATCCTGTAGTTATTGCTCATGTAGATTGCTGCTTCAGGAAGTTCCCTAGTAATTCTTGTCAGCCACTAAGCAATGTGATGTTTTATGTGAGTAATGCTCTATTCTTTGCATTATACTGTACAAAATTACATTATTTCTCAGCTTTGTGTCTCTGGGAAAAATAAAATTATGGTATGGTAATTTCTCTTAGGAAGCATTTCTGGTTGTATAGATCACACACCTCATGATTCAGATACTTCAAAATCTTTTAGGGAGTAACCCAGGTATTTTAGAAAGCTGAAACAAATTCTCCCAGCTCTGGGTCCAACTTGGTATGTTGATAATGCACATTCTGCAAGATGACTACAACAAAGAGAAGTGGGAATTCCACTTAAGACTGACTGGGGACAGAAAGTGATTCTCCATTGAGGCAGAATATGCAATGCAAAAGGTTGGAAAATAATCACAAAAATTCAAAGAATGGAGCAATTTTTCCCTCTCTGGAAAATTGAAAGCAAATCTTGGGGAAAGAGCAAACTATTTGAGCAATAGCTGTCAACATTTCCAAGGGAGGTGGGAAGTGAAGTGACTGCCGACTGAATGGAGGCACAGGTGTGCTTATCAGGTTGAAATGGGCTCAGGAGGAGAAGTAATCTTTTTTTGGAGCCCCAGCGCTAAAAGATAATTAACTTCTGTCTGCTTCCACGATTCAGCCTGCTTTATAGTGTTGCTGAAAATGCTCACAAGTTGGCAGTGGAAGCCAAAAGCATTCTTAAAAACTTGCATGGACTTTTGAGGAGGGAATAATTGAAACAAGCATTTGGTACAAGGCAAATGGGATTTTTCAATTGTGACTGGCTAGGAATTTAATGTCTATATGCTGCACATACACTTACAGTTTGAGGCACACATGTGCATTTGTATCATGGTTTCTCTTAATTAAAAACTCTTAACGTGAATTGGCAGAGAATTCTAGCTGTATGTTCAGATATCTCCACAAGTGCTGAAAACCACTCAGCCGTAGCTCTGAAAAAAAATGTCATTGGGAAACTCATCTGTACTTGCACTCTTAAATACATCAGGACTGATAATAGCTAAAATGACACTTTATATTGGTACCACATTGTAAACATGTATAAAGACATTATAAACGATTTCTGTCTTCCTGAAAGCCTGCCATCATCTCCTTCATTCCTCCCCACAATCTGATAGGTCTTATATTCCAACATTCAAGGAAGTGTGGGTCATTTGCCAGAGCTGAAATGCTACTTAGTAGCATTAATGGTGGAGAGGAGTAGTTACTCATTCGTATCAAAGAAGGTCTACAAGCATCTCCTTGTATTTGGGAAGTGTTTGGAAAGTGTGAGGTACTGGATAACAGAGGATCTTCCTTGTAAATTTCAGGTTTCATTAACGAAGTTTTATATATATATATATATAACTATGGAAATTTTTACAGAGAATCAGAGTTTAAGAAACATACTGGAACTTAGCCTATACATTGGTTGACACCCAGGAAAATTATTGTTTGAGTGTTCCAGAACAGGTCAGTCCTTGTAGATGCTCCTTTAGTGAATGGGGAGATAGACACCTGTAGTGAGGTGGGGTAGACAGTCAGACCACGCCTGAATTAGAGGATCTGCACCACCCATGACTCTTCTGATAACTTGCTTAGGAATACAGCTTCTCTGCAGTCAGATATGAACTGCTTTTGGTTTTTAGTGACACCCCCTGAGGTTTTTTCACTCTATATTTTATATCATATATAAAGGGAGCAGGGACAAGCTAAATGGAACTACCACACTAAGAGAGAAGCTACACAGTTTGTTCTGATGGCTATCAGAATTTTACAGTGTGTTTATGACTTGCAGCTTTCAAAAAAAAATTAAGCCACTTAGTGAACATCAAAGCAAAAATCACTGGAGGAAGCAGAAGAATCCACAGCTAAGAGTTCTCTGGTTTCCCCATTGTCCGTGGGTCCAATAATGCACAGGCATCGGTCTGCCCAGCCTGGAAAGAGAAGCAGCAAATGCTGTGCTGTGTCTTCCTCGGTGAAGGGAGGCATACTAATGAAGGAGTCATACTATTCACACTTCCACTAAAAGCCCCAGTTTCCCTTCTTAATGTCTGAGAACTAAGGCCGACAACTGCACTGCAGTGTAGAAATATATGAGCTGTGAAAAAGCAGTTCTTGGCAAATTGTGGTGCACCCTCTCTTTTTAATGTGATCACTGGAATGCACAAAAAGTTACCTCTCCCTACAGCCTGTTTCCTGTGTGGAAACCTAATCACCTTTGAAACTAGGTCCACTGGATGGGTATGACTTGCTCAGCTTAGACCTCTAGATGTAGCAGCACCCAGCAAGAGCAGCTGTACTAAGCAGCCAGAAGTCATTTCCTAATGCAAGTGCTGGGAGCCAGAGCCAAGCACGTTTCAGTCTTAGCTTCCCTATGGTGCAGAGACTGATGAACAGAACATGAGGTTTCCCAAGATAACGTCTGCAGGCAACCTACTTACTTACTTACAGCAAGTTTTTCTCAAGCTTTGCCATCTCCCTGTATTTGGCAAGTTCAAACCAGCCATTAGTAAAATCATCCAATAGTGACCTGCAGTAGAATACAGAAAGCTGTGTGCAGGGGTGATGGTGGTTAAAATCTCAGGCAGGCAATGAGAGGATTATTCAAACATGCCAGATATGTCCTTTTAAACTTTTGTTTCCTATGACTAATGCATGGAACACTGTAGACACACCTAATTAAATGAGACAACACTTATTAAACCACATTATTTGAAAGTGTACCACACATAGAAGACCTTCTCTGTTAATAGTTAGTATTAGTGAAATCTGGTACGGGGAGAAATGGGTTGACTTTGGCATTATACATACATTGTTATTATTTTTACAGTTTACATGATTATTGTTATTTGTTGGATAAGAAATCACAAGGTATCATGAGACATAAGGATGACATTTCCAAAGCCAAAAAGACAAAACAAAGAACAATTCTTAAAATATCAACATATGTCCATTTGTTCTTTAAAGATCTCCAGCAATTCAACATCTTCCCAAGAAAAGTTCCTGCAATGGTGGGGATCTATAATCATGACATCCCGATAGGATGTCTTTACTAAATGAGTCTTTGCCATATCTCCAGCTATGATATGCTAGACCACTTCTATGGGCCTTATACCCTTTCTGTCCTCAGTATCCACTCTTCTAAAGCCTGTAGAGAGAGTATGAGCATCAGGAAGCCTATGTGGAGTGTGTGTTAATGCATGCTTGAGAAATTATTGTGTTCTGGCAAGGCAGGTGCCAGGGCAGCAAAGAAGATCCAGCTGACAAAATTCCAGCTACAGATCAAAAGCTGAATGTTCTGAACCTCAGTAAAGATAGGGATGATGATTTACCAATTCCATTATGATGTTAAGATATCTTTAGGTAGATAATTTCTCAAAACGGTAAAAGTATGACCCATGCATACTCCCCAACTCTACCATTCCCTGGCACCGGCAAACGACTCAACAGTCCCGTCCACAGATGTTTGTTCAGCACTCTATTCACAATAGCTAGGAAATGGAAACAACCTAAATATCCTTCAACTGCTGAATGGATAATGAAAATGTGCTACATATACAGAATGGAATTCTATTCACATGTAAAGACTATACAGTCATGATATTTGCAAGCAAATAGATGGAACTTTACTGAGATAACCCAGACTCAGAAAGACAAACACCACACATACTGTCTTATTTGAGTATCTGAAATCAGCATCCTTAGCTGTGAGTGTATAACCTGGATTTACTGAAGAAATCAGGAAAGAGTAAAAGGATGATGGTGGGGGTGTTCTAGCATGGGGGCTAGTAGAACACAGGTGCTACAGAGGGAGAAATGGGAAGAAAGGTGTAGAGTTTATCTGGAGAGGGAGATTGGGGAAGGCAATGCTAAGGGACAGACAGTGAGGAGGGATAAAGAGCACTAAGCAGAACTAAAACAACCGTAGGGAAATTTGCAATTGTATTGTTGTTTATATTGCATATTATATATACATGAATATGAGTATACATACATAATCATAAAAATGTATAGAATATAAATTATATAAATAATTTTTAAAAAGTTATACCACTTGGGGTGATAATGCTTACCACAAGAATAACAGACTATTTAGGCATGGGACACCTCCCTTCAAGTTGTTGTCCAGAGGTGTCTGAGAGACTCCCCAAACAATATAAGCTATTGGCATTGTCCTTTGTTTCCTCCCAGAAGTTGAAAATATGATCTTATTGCTGAAAATACCATATACTTTGTATATAGGACTTGGCAAAATTGCACAGGAACTAACCTGGAAGGCTTTTACCTGAGGACTAGCTTTCATACTATGGGAAGATGCTATGCAAGCTGCCAAGGGAGGAAAGAAATCAATAGTCTTACCAAACTGTAAAGCCCAAAACTTCAACAATGACCAGCATGTCAAGATATCCATAATGATGCAATAGAAACACATCCTGGAAGTAAGCAACAGCCATCTAATTGAACTTAAGTTCCACTCACTAGGAGAAAATTCATGCCTGGTACTGTAAATACAGCCAACTACCCATGGCTGGTGAGTTCATGGACCCTAAAGGAGATCTTACCACTGCCACTTTCATTATCTAGTATAATTCCCAACTGCATTCTAAATGCCTAGCCTTATAGTCACTTATATACCTCTTACCCCTCATCAAAGAAGCTTAATTCTGCAGCAGACAGACACTATTATAGAAGTCTACAACTAGTCAAAATGCAGAGAAAAACTGACAGTGGGGTTCCCAGTCCCAACTGATACACACCTCTACAGCACAAGCCCTACATCTAAGGTTCAAGGAACATCTTGGAGGCATGGGGGTGGAAAGAGTGTAAGAGCCAGAAGACCAGAATAACATCTTCTGTACAAGGCAGGGAACTGTATCCATGGCATGGTAAAAATATGGTTGTCTAAACAAGACCTGCACAATGACAACATGAGTTGATATGCCAAAGTAGATGTGGGAAATCTCACAAGATTCCATCCTTAAATGAACAACTACAGGGTAATTAATGATTACTAAGAAATGGAAGGGAGAATCGGTCTTCTTCAGGAATAAGGCCCCTAATAGTTACCAAACTCCAAGTGATTAGCCTTAAACACATATCCATATGAGCAACATTAAATGTACACAGCAGGCTATCTCTCTCTCTCTCTCTCTCTCTCTCTCTCTCTCTCTCTCTCTCTCTCTCTCTCTCTCTCTCTCTCTCTCTGTGTGTGTGTGTAACAATAAAAAATTAAAAAGGTCATGAAATTTGAGAGGAAGTGGGAGTACACAGGAAGAGTTGGACGGGACAGAATGTGGTGTGGAGCTGATGTAGATACAGTACTGTATGTGAGATTCTCAAAACTAAATATAGTAAAATAAATGTCAAAAGAAAAAAAAATAAAGTGAGTGCAGGCAAAGTATCAGACCAAGCAGTAGCACAGCAGTGATGTTTTCTGTTTGCCTTGATCAGCCCTTTAACTAGCACTCCCACAGGACAGCCACCTCAACTCCTACCTCTCAGTTCTATTCCTGTCCAACTCACAAACCCTCCTACTTAAATTTTAAAATAATTATAAGACTAGTAATGAGCAATATCTTGGTCAAAAGTAGAAAGTGTGGAAGAGATTATAACCTGCAAGCTCAACAAGTCTGTATTTTTAATGAACACTATTTTTTCTAGTGTCAGGGGAATCCAATTTAATATAGGATAACAGTTTATAATCATCAAATTGACAATCTGAGAAGTGATCATGTATAGCCAAAGGATTCAAGACATTATAAGAAAATGGTTATATTCAAATATTCCTTTAGAAAATTGTAATTGTCAGAAATCTCTCTCACTGTAGCTCTAGTTCTTTCTTCACACACACACATACACACACACACACACACACACACACACACACACACACACACACACACACAGTGTTGGGGGGAATCTTAATTCACAGTAGTTCTGTGTGCCATGCTTGAAGTTCACCTCACAGATAGGAACAGCAGTCCAAGGATATTTTAAAACAAAAACAAAAACAAAATCAAGAAACAATGCAAAGTAGGTATGTAGCTCAGTGGTAGGATGCTTCCCTAGCATGTGTGAGGCACTCAGTTCAATTACCAGCATGGAACATAACAACAAACAAAAGTATCAAAACCAGAACAATCAAACTAAACCAGAAGAAAACTCCACATACCCAAACATTTGGCTAACCAACAATGCATGTATTTGGTGGAATATAATACAGAAAGTTCAATCTGTACTATTTCACATGGAACTAGTTCCATAGTATAGGAATTGAAAACAACACTATACAGAAGTGTCAGGAGTCTTTTTCTGTCCCGCAGCCTGCTCCCAAACAATGACATGGAGACTTCTTATTAATTATAAAAGATTAGCCAATAGCTTAAGCTTGTTTTTAACTAGCTCTTATAACTTAAAATAACCTATTTGTATTAATCTATGTTCTGTCATGTACTTCCCATCCTGCTTCCACTGTGTCTTTTTGTGTTTCTCTGGCCTCAATTACCTCCTCCTACTTCCTCTCTCTGCCTGGAAGTTCCCTCTATACCTCCTGCCTAGCTATTGACTTTATTAAACCAATCACAGCAATACATCATCACACAGTGTACAAATATCCCACAACACAGAAGAAACAATTCTACTTTTGGAAAAACTAAAAGAGGAAAAAAATGGTGTCTACATATGTATATGTAAGTAGATACTGGCCTGGCATCCTTTGTCCAAAAATCCAAATTCCCAAACCTCTAAAACCTGAAATTTTTCATTGCTGAAATAATTCCACAAGTGAAAACATCCCATACTTATATTGAGTTGCAGCCCCAAAATGTAGATACACTAAAAATCCTACATAGAAATAACGTTGAACACATATATACACTGTGTATATTAAGCACCAGTTTTATATTTAAACTTAAGTATCATCCTCAAATTACTCCATTATGTTTGCACAAATATTCCAACCCCTGAAAAATGCCTGAAACCCTTCTGATATATATAAAGCACTTTGGACAGGAAATACCTTACCTATATATGAACACAATGTACAATGTAGTAGACAGTGGGACCCACTGGGAAGCTGTTATTTAACTACAATATATCCAGGAGTTGCAAAATAAAAACCACTTGTCAGGGAAACTTAAACAAAATAAACAGGCCACACAGTATATATCAGAGTATACGTAATATATATGGGGCTTATTATTATAAAGAAGCCATACATTTATCTCATGTATTATATTTTTGTGTATGTGTATACAAAGGGATGCATACAAGAATTACCATCCAGGATCTAAATAAATGCAATTGAAATGATAGTGTTCATATTAGTCTTGTTTATTTCTGCTTTGGTAGAGTACCTTGCATTAATCATGTATTATTTATGTAATCAAAGAAAAGTTATTTTTACTGTACTAAAATGAACAAGGGAACAATGCCTAGACTGCTAATTCTACAAGATAAGTGAATGAAGAACAACCTTCACAACTCTTTTAATATTGTGTCATAGCAAACATCAATTGTCCATCTGGCACATCTGGAGAGAGAGAATGTCAATTAAGGAATTGATTCCATCAGATTGGTCTGTGGGAATGTCTGTGGGACATTTTCTTAATTACTAATTGTCACAGGAGGGCCCAACCCACTGTAGGCCATACCACATTAGTAGTGTCATGCTGGGTAGGTTTTCCTGGACTGTATAAGAAAGCAAATTGAGTGATCCAGAAAGAGTGAGCCCCTAAGCAGCATTCCTCTGTGGTCTCTACTTCACTTCCTATCTTAGCACAGAAAAGTAAATCAAAGCACAAAAAGTAAATTAGAACAAATTAGTTTCAAAACCAGAAAAATGTTAGAATATGTTTCAGATGTTCCTCAGAGAGTAACCTCTGAGATAGAGCTCATGAATAGGATGCTGACTCTGAGATAGAATTCATGAACAGGATGTTGTCTCTGAGACAGAGTTTATGCGCAGGGTGCTGAGCAGGAAGCTTATTAGGGAGGTGAATATCTGGGAAAGAGAGGAGAGAAAGCAGGCCTGGGCAGAGTGAGGAGCCAAGCTTCCCACTGTTATAGTTATAGTGTCAGTCACTGCTATTGGTAGCCCTGGAGCTAGAATGGTTCTTTAGCCTTGTCCAGAGCTGTGCTGAGCTAGCCAGGATCTCACAAATCCTGCCCCTGTATAGATGCTCTGTATGTGGGTATCCTTGAAGGAAGTGCAGTTGAGGCTATCTCTAAAGTGACTGAAGGCAAGAATGGTCTCATAATGCAAGTGAAGTTATCTGTAACCTCTGTTCCTTTTTACAAGGGGAATTCATGGATAGTGCATGCCAGTAGCCTCCAAAAATGATCCATAACACTTATCCAGGAATACTAGATGACCGCTGTGGGATGTTCTGTATGTTAAATGTGACCAGATTGAATATAGGGTTTTGTTCTTTTCAGAATCACATCATGAGATCAATTCAAAGAGACAGTCCCACGTGCTAATTTATTTTTATAACAGAGCTGGGTTTATTCTCTAGAGAAAAAAAAAAAAGCTGGTCAAGGTGGTTCCCATCACTCTTCAGGGAGCTTTTAGGGAAGGGAAATCATGTCATACAACGCTAATGCTGATTAATGAATGCTCAAGACAGATGCAGTGTGATACTGGCAGAGGGGGTTCATCTTGATGTCAAAACATGAGTGTTGTGCAACAAGCTAGCCAGATGGATCTGGAAGCTGTTCTGCATTTCCAGGTGTAGCAGAGCATGTACTCAAAGCCCCAGGCAGCTGTGATGTCATGGATGAACATGAAACCAGAGCTTAGACCATCTAGATCAGAATATTTTCCTGCCCCTTCTTGTTCATGGACTTGAGGCAAGCTATTTTGCTGGTGGCCATGTCAGAGGAGCAGCAGGTGGCAATTGACTTCAGGGGATTGGCCCACCAGCACGCAAGGCACTGATGGGTGAATTTTGGATAGGCAAGACCCTGAGAGCTTCAGCCCCAGAAGGTCTCTTGCTACTGTTGTTTCTCTACATGTTTGTCACTGTCAGTTTTTTCATCTGGCATGGTCTGAATGGGTGTGGGGAGATTGCCACTGCCTTTAATGTAGTGTCTCTTGGAAATAATCCTGTTCTACTGGGCATTTTTACCTGTAAATTGTAATGAAGATGATTTTCTTCTAAGCTGCTTAACCAAAGCAAGGATTTTATACAGTAATAGTGTTTGTTTAAATAGAATTTTGATGATTGAGGGTCTTTAATAAATATAATAAGGGATTATGATAGAGGTTAGTTTAGTGAGAAAACTAATACAGGTAAAAGCAAGATATGATGTTGCCCCCTGCTCCTGATAAAGCAGAGGCTGCAGAAGAAAGAAAATAACAAGGAAATGTCATACAGCTAGTTTCTCTTGAGGATCCATATAGATTGTGGCTTAGGTTAATGATTATGAAAGACAATTGAGTCCCAGAAGCCTAGCTGGCTCAAGTTCTTTTAATCTTAATGTTGAGAGATGTGTTCACAGGTTTTGGTGTGTGTTATAGCTAACACAAAGTTTTAAAAATGACTTAAAGTTAAATTAAGATGTATTTGTTAATAGTTTTGAGGCAAAAAACCTGAAGAAACCATCTAAAGTTTACAAAGGCACATGGCAGACTGAGGGACTCCTTAAGGTCAAGGAACAAGAACAAAGCAGCTGATGTGCCTTTCTTGTTAGGATGGGTTAGTGATCAAAGATGATGGTTCCTTGTGTCCCTTTCTGCCCTCAGCTTTCTGATATAAAAACTGATGAGGAATGGGTATGCACCTTGAGGATTTAAAGTAGAAATGACCGATTCTTCTTCATATATCAAAGTTTAGATTTGTGATTGTTTAAGATTCCTTATAAGATTACCTTTCAAGTTAAGTCATAAAGTTATTGTTCCTTTCTTTGTAACCACTAAGTGCAGTCTGTCAGTAAAAGAACCACCTGAGAAAAATATCCTGCTTGCTTACAATTTGTTAATCTATAACAAGTTGCTCGGATATGAATGGATGTGGGTTCTTGGGATAATTTGTTTTTTACCTGTAATATATAAAATGCTTAATCATACAAGGGATGTGGAAAACATGTTGTTTTATACGTGTAATTCATTGTCATCATTCACTTAAAAAGTAGAATGTAACCACATTGTAATTTGTATACTGCTTGAAAGGTTTCGCTGGGTTAGATAAGCTATAAGGGACAAAATGAAGTTAGTTAGAAGGAAGACAACAAGAGAGACAGAAGGAATACATCTGGATAGAGGTAAGAAAAGAAATAAAGGACAGGGTTTCTGGCACAACTATTAGGGTGTTTGGCCATCCCATCACCAGAGTAGGTCAGTCCCGGCTGTCTCTCGGCCATTGCCAGCAGTCTTTTGTGGGGGTATCTTTGTGGATTTCTGTGGGCCTCTTTAGCTCTTTGTTTCTTCCTTTTCTCATGTGGTCTTCATTTACCATGGTCTCCTATTCCTTGTTCTCCCTCTCTTTTCTTGATCCAGGTTGGATCTCCCGCTCTCTTTCCTTCGGCCCTCGCCATTCATTGCTCCCACTCATGTCCAGGCTGTTCATGTAGATCTCATCCATTTCTCTGTCATTGGGTCATCTCCGTGTCTTTCTTGGGGTCCTGTTTTCCAGGTAGCCTCACTGGTGATGTGAGTAGCAGTCCAGTCATCCTTGTTCCAAATCTAGTATCCTCCTATGAGTGAGTACATGCCATATTTGTCTTTCTGAGTCTGGGTTACCTCACTCAGAATGATTTTTTCTAGATCCATTCATTTGCTTGCAAACCTCATGATGTCATTGTTTTTCTCTGCTGAGTAGTATTCCATTGTGTATATGTGCCACAATTTATTTATCCATTCTTCAGTTGAAGGGCATCTAGGTTGTTTCCAGGTTTTGGCTATTACAAACAATGCTGATATGAACATAGCTGAGCAAGTGTTCTTGTGGTGCCAGAAACCCCATCCAAGTACTGAGGAATCTGGATGCAGACATCCATGGCTAGGCCCTGGGTGGAGTGCTGGGAGTGTAATTAGTGAAAAAGAGGAGGGTTTATATGAGTGAGAATTGTTGAAACCAAGGTTGGATAAAGCACAGGGACAAATAGCCAAACGAATGGAAACACATGAACTATGAACCAAAGGCTGAGGGGCCCCCAACTGGATCAGGCCCTCTGAATAGGTGGGACAGTTGATTGGCTTGATCTGTTTGGGAGGCATCTAGGCAGTGGTACCAGGTCCTGGGCTCGCTGCATGAGATAGCTGTTTGAAACCTGGGACTTATACAGGGACGCTTGGCTCAATCTGGGAGCAGGGGACTGGACCTGCCTGGACTGAGTCTATCAAGTCGATCTCAGTCCTCGGGGGTGGCCTTGATCTGGAGGTGGTGGTAAAGAGGGGTGGGCTGGGGGGAAGGGGAGGGGGGCAGGAAGGGGGAGAACAAGGAAATCTGTGGCTGTTATGTAGAACTGAATAGTATTGTAAAATAAAATAAAATAAATAAATTAAAAAAAAAGAAATAAAGGACAGAGAAAAAAGATGATAGAGACCCTAAAGGTTTTTTTGCATGTGTTTTCCTTTTTTCACCAGCTCCTGAGAGTTTAGTTTAGCCCCCCTCACTGGTGCCAGAGAATTAAGTTTTACTCCTTCACATAGAAAAGTCAATTTGAGTGATTTGTTCCCCGACACCGTTGGATCCCCCTCAATCTCTGAGCTGCTGGAGGCTGGTCCTCATGGCAGCAATACTGTTTAAATCATATGTAAGGGTAGCGTTGACTGTCACTTTGACAGAATTTCAAATCACCTGGAATATAGACCCATGAGAATGCCTGTGAGGGATTATCTTGATTTTGCAAATTGATGTAGTACCACAGATCTTAATTGTGCATGGGACTGTTTCCTGGCCAAAGGACCCTGGAATGCATGGAATAGAGAAAGTGAGCTGACCACAAGTGGTCATCATTCTCTGTTACTGGTTGTAGATGCCATAAGATCAACTGCTTTAAGCTCCTGCAGCCTTGACTTCCTCAACATGACGGACTGTGCCTTAAACCATGTGCTAAAATAAATCCTTTCTCTCTGAAATTACTTTGGTTAGAGCATTTTTGTCACAACGAAAGGGAAAAAAAGCTAAAAACGTATTTCGGTTACCTACAAATTTACTGTCTGTTAAAAGGAGAGCCTCAGGCTTGTTTGTTAAAAAGAGACATGGACTAACACCAGACACCGTGAAAGATGCCATAAAGCGACAGAACAAACAGAACAAGGATGCTCTGTAAAGAGTTGAAGGCTGTGCAAACTCAAGGTAGAATTGTTGCTGTGTTCCCAAGCTGCAGTTTACTCATCCCTGCAGTTTTAAATGAGCTTCCCCATATAACCAATCTCATGGGACATTGTTGAACGACGTAGGAATCTCCAGTGGCCTCTCAGGAAGCTCTTGGAAATATTTGCACGATGAGAAAAAAAAAATCTCTTAGTATATACAATATTTCATCAGACAAATTAATTAATGAGATTGAATGACAAATGTATACTATAGCATGTGGTGGGGACTGTTATACTAATACCAATAACCTCGTGAGCAAAGTGAGGCAGCACACTACCATGCTTGGTGTAAATCCTACTCCTCTGTCATTTCCTCAAGCAAGTTTGCAATCTTGCGACTGCTCTTTGCTCTGTGATCAACATCTTGGTGTGGTCTTAGACTTGGTTAAATGTACCTAATCTTAGAAGCAGTTAGAAATTTCCTTTTAGCTATGATTCCAGAAAATGATGATTGTCTCATCTCCGGAACCTGTCATGTTTTATCTACCAGTGAGATGAAATTGTTCATTCAGTTTTATATAAATTTGAATAATGTTACCTGGTTTATGTCTCTAGCTTGGAAGGTGATTTTTCACTTTATTCCATGGACTTGCTTTTTCCTTCATCTTCACGGCAAAGGTGATACCAGAGTACCATTAGGAAAAAGGTTAGTCCCCTTTTAAGTTATTTGCTTGAACACCTCCATCAACTGTCCCCTCCCAGAGTTACTCATTGGAAGCCTTTATTTGAGGTAGAAAATTGTCATTTTTCTGAATATAATTGATGTATGAACAAAGGCACCTTTACAAGACTTTTCAAGTTTAATTCACTCGTGTAGAGAATGAACCACAAACAGCTCTATACTTATGCTGCAAATGTAGCTTCAAAACAACTCTCTGAACTCATCCCAACTCAGTGTCTTCTCGTAAGCTCTCACATCATGGGACAGTTAAAGCCTCTGTTTCCTGAAAGAGGATGTACTCATGGAGATTTCTCAGTTCCTCATTCCCAGCCTTCTTCACTCTGGCTTCACTGAGAACAGGAATCGTCATCTGTGATTGTGGCCTTCTGTGGTCCATCTCCTAGTTCCTACGAGTAGCCCAAACCCTTCTTCAACCTTCTCCTGTATTTCCCCAACAAATCAGACCAGATGGTCACAAGAGATAAAAGGGCAAATCATGAAACCACGAGCTTACTGATAAGGTGGAGGAAGAGAGCATTGAAATTAAGAAGCTACTCCTATCAACACTGAGATGGTAGGCAGCATGTGCAAAACACATTTGAAGGAGGCAAACGTTTTCACTGTAATTTCAGGGGACAGTCCTTTCTTCTTTGCTGACAGAATGCTGCATGCATTCAGGTACTCACCTCTGCATCAGAGAACAATACACTTCTAGGAAATCTGACAATGTCCCTAGGCAGGACACTATACTTTTAAAAAACTGGCGCCCCCCCCAGGAATTTCTATCTTTTACTTTTTATCTAGCAGCACATAAGTTTAAAAGTTAAAACTGAAAACAAAGATTTATTTGCAAACTGTTTTTGAAAATAAAATAGCCAAACATGTTTACATGAGTATCATTTTCAATGCAAATCACCAAATTCATCAAAGCAAATTAAGAAATAACAATGGCATACTTTTACATTTGGTAAATATCTTTAATATTTTGTAGAACATGATTTTATTCCAATGTCAACTTCTGCATTCAATCTTATAATATGAAATAGTAATAAATCCAGTTGTAATCTGTTCTTTTCATTAAAGTATATGAAGAAAAACTGGTACCATCACAGATATATAGACAAAAAATGAGGCATACTTTAATAAAATTTTTTTTAGATAATTGTAGAGATTTCTTTGATACAACAGTATAATTTAACAAATGGTGGTTTCTCAAAGGTTAGAGAAACTAGAACCATATCAATGGTTAATTAATCTGTCACATTGAAATCCAATGACGTATCTTATACATTAAATGTATCATTTGGTCATGTTTAACTTTGTAATGTAATGCCTTGACTATTAGAATAATATTAGTTCACAGACTTATATGACTCTTATGAAAATGTTATAAAATACAACAAAATCACGTTCACTAATATCAGCATTAATTTTCATTGCTTTATTCAAGATATTCTTGAGTACAGTGGTATTTTTATTTATTGAAATAGAAATAAAGAATATCACACCTGCTAAAACAGTATGGTATTGACTGGTGTTAAGAGGAATCAGTTTTTATCCATCAGTTCTTTCACATTATCCATGTGAATAATGTCACAGCAAAAAAGGAAAATAACATTTAAAAATTGTTTTCACCACATGAATCCATTCATAGTGTATGAAGAAAAAACATTTGACACATGTGGAAACCTTCTGTGCTAAGATCTTATTCTCATTGTTAGTTTTAGTTTGGGGATGGATGTGTGATACAATTCTTGGAAGTGAGACTGGGATGGAAGAAAAGCCCTGTGAGGCATTTCTGAGGGAGCAGGATATTCAGTATTGTTTTTCTGTTAGGCATTGCCATGTGAGGCTTGATTACTAGGGATGCTAGAAGGATCTGATGACCATGAAAGGCATAAACCATGATATAAAGTACTAGAATAGAGAAAAAAATAGGACCTGAAATCTTGAGATTGTAGAGCCACCAGTCAAAACATTCCTGTGATTACTTATGTTTTTAATTTTCAGGAGGACTTGAAATGATTTTTTCTTTTATGTGAACACATACAGATAATAATGTGGATACCAACCCATGTGTAAAATAATATGGAATATGAGGCAGAACAGAAAGAGTAGGAGAGAGGATTATGGGGATCCATGGGCAGAGTGGAATAAAAACCAAGGAGTCTACAGTATTTGATTAAATCAGACTCAAGGTGAGTATTGATCATTTAGAGATTAAAAAGTAGAGATGGATTAGCTATAGATACAGACTCTTCATAGTTTGCTAGAGACACATTACTTTTAGTGTTTAATTAGCTTCTTTACAGAGTATGAGCCCGTCATTCTCTTATAGCCATTTTGTCACTTTTTACAGATCCTAATCCAGAGCATTCTGAAGCCTTCACTTTCATTTGTTGAACTCAAACCAGAGGTTTAAATAAGCAAAATTCTAAAAGTACTCCCCCCATTAAAAGCTACTGCCTATCATTATGGTTTTAATGACAATTATTAAACATGAATCCTGCAGCATATAGGCTGCAGAATCATAGAAGTACTACAAGTAACAGGAAGGAATGTTAATGGCCTTTGAGAAGGGAATTGATTTTGGGTATGGTCAGACTTTCCAGAGAAGGGGACCTTGGGAATGCATAGGGGTTGCTTATGAGCACTGAAGAGAAACTTTGACTAAAAGTGAGCCATGGCAGCCCTAAGAACTAAAAAGCTACTTTATTCCACTTTCCAGTATGAAAGGATCTACTTCAATAACAAACCCCAAAGGCTCAGTAGTTGGCAACAAATACTCATAGGAAGTCTACAGAAGGTTAGAGTACTTTCCTCCATTTATTTAGTGCAGTGGTTCTCAAGTTGTGGGTCACAACCCCTTTGGTGGTTGAATAATCCTTTTACAGGGGTCACATATCAGATATTATGCATATCTTGTATTTACATTATGACTCATAACAGTAGCAAAATTATATTATAAAGTAGTAATAAAAATTATTTTATGGTTAGGGGGTCACCACAACATGAGTAACTGTATTAAAGGGTCGCAGTATTAGAAACATTGAGAATCACTGATTTAGAGGGTATGTTCTATTTTGCAGGCTACTATCTTAGCATAATGGTGGTATGCTGGCTTTAAAAGACTTAGCCCTGAAGGTCATTCAGATTGCTTCTCCCTTTTATTTGATTTGCTACAACTTTTCTAGGATCCTGTGCCTAATGTCAGATGAGTAAGGATTTTAATCTACTTATGAAGGAAAAGAGAAAACGGATATAGAGGAACACAAATATTCTATATTGTGATTGCCATTTTGATTACCAAGTAATTATTAGTATCATTTGATACTAATAATTTGATGACTTATATTAACTATATTAATAATTTGAACATATTTGATCACTTTGTTAAGAAGATTCCTCAAAGTATAATCCCCAGCTGCATCCTTTGCATAGGTCAAGGTCTTCAGGTAATGTAGATGATAGTATGTCCCATCATGTACAGATGTAGTGCATCTTGAACTAAAAGGGACAAATTTATTTTGCCCCAACTTTCTATTATATGAATGGATTAGGTATGAAATTATTTAATAAACAGAACTATTTGGAAAGATAAAGAGTAGGAGACACTTAGTAGAGTTGTTCATCTCCAAAATTCCAGCAGTTCTGAATCTTTTCTATTCATATTTCACTGTATCATTGCTCAACCACCCAGACAACATGTGGTGGTCCAGAAAGAAAATCAGAATAAGATGGTGATGTTCACTAGAACTATCTAAAACTACTTTGGATTTGAAACTACTTTTCAAATCCAAAGAAATCCTTTATCATAAACCACAGGACCTTTGTATATGTGATATTCAAATAATTTATTTTATACAACATGGCTGAAAAATGATGGATAAATTAATCACAGTCAAACTTATTTTTGGTGGCTTTAGACATTTTCCTTGTGTATACCCTAAGACTCTTTTTCTCATATGAGGAGAGGACACTGAAGAATGTTGGAATGATGATGTGTGAGTTCATCCCTTTCTGCAGCTCACCTTAGACCAGTTCCCGGAACCAAATTATCTCCATCTCTGGGAGGGCAGTCACATTTAAACCACAGCAGGGGTGTACCTATAGATGGAAAAACCATGAAGATGAGGGTGAAAACATCCTTACAGGAGTCAGTGTAGATGGGCTCTGAGTGCAGTGAAATGCAGTCCCTCTTAGGGGGGCCTGCCCAAGTGAACACTGAGATTTCAATTTCCCCACCGAGCAGCCATAAACTGGTGATTATATTTATTACTTTGTAAACTATACATGTAAATAGCATATACTATTTCCTATATGTGATGTATTTCAAAATTTAGGAAAGAAAAAGGCAATGAAGCCTGCCTTTTGCACCAGGAGAAAGAAAGATTATGAGGGCACTTTTCAGAGTGAGCCTTTCTGCTTTTGTGGGCATGAAAGAGGCAAAAATTCAGAGAATATTTTTTAAAATTGTTTCTTTTATTTTTGAGATTATAATTACATCATTACCTCCTTCCCTTTCCTCCCTCCAAGCACTTCCATAGACCCTTTCCTCCACTCTTTCAAATTCATGGCCTCTATTTTTTGTTAATTGTTGTCACACACACACACACACACACACACACACACACACACACACACACACACATACACACACACATACATACACACTATATATATATGCATATATATTATACACACACACATATATATATGCATAAATACAACCTGCTCAGTCTGTATCATGTTTTTTGTGTGTATTTTCAGAGAACACATTTTTTAAAAAATGTATATTATTTGAAGTTACTTTATGATCTCTTAGTGAATCAGGAGTAAGTTTCTTATACCAAGTCAAGGCAGGGCTCTTGGTGGACCTTGAGACACAAGTGACCACTCCCTTGATTGGTCTGGATGAATACCACATGACTGATCATGTCTTTGATTGGGCCCAGGGGGCACACATAGGGTGTGTGGACTTTGAGTGTTTTGGTCCACGATGCTCTCAAAAATTAACCAAACCCAGTAAAGATTCTATCAGTCTCCATCTATTTTCTGTTATGATACCTTTCCCCCGCATAAAACAACAAAAACAAAACAAAACTACCAAATTGGGCACTGCTTTCAAAAGTTCTTCTCTCCTTTTCTTAATAAATCTTCATTCACTCTGATTCCTCAGCATCTGCATTTTCTTATTCTTCTTGACTACACTACTCTTAAAGAATCCACATTACGAGGACAGCCAGCCTTGGTGTCAGGTAACTCTGTGTCCTAGGCCAGGAGATAAGACATCCTCTAATAATTAAGAAAAATATATTTAAATGTTTGAAGTAAAGAGTATATTTAGTGTCTATAGGAACAGGAGCATTCTTAATGAACACTGTTGCAGATTTATTAAATCAATTATTTTTTCCAATTATGCTTGCTGAAAAAGCATGTTTATGTGAGACCAGGATTCCCCAGAATAATTAATCAGAGCTTGCCAGCAACTTAACTGAGTATTGGAAGGATGCCTGATTTCATTTTATCCTATTTTTTTTCATGCAAAGTAAATAAGAGAAATCTTCTGTGGCTGGTGGAAGGGACCAAGGACAAAACAGAACTTCCCAGACACCAGACTCTTGCTTCTTCCTTGTCTTCCCAGGGAACATAGCTCTAAGGTTCTGCTCTCAGTTGGTAATGTTCTATGCCTGTCCTCCAACCACGGAAGCTGGCAGTTAGAATGCAGAAGGGACATCTAACCCCTACTTTTTAGATATCAGTATAATATGTCTTTAACACAGTATTTTTGTTGTATTTTCCCTTTTACTGAAAACAGATTCTTTTTTCAGATAATATATCCTGATTACAGTTTCCCCTCCCTTTACTCCTCCCAGTCCTTCCCCACCCCCTCCCATCCAGATCCCTTTCTGTCTCTCATTAGAAAAAGAACAGAAAGAGATAATATTAAAATATAAGAAAATAAGATAAAACAAAAACTATCAGATCAAAGTTGGACAGGGCAAACCAACAGAAGGAAGAGAAGGTATAAGAATCAAAGACCCACTCATTCACACACTCAGGAACCCCATCAAGACTAAATTATTCTGATACATCTCCTTTACAACTAACAGTGATACTTCAAAGTAGCAGTTTTTCACCTACTTACAATGTTAATCTTTAAATATTAATTTTGGAGTTGAGATAAAGGGAATATATTTTTAAATATAATCAAGACTTGTAGGCCACAGATTTGCTACTGAGCTTTCACAGAGTTTAACCATGGATTCCTGAAGCTATAGAACAAATCCTAAAACTTCCTGAACAACTCGCAGTACTGAACTGTGAGTCCCTGTAGGTCATTCTTGATTGGCCATTTTAAAACACATACATGATAATGGCCTGGTTTGTGGACTCTGAAACAATTTCATGAAATGCTTCATCTGCACTATACTAATTTGGGTGCTAAAATGCTCCTGTGCTCCAGTGGGTAATTGATTCCCAGTAAAAATCAGTTGTAACACTGAAAACAACAGAGTAAAGCAAGTTTTTCTTTCTGCCATAATCAAAAGCAGGCTGCAGAGCTGAGGAGGGAACTAAGCATGGCGCACATCCAGAAACAGGTTATCTGACTCCTGGAATTCCAGAGCTTGGAGGAGTCTATAGGGGTCACTTACTTACCAGTTGATGTGTGGAGGTGAGGATAACTGTTAGAATGGCCCAGGCCCTACCTTGACTCATGGAAGGTGGAGTCCAGAATTCTTTACCTATGTCACCTCTTCCAAGGATTCTGACACAAGAGCCACAGAACATTTCCAAGTCCCACAATCTCTCACCTGCAGACCAAAACATAACAGCCAGCATTCAAAAAAGTAATGTAACATATCAACATACTACCTACTAAGAGCAATGCTGTGCAAGCTACTCCTGAGCTTTAAGGAGTGAATGTCAGTGTGAGAGACTAATAAGTCATGGGCTTTTTCATGAGATTGAGCAAAGCCCTTTGATGTAAATGGTTCCTTCTGTAAGGTTCAGAATGTTTTCCCAAGGAAGGTGGCATTTGACATCATATGGGGATGCTAGTAACCCTATTTGGATAACATTGGTTTGTTAGTATTCCTGGCATACAGGGTGCACTCACATAATTACTCTTGATAATAATAATAGTAATACTGGTAATTATCATTGGTATTAAATGTTCTACTTCATTCTATACAACCATTGTGTAAGCTGATATCTTTATGCCCATTTTATAAATGAAGTGATGTCAAAGAGGTCAACTGTATTGCTCATGATAACACTGCTGGCTTGTTGTGGGCATGAGGGTAAAATTTAAGAATGGAGTCGAGGGTGGGGGAGTCCTTGAAAAAGAAAAGTCTCCCTGAGATATTAAGAGTCTTATCCAAAGACAAACAAATAACTCTCCCTGATGCATCCACTCTGAAATACTGTGTTTACCTCAAACTGAGGGGGAAGAAGAGGGAGAGTGAAAGAGAGCAGACTGTTCTCAGATACACATAGGTACAAAAATATAAATAATTTACCACACACAAAAATGTATCACATTATTAAGGCTTTACCATGAGGTAAAACAATGCTAGCATTAGAATTTTATAAATTAAAATCGGTCATTTTTGTACAATTTATTGCTTTTCTGAAAAGACAAATGGAACCACTGAGCCCAGTGAGATCATTGTTCTCCATCCCTTTCAACTGAACCTGTCTTATTGTCACCCAGAATACTTCTATACACCCAGATAATGTCAACTCCTAAGTATGGTCCCAGAAAACCCTACTGTCCTGATCTTATTTTGTGGGCATTTACTGTATTCATCAACATAACATTTTCATTTGTTAAGGAAGTGTTTCTCACAATCCCATGAAAGCTAAGTCCCCATTACTCTTAGCTAGTCATTACATGGTTCTTTGTGGGGTTTAAGTGAGTCTCTTAACAAATATTTTTGAGTGCCTAGTATGGCACTATTCAGGGAACTAGGAGTAAAAACAAAGTAGTGAATAAAACAGAAAAGAATCTTCGTCTTCCTGGAGCTGAAGGACAGACAGGAGTTCACTAGGGGATAATACATATCATAAGGAAAAATATGGCAGGTAATGGTGGGGCTGGAGCAGGTGTAGCTAAAAGTAAAATGAGTAAGGCAAGCCTCACAGTTAGACAAAAGATTTGAGAAAGAAAAGAGCATTTCAACCAAAAGCAATTCGAGCAAAGTTTATGGCAGATTCACTGGCTTGGAGGCAGCACTTAATAGTTAACTAAGGACAGTATTATTGTTTGAATCTGAAATATCCCTCAAAGTGTGGTGATATTTTATTTGTACTGAAATGTTATTTTAATTTTATGTTAATAAATAAAGTTGCCCTGGGGTCAGAGCTATTAGAGCCATAGTAAGAGCATGGTGGTTAGAAGAGCTAGGTAGATTTCTGTGTGTTCAGGGATACAGCCAGTATTGGAGACATACGCCTTTAAGACCTGGAGGGCGGTACTTACAGGCAGTGATGAGGCAGTCATGTGGTTGGGTTTACAACCAATGAGAAGGCAGAACAGAAAGATTATTTAAACAGGGACACAGGAAGTACCTCCCTCTCTCGGGGAAGCTAGGAGCACTGCAGGAGGTAAGATTTTATCTCTGAGCTCTGACCTCTCGGCTTTTCTCTTTTACCTTGGCTCTGTGTTTCTTATTTTAATAAGACCATTGGTTACATCTACATCTGGCGCCCAACGTGACAAGAATCCATTAAAAACTGCTTGGGGCCGGCTCCCTAGCCGGAGCAACCGGCTCCCTAGCCCCAGCCCAGGTCTGGGCTCAGGCTGGACTGTGAGCTGCTTGCTTAAAGCCAGTGCTACAAACAGCTCAGGCCTGCCCTGCTAAACAGGGCCCCTGGCTGTAAAGCCAAGCCTTGACTCGGCTCAAGAGGGAACAAGTGGCTGGCTTTAAGCTTTAGCCGGCTACCCCTTCGCTTTCACTTTCACTTTCACTTTCACTTTCGCTTTTGCTTTCTCTCTTGCTTTCTCTCTGTCTCTCTGTTTCTCTCTCTCTCTCTCTCTCTCTCTCTCTCTCTCTCTGGATTTACACCTAGGACTCTAGGTGGCTGTTTTGAAATTCGCTCGGATTTCTACTGTTCTACGCAGATTTGGTAAGTCATAAAGGAAACTATTTAAAAGACAAATTTTTTCCACATTTAAAAAAATGGGTTTCCTGTGTACATTGGAAGAAAATTGGGTTTTGTTTGAAATTTTAGGCAGTCTGACAATGGAACAACTATATGAAAAGATTAGTATTATGGGAATTATGCAGTTAATCACCATGCTTATTCTCATTTTACTATTTAAAAAGATAGTCGATTTAAGTGCCAGGATAACAGCTTTAGAAAAACCTGTTAATTTTAACAGTGAAGTTGGTTCAAGTTTGGATCATAAGGTTACAGAAAGAAAGCCTGTTTTCACACAATCATCCTTAATTTATCCTGTAACCGTACAGCAGATGCCTGATCAAATGGCTACACAAAATATCTGGGCTCCAATTGAACTGATGGATTTTAAAAGGTTTAAGGAGGCAATAGTATCTTATGGCATGCATTCCCCATATGTAAAGCAAATGTTAAACTCTTGGTCAACATATAATAGGATTATACCACAGGACTGGCGGGACCTTGCACAAGCTGTTCTGGAACCCAGCCAGAGAATTCAATTTCTGACTTGGTTTAAGGAGGAAGCTAGAAACGTAGAAACACAATGGAGGGATAAAGGAATACAAATTTGTCAGGATCAGCTTATTGGAGAAGGCCAATATGCTTCAATACAAACACAATGTTTATATGATGTTCAAACCGTAATTTTATGTCGAATGGCAGCCTTGAATGCATGGGACAGAGTTGATGAACCAGGAAAAAAACATGAGTCATTCACAAAGGTTATGCAAGGCCCTAAAGAATCTTTCACAGATTTTTTAGAAAGACTGGCTTCAGCAGTAAACAGAATGGTCTCAGGATCAGAAGCTAGTAAGGCAATAATTGAAGCTTTGGCATTTGAGAATGCGAATGCAGCATGCAAAAGAATAATCAGGCCGTTAAGGGCAAGATCTGCACCTTTGGAAGATTGGATTAGAGAAACAATTAATGTTGAGGTTGATGAGCATGATACGTGGGTAGGAGAAGTAATTTCAAAAGGTTTGAGGAGTGTTAGATGTTTTGGGTGTGGAAAGCAAGGACATTTTAAAAGGGACTGTAAACAGGTCATTCCTAGAAGCAATGTTTCTTCAAGGAACAATGGCAACAGAATGCCCCTTCCTTCTGGAGTATGCAGAAGGTGTGGTAAGGGAAAACACTGGACCAACGAATGTAGATCAACAAAGGACAGACAGGGTAATCCTTTGCCTCAGTTTTCGGGAAACTCCCGGAGGGGCCTCATGCAGGCCCCCATAGCAAAACCAGTTCAAACCTTTCCTGCAGCTGTAGAGGAAATCCCTGCTCTGAGCGATTAAATAACCAAATGACTATTGGAATAAATCAGGCTGGTCAGGATGATGAAAAAGAGAGAATAGAAAATTCAGGAGAAAACATAAAGAAAATTTTTTGGCAAACTTCTATTAATGAACAGAGACCAAAATTAACGATAAAAATAAATGGTGTTTTGTTGTCTGGTCTGGTAGACACAGGTGCGGACATTACCATAATTGCACCAGAATTTTGGCATCCAGCTTGGTCTCTTCAGGAGGTAAACGTTCAACTGTTAGGAATTGGGACATTATCTGGAGTGAAACAGAGTGCAAGATGGCTGGAATGTATAGGTCCAGAAGGACAGAGAGGAAAATTAAAACCATATGTCGCTAACATAGCTATGAACCTGTGGGGTCGAGACTTGTTGCAACAATGGAATACTCAGATTAAAATCCCTCCAATCTCAGAAACAAATCATAAACTAGCACATGTTTCTGAGAGAAATATTAGAAGGCATTATTTTGAGTGGTCACCGGCCATCCATATTATACAAGAACAGGGTACAACAACTGATAATCTTCCAAAAATACCAACAGCTCTACCTTTAAAATGGTTAACAGACAAGCCTGTATGGGTTCAGCAATGGCCTTTAACAACAGAGAAACTCCAGGCTTTAGAAGAGCTGGTAGAAGAACAGTTAAATGCTCAGCATATTGAACAGTCAACCAGCCCTTGGAATTCTCCTGTATTTGTTATTAAAAAGAAATCTGGTAAATGGAGAATGGTAACAGACCTTAGAGCAATTAACAAAGTAATTCAGCCGATGGGCTCTCTACAATCTGGAATTCCTTTGCCTACTCTGTTACCAAAAGGATGGCCTCTCATAGTTATTGATTTAAAAGACTGTTTCTTTTCAATACCCTTACAAGAAAAAGACAAAGAAAGATTTGCTTTCACAGTGCCTACTTATAATAATTCTCAACCGGTTAAAAGATTTCAATGGAGGGTCCTCCCACAGGGAATGTTAAATAGCCCAACTCTGTGCCAATATTTTGTACAACAGCCATTGGAAGTGATACGTAAAAAATTTCCTAAATCTATAATTTATCATTATATGGATGATATTTTACTAGCTGACTCAAATGCAGATACTTTAGAAAGAATGTTTGAAGAAGTAAAGAAAATTTTGCCTTGCTGGGGATTACAAATTGCTCCTGAAAAGATACAAAGAGGAGATTCTATTAATTATTTAGGATATAAAATAGAGCTACAAAAAATTAGACCCCAAAAGGTGCAAATTAGGAGAGATAGACTACAGACTCTTAATGACTTTCAAAGATTATTTGGAGATATTTCTCATCTACGAACTATTGTTGGGGTAAAAAATGATGAACTGACTAATTTGTTCAAAACCTTAGAAGGTGACAAGGACTTAAATAGTCCAAGAGAATTATCACCTGAAGCTGAGAAAGAATTGGCCTTGGTAGAAAAGAAAGTACATGAAGGGCACGTGGATCGTATTGATCCAAAGCTGGATTGCATTTTGGTTATTTTACCCTCTAGGCATTCCCCTACTGGAATATTAATGCAGAGGGAAGATATTATATTGGAATGGATATTTTTACCAAATAAACCAAATAAAAAATTAAAAACTTATGGGGAAAAAATCTCTGACTTGATTTGGAAAGGAAAATTGAGACTTCGTCAATTAGCAGGAATAGACCCAGCAGAAATTGTCGTACCTTTAACTAAGGAGGACATTGAAAAATTATGGACAGAAAGTGAACCTTGGCAAAGAGCTTGCAGTAATTTTTTGGGAGAAATTAACAGCAAATATCCCAAAAGCAACAGAATTGATTTTATAAAGAGAGCTGATTGGATCTTGCCTCGAATTGTACGGCAAAAACCCATATCTGGAGTTCGTACATTTTATACAGATGCCAACAAACAAGGAAAGGCAGGTTACAAATCAGAAAATTTAAGTAAAGTGGTACAAAGTCCTTATAATTCAGTGCAAAAATCAGAATTGTATGCTATTCTGTTGGTATTAATGGATTTTTCAGAACCTCTCAACATAGTAACTGACTCTCAGTATGCTGAAAGAGTGGTATTACATATTGAGACTGCAGAATTTATCCCTGATGCTTCAGAATTAACTTCACTATTTATTCAATTACAAGATACAATCAGGAAAAGGAGTCATCCTTTATATATAACTCACATCCGATCTCATACTGGTTTGCCAGGCCCTTTAGCACAAGGCAATGATGAGATTGATAAATTATTGGTAGGAAATGTGCTGGAGGCCTCAGAATTTCATAAAAAACATCATGTCAATAGTAAAGGTTTAAAAAAGGATTTTTCCATAACCTGGCAACAAGCCAAAGAAATAGTAAAGAAATGTCCTACTTGTTCCTTCTATAATCAAACACCATTACCAGCAGGATGTAACCCAAAGGGTACTCAGAGGAATGAAATCTGGCAGATGGACGTGTTTCACTTTGCAGAATTTGGAAAACTGAAATATGTACACCACACTATCGATACTTATTCAGGATTTCAATGGGCAACTGCTTTGAGTTCTGAAAAAGCTGATTCTGTAATCACTCATTTGCTAGAAGTTATGGCCATTATGGGTATACCTGCACAAATCAAAACTGACAATGCTCCATCATATGTCTCTGTTAAAATGAAACAGTTTTTTGCTTATTACAATATAAAGCATATTACAGGTATACCACATAATCCTACAGGTCAAGCAGTTATAGAAAGGTCAAACAGAACTCTAAAGGATATGCTAAATAAACAGAAAGGAGTAACAAAAACCCCCAGAAATAGACTGCATAATGCTCTATTAACTTTGAATTTTCTGAATGCCAATGAGAAAGGAACAACAGCTGCAGAGAGACATTGGGTAATAGAAAAAACTACAGAATTAAATCAGCCTATATACTTTAAGGATGTGCTGACCTCCGAATGGAAGCCAGGGTATGTATTACGTTGGGGACGAGGTTTTGCTTTTGTTTCTATAGGAGAAGATAAGCTGTGGGTACCATCAAAATTGATAAAGGTTCGATTTGAACAAGAGAAACCTCTTAATTAGAGGAGGTGATAGTTCATCAACCAGCATGAACATCCAATTTAAACTAACTTGTACCTGTAACACATGTCTTTTCATTTAATCAGATAATAACTTGCCAAAAAGGAACATCCCCAAAATTAGTCTTGGGGGAAGGTTTTTGTTTTTGTCTTTTAGGAGAATGAAGGTTAAGGAATCTGAAGGACACAAGACAAATGAGACAACTGAAGAAAAGGGACAAATCATCTATCCCAGGAAACAGAGTATATGGGAGTATATGGCATATGGGTATATATTATCTAAAAAATTTTATGTCTTCTTAAATGTTTGTTTCTGCTTTTCTCTAAAGATTTAACACTATTGGTTTTCTAATAGTCCCAGTTCAATTAAAATTTAAAGCTGACTTTGGAGTTGGAGAATGGCTCTCTCCTTCTTTAAACTCAAGCATGTTGTTAAAATGAAAATACAAACTCCCTGTATCATGACAGAATAAAAGAGCCATTTTCTGCTATGGGACAGGACAAAAGCCAAATTAATTAAGGGACTATTCTATTACTAATCTCAACTCTTTGATTCTATTCTGATTCTTTAAACTTTTCTTAAAGTATAAATTTTATATCAAAATTTACAAGATTAATATATATATACATTTTAAACTTTGTTAAGATATGAATGGTCATATAGAGTACTAACTAATTCTAGAAAAAAGGCTTCAGTTAGCTGCATATATATGTCTTTGTGTTCGAGTCTCTTATCAGTTTTCTGCAGGAAATCACGGCCAGGCCTAACATCAACTGAAGTCTCCGGAAAGAAGATGGGGCCCCACAACAACAACAACAACAACAATTCCACGTGGACAATAATAATATCACTAAGCTGACAAACATCATCTACAGATCAGCTTTGAACTACAAGGTGCTCAGAACAATTTTGAGATGACTAGCTGAGATGATCCAGTCTCAAAGACTACTTGAATAAGGACTTGAGATAAACCCTGAACTTTGGCTTTATACACAGACTGGATAATAATGAAGGATATAGTTACCTTTCCTAGAATTTGACAATTAACCTAAATTTTTCTTTCAGGATAAAGATAACTTCGCCCATACCCAGCAGGAAGCAATTTTAAGAATATGACACCCACATTGCCAAAGAAGTGGTGTGGGGCGGGTGGTTTTTTGGTTCTTTTAATGGGTTTTGGGTCTGGGATAATTTTCATTGTTTAGGGGGGTTGGTTACAAGTTGTTGTCAAGGGTTAAGAAAAAGGATAAGCAAAGGAGATTAGATTTAAGGTTCTTGTTTAAAAAAAAAAAAAAAAAAAAAAAAAAAGAAAGAAAAGAAAAAGACAATTACTAGTTTTAAATACTTTACATTATTACCAACTATTAGGATATAAAGAAATGAAAGTTAGTAGTTAGACATTACAATAGAAATTGTAGTCATATTAGATATGTTTTAAAAATTGAGCAGATATATTTTAGACAGGTCATCTTCAAACCCTTCAGAGATCTAACGAATATGGCATTTAAAATATTTTAATAACTTAGAAATTTTTCTTTTTTGAGACATGTCAGCTCCTGGCAGTACCAATCTACTTCAGAGAAAATATGGGCATTGAAGAAACTGCATATGGAATTAACTTTCATTATGGCAAAAGTTAGCCACTGGACAACAAAGTATCCTCGTATCAACAGGACAAAATGGACAGACAGAACACGAAACAAAGGACTACCGATTCCTGCCAAAACAAGTGTGGTTATGGCTTTATCAAAAGGCATCTTCTGAGGCCAGGACAATATGGCACCATCCCTGAAGTGGCCTTCACAATCTGGAAAAGGTACAGTGCCCTTTTCTTCAAAGACAGCTGAACAGGCAGTGGGCCGATGGCTTCTGTTGTGCAATGGAACAGCAACTGAAAGCTCACACCTCTCAATAGTAGACTGGCATTTAATAGAGGGATGTGGAGAAGGGCATGCTTAGATGAAGCCATATATACACAGCCAAGAAGAATGGACAGCTGAATTCAAAAACCATCAACAATTTCCAGAATTTAAAATCCTGAATCATGACATGACACTAGTGGAATTCAGGTGTTTCTGGTACATGGACTGCTCTCACCCAAATGGAGGTTGAACTGTTGACCTTGTGTACAACCTACTTCACAAATGAGTCTGTCAGATACCATAAGCCTATAGGCTGAAGATGATGCCCCAACACTGTGGAGAAACCTCAGGTGACTGTCCAGGCAGCTGGCTGTTTCTGTCAACTCACAAAATTTTTGGAAGTTGCTTTTGTGCACTTCCTGTTTTTATTTTTGTTAGCTAATATTATTTCCTTTTTGGGTCTCTGAGGGAGTTGAAGATTAGTTAGTTATAGTTGAAGATTAATTAGGATAGAAAGTAAATTAGATACATTTTGGACTTACTAAAATAGGATAGATAAGGGAATTATTTTCTCTGATTTGTCAAATACAAATGGACTAGACATCGTTTAGGTATTTGTTACTTGTATATATTGTATATAGTTATTGTACTTTTGTATATAGTTTTTCTTTTGTTAGTTATAACCTTTTGCCTTTTTTCTTTTTATTAAAATAGAAAAGGGGAAATGTGGTGATATTTTATTTGTACTGAAATGTTATTTTAATTTTATGTTAATAAATAAAGTTGCCCTGGGGTCAGAGCTATTAGAGCCATAGTAAGAGCATGGTGGTTAGAAGAGCTAGGTAGATTTCTGTGTGTTCAGGGATACAGCCAGTATTGGAGACATACGCCTTTAAGACCTGGAGGGTGGTACTTACAGGCAGTGATGAGGCAGTCATGTGGTTGGGTTTACAACCAATGAGAAGGCAGAACAGAAAGATTATTTAAACAGGGACACAGGAAGTACCTCCCTCTCTCGGGGAAGCTAGGAGCACTGCAGGAGGTAAGATTTTATCTCTGAGCTCTGACCTCTCGGCTTTTCTCTTTTACCTTGGCTCTGTGTTTCTTATTTTAATAAGACCATTGGTTACATCTACACTCAAAGTCTCACACAATAGGTGTTTGGTCTCTGAATTTCAGCTGATAGACTTTGAAAAAATGATTGGATCACAGGGACTCTGATATAACCAATGAAGTAACTGTTTTATGGATCCATAGTATGATAACTTTATGAGGAAGCTATGAAAAGCAGAAGTCAGAATCTATTGGGCAGAAGCACATTACTTTAGGCATGAAAGAGTTTTCTTGTCTCCTTCCCCTTCTTCTCTTCTTGCTTCCTGTCTACCATGAGGTGGGCAGCTTTACTCTCCTCTATACCTTTTGCCTTCACGTTCTCCTTTATCATAGCCCAGAACTAAGAGAACCACTGACCATGGACTGAAACCATGTTTCTCTCAGATATTTCACAGCAATGAGAAACTAATACAGATACAACAGAGTAAGAATGGTCAAAGAAGTGACACATAACATTTAGAGATAAGAGTGTGGGAGAAGGGCACCAGTGCCCTGAAAATTATCCAAATAACACTAGTATTCAATTGAGAGGAGATAGAAAGCACCCAGAGGACTCAGAGAACAACAATACCTTGTTATGCCTCAAAACTTATGCGTCTGTCATAAAGAAACTGACAAACAGGCTGAAAAAGAAATCAGGTAAACAACATCTTTCACAATAACCACAAATAATATAAAATATCTTGAGGTCACCCAAACAAGTGAAAGATTTGTATGACAATAACTTCAAGCCTTTGAAGAAAGAAATTAAATAAGATACCAGAAGATGGGAAGATCTCCCATGCTCATGGATCAGTAGGATTGATATAGTAAATGTGGCCATCTTACCAAAAGCAATATAAAGATTCAACACAGTCCCCATTAAAATTTCAATATAATTCTTTTTCACATCTTGAAAGAACACTACTCAATGTCATATGGAAAAACAAAACAAGCAAAAACCCCAACATAGCTAAAACAATCCAGTACAATAAAAACTTGCAGAGGTAACATCATCCTTGATTTTAAGCTATACTACAGAACTATAGTGATAAAACTGCATGGCATAAAAACTGACATATTGATCAATGGAATGGGATCAAAGACCCAGATGTAAATCCACACACCTATGGAATCCTGATTTTTGATAAAGAAGCCAGAAACACACAATGGAAAAAGAAAGCATCTTGAACAAATGGTGCTGGTCTAACAGGATTTAGGCATGTAGACAAATGCAAATAGAGCCACACCTATCTCCCTGCACAAAACTCAAGTCCAAGTGGATCAAAGACCTCAACATAAATCCAGTTACACTGAACCAGATAGAAGAGAAAGTGGGGAATAGCTTTGAATGCATTGGTACAGGAGACAACTTCCTGAACAGAACACCAATAGTGCAGGCACTAAGATAAACAATTAATAAATGAGACATCATGAAACTGAAAAGCTTCTGTAAGGCAAAGAACACTGTCAATGAGACAAAACAGCATCAGCAAACCAAACGATCTGATTAAAAAATGAGGTATAGATAAAAATAGAGAAGGAATCTCAAATGGCCAAGAAACACTTTGTTCAACATCCTTAGCCATTGGGGAAATGAAAATGAAAACTACTGTGAAATTTCATCTTACACCTGTTAGAATGCTAAGATCAAAATCACAAGTGACAGTTCATTCTGGCAAAGATGTGGAGTAAGGGGAACACTCCTTTATTGCTGGTAGGAGTGAAAACTTGTACAGCCCCTTTGGAAATCAATATTACAACTTCTCAGAAAATTGGGAATTGATCTTCCTCAAGACCCAGCTATCCCCCTCCAGTGCATATATACTCATTCTGCCACAAGGACACTTGCTCAACTATGTTCATAGCTGCTTTATTTATTTATTTATTTATTTATTTATTTATTTAGGAATTTTTTGTTCATTTAAAATACCACCCACAGATCCCCCTCTCCTCCCTCCTCTTTCTGCCCCCAGCCTCCTCCCCCCAGCTGTATTCATAGTATCCAGAAACTGGAAACAACTTAGATGTCCCTCAACTGAAGAATAAAGAAAGTGTGGTACATTTAGACAATGGAGTTATTACTCAACTGCTAAAAAAATTGACTTCATGAAATTTACAGGCAAATAGATGTAACTAGATAAAATCATCCTGAGTGGAGTAACCCATACCCAGAAAGACAAACATGTTATGTAATCACTTGTAAGTGGATATTAACTATAAAGAATAACCATGCTACAATCTACAGATCTAGAGGGGGTAGATAACAAGAAGGGTTCAAGGAGGGGATGCCTGGATCTCCCTGGGAAGGGGAAATAGAATATATTTAATGGGTGGACTGGGGGTAGGTGGGAATGTGAAAAGGAGGGATCAGGTGGGGGGATGGAGGGAGACAGTACTGGGAGAGAGTACTGGAACTTGGGGAGGCATTTCAGGGGTAAAGTAGAAACCTAGTACAATGAAAAATCCCTGGATTCTATTAGGGTAAACCTAGGGAAGACTCCTAGTATTGTGGACTATGGAGCCTGAACTGGCCATCTTCTGTAACCAGACAAGGCCTTCAGTGGAAGGACTGGGATACTAACCCAGCCACAAAACCTTCCATCTAAAATTTGTCCTGCCTGCAAGATGTGCTGGGGTAGAGGTGGTACAGAACTTGTAGGAGTTTTGCAGAATTTGTGGCCAACAAATGACTAGTCCAACCTTCGACCCATAATACAACAGGGGGCCTATGCCTGACAATGCCTGGAGGGGCAGGAACCAGAGGTTGAATAGCTCAGAGACCTAGGTTAGAACCAAACACAACTAGAAAAAATAAGCCAATGAAATGATTCCTAATGATGTTCTGCTATATTCATAGACTGGAGCCTAGCATAATCGTTATCAGGGAGGCTTCATCCATCAATTGATGGAAGGCAGATGCAGAGACTCACAGTCAAACATTAGGCTGAGCTCTGGGAAGAGGGAGAGGGTGGATTGTCGGAGCCAGAGTAATCAAGGACACCACAAGAACATTGCACACAGAATAAGTAACCAGGGCTCATTGGGGCTTGCAGAGACTGGAGCTAAATTCAGGGAATCTGTATTGGTCTGACCTAGGTCCTCTACATATATGTTATGGTTATATAGGTTGGTGTTCTTGTGGAACTCCTAATAGTGGGAGTGGGGGCTGTCTCTGACTCTTTTGCCTGCTTTTGGGACCCCTTTCCTCTTACTGGGCTGCCTCATCCAGCCTTGATATGAAGGTATGAGCCTAGTCTTATTGTAACTTGTTATGCTATGTTTTTTGTTGATACCCTTGGGAGACCTGACCTTTTCTGCTGGGAAATGGAGGATGCAGAGGGCAGGTGGTGGGAAGGGCCTGGGAGGAGAGGAGGGAGGGGAACCTGTGTTTGGGATGTAATATGTGAGAGAAAAAATATCTGGGTACCATGGGCAGTGCTAAAGACCAGGACTTCTTTAAGAGATGACAAAGGAGAACCATCTTGATAGTTGTGCAGGAAAAAGGAGGGCAGCAACTAAAAACTAGATCCAGAATCCTTGCCTCCTGCTGGCCTCAAGCCTCTACCAAGGCAGAAAACCGAGAACATTGAAGTGTCTATAGAGACAAGCCACTCGAAGTGGTTTGGCTTGGTTATAGTGTCTTCTGGGAATGTATAGGCAGCCTCACCAAAGTTCATACTATTTTAGTAGTTCTGCTGTTACTTTTATTTGAGTTTAGTGGAGAACATTTTGAAATAAATGTAAATGAATTTTGAGTGAGAAGATGCTGCCTCCTCATTGCCAAGCTCTAGTTGCAGCCTCGCCGGCCACCTTGCAGTAGCTTGAGCATGCCAAGGATTTCCCCAGCTCATGCCTTCAGTACACCCTCTTCTTTGTCCTTAAAATGAACTTACAACCACTTCTGTCTAAACTTTTATGATTTCTCACTTCTTCTACCTCATGTTTCAAGGTAAACACGAGTCCCTCAGAAGGCATTCTGAGGCCTACAGTAGGGTAACCTTTCTCTCCTCTCTTTTATCTTCCTCCATAGGCACTATTATGATTTGCAAAAGCTCATTCATAAAGTGTTACTCTTTGATGTTATCTGTCATGATGCTATGTCTTTAAAGGGTCTTCCCAAAGTTTATATACTAGAACCCTAGCTCCCAATGCAGTGATAGGAGATGGAGCCTGATGGAGGGAGTTTAGATGGTGCAGGCTAGACCTCATTCTCTTCTTTCAAGGGTTCATGGACTTGTTGGTGCTCTTGGAAGAGATTAGGCTGTAAAAGTGAGTGATTCTGTGAGTGCTCTGCTTCCTGCTGTCCATATAATGCTTTCTACCATGTTCTGAGCCATCACTGAAAGTCCTTCCGAGATACTGCTGAGACACTGTTACTATGCCCTTGAACATGCTAGCATTCAGAAACATGAACCAGAAATACTATTTCTTTATGAATTACGATAGACAAATTTCTAAATGGTCTTATTAAATAAAAAACAGAGAGCCAAATATAGGGGTGAAAGCCTTAGAGATCAGGAAAATAGAAAAAGCCACCAACCAACCTTACCTCACCAACTCTGCAGCTTCCAAATGCGAGCTACTTCCTGTCTACCCACACCTTTATATTTCTTGCTCTTCTGTCTTCTCATTGGCTCTTAGCCCAGCTACCTCACTTCCTTGTCACTGTCTGTCTGTACAGACCTCCAGGTCTTTATGGTTGGTACTGGGATTAAAGGCGTGTGTCACCACACTTGGCTCTGTTCCCTAGTATGGCCTTGAACACACAGAAACCCAGTCTGCTAAGTGATCCGATTAAGGGTGTGTGCTGCCTGACTTTGTTTACTTAAAATGACTGGCCTTTCCCCCCTGATCTCCAGGCAAGCTTTATTTATCAAAGCACAAATAAAATCTCACCACAAATTACCCAGTCTGTAATAGTCTATAGGCACATAAAATTGAATGAGATACATAATAAACACCACAAGAATAGAATACATATGTTTTATTAACAGTGCTGTTTAGTGAGTACCTAGCATATCATAATACTCTGTAGATATTTGATGAAAATGAAACAATAATGAATGAGCAAATAAATTAATAGGAGCATCCTGGACAGTAAAAGGATTCTTGTTATTGTTTTATGGTCAAACTACTCTACTGACAAATCCTAAGACCCAGACAATATTTCAAGTTCAAGCACAAACCTGGCAGACTGAGTTATATTTCAAACATGGGACATTTTTTCTCTTTTTAGAACTTCTGATACCATTTAATTAAAATGTATTTATACAATTCCATCACTTCCTCCTTCCCTTTTCCCTTTTTAGCCCCGCCCATGTTCCTTTCCTCTAAGTCCTTCCGTGCTTCTTCTGCTTCACTCTCAAACTGGTGGCCTTTTTAAATTTGATTATTATTGTTAAAAACACACACAATGCACAAATGCGTGCACACGTTTGCATAGATATATAAATACAACATGCTGCTTTTGTTGTTTGTGTGATTATGGTTTTAGGACTGACCATTTTGTCTTTTATTGAACATTCCTCCAGTGTGTCATCTGAGTAGCTTTACACCTTTTATTTCGGGACACATCCATTGTGCCCTTACCATCATATGTACTAAACACTGTAAGAAATAAGCTATTGAATGACAAAGATGAATTCTTAGAAATTCATCATTAGGAAACATGATACCATATACTTACACAGGAGAATACAGCAACAATATTAGTCCATGATATATTTTAATAGTCCCTCCACTGAATTTGCAATGCATTGTTAATTTACATGTTATGCATCACATGATAGTATTCATATTGTTCAAGGAATTCCTCCAGTACTGAATTATAGTTTCATTGAAAACAGTCACCTAGATTTGTTATCTGTGGTAATGTCTCACTGTGTAGCCCAGACTGTCTTGGAATTTGCAATCCTTCTTCCTTAACCTGCAAATTCTGAGATCACAGGCATATGTTAACATGCCTAGTTAATGGCAAAGTAATTTTATTCAACCAAGAGTAGGTACTGTATGGCGTACAGTAGGGACTTAGATAATGTTTTGGGGATGAAGATAATTATCAATTTTGTATCTATTGTGTGCCAAGAGTTCTGCTAAATGGCAGCAATAGTCCTTTAGTATATGAGTGGAGATAAAATGGTAAGAATTCTTCCTGGACTGAGACTGGTTTCTTCAGATCCAGTTATTTTATCACTTTGCTTCTTCTCAAAGGGCAAGTCTAGATGAATTAAATTGGTTTTAAAAGCATCAGATGAACAAAGGGACACACATTGAGACAGTCCTGGGAATTGGAATTTCCTCTCTGCTACTGCAGCTCCTGCTCATTAGAGTAGGCTGCCTTCGCAGTAGTGGCCAAAATAGTTGACTTTTAAATAAGGATTTAATTTTCAACACTTCAATCTACTTTTCTAGACATTATTTGACAGAGTGGAGGCTTGATATTCTAAATAGTAAGATTATGCTGAGCAGTTTGAAATTATTTCTGAACCACAGTATGTGATACATCAAATGCTCATTAGCTAAGCTGTAACAACTCACACAACTTGTTTGTCTCTTGTTCTAAAAGTGGATGTGTGACTGGCATCATTGTATAGCAGAAGGAGCTCCTCTATGTAAGTTTAATAACTGTTAATTAACAGTTACAAATAATATATATTAATTGGTAGATATACAAGGCTAATTTTTACATCACCAACAAGATTAAGTCATTGTCAACTGAACTAATAAACTATCCCTCTAACAAATATTATACTCTAAATATATGAAACTAAAGCCAGAGGCATAATTATCATTAAATAATAAAGTCTACATTCAAGCCACATCTACCTGATTTCAGATACCTTGAGTGTTTTTCTACATCACACTTTTCTACAATGAATAGGTAATAGATCAGTAGACGGGTGGATGGATGTATGGGCAGGCAGACCACATGTAGAATGGAACTATACTTGTTTACATAGGTAATATTTGATTAGGTGGGTATAATTCTATATTTCACTTTGGTCATAATTTGCATATAGGCTTTTTAAAAACATATAGGTCTCTTTAATGGAATGATATTATTATATTGAAAATACATCACCTAATTTTGAATTCCAGCACTCTGCTGCCAACACTTTTCCCTCCTAACAACAAAGGCAACACCTAATAGTATCTCCAGAACAAAAATATTTAGCAATCCCAGGCTTTGAGTGTGGAAATAGTTTCTGTTTCATTTTGGTTTCTTTCTTTTTTTTTTTCAGTTAACATCCACTTAAAGAAAGAACATATTCCTGGGCCATTTCAATAGGCCAAGATGTGAAATGGCTCTAATAGTCTAGGCAATGGGACTGATACATTCTCAGTTATATTCGGTCATGAAGTTTTCATTGGAAGTCAGAGAGCAGTGAGGTTTTGAAATTGCCTCCTTTTGCTCAACAGTAAGTAGAGCAAATTTTATAGTTGATGTTTTATATCATATAAAACCTGCCAAAACTTAACCAGAAAGAGAATGATTATATTTTCTACAGTTTGCATGAGAAAAAAAAATACTGAGGTACAGTCTGGCATACAGCTTTCCCAGGCATATAGCAATTTTGTACAGTGTGGGAGAAAAGTTGCAACTCCCAACCGAGTGCTCTTCCCTCTCCACCCTGCTATCTGTCTGCTGGTGATGATTGCAGCCACAAACAATTGCCACCCTGTGCTGTGTAAGGAGGTAAGATGATGTCATCATTTCTCCTCTTGTTCGTTCCTCTGTTTTGCTATCCCTGCCTGCTATTCTGCATCCTGTTCTTTCTTCTGTGTAGCAAAGGAATGAAAAGCAATGTTCAAATTAAACCTTGTTGCTTTTTAAGCTGATTTTGGAGCAATCTTCATAATGGTCTGAGAGGCTATTTTCTTATTGTTCTGTTTTTGTCATTATGGAGAATGTTTGGAAAAATACAGATCTTGCTATAGATAGAAAATTCGCAGCAGTACTTATAGGATTGAAATGGCCCTTATTAAGGCTGTTGAAAATGATGCATAAATGGTATTTCATGTGCTGTATTTTGCTTTCACTTTTGATGACCAGCTTAAGAAAGAAGTTTAGAGGAATAGGCAGTAAACAACTAAGGAGCAGATATAATAAGAGGTCAGGATGGCATCCATGGTGGACCGGCCTTGCCATGGGGGCTTCTGCAGGCCAAGGGTACCCCAAATAGTGATAAACCTTGTGGATTACATAGAATTAAGATAAACTCATCTTAAAAATTCCCCTTCTCTCTCAGATTGACCACATTTCAAATACTCGGTAATCTTATGTCCTCAGGGATGATGATACTGGTTAGGGCATCCCTTATATTGCAGAAAGTTTTCTTGTTTTGTGCTGCTCCTAGCAGATAAAGTCCCCACTATCAGGGTAAGTGATTTTAAAGAAAAGAATAATGAATTCTGAGGCCTCCTTAAAGGTTTCTCCCATCCTTCCTTCCTTTTAATCCTCCTGTCCTTTTCCTTAGCTCACCTTTTCTTTCTTACTGGCTCTTCTTATAGCAAGTAGTCAACAATTACAAGGAGCATGAGCTTAATCTGTTCAAGTATTGGATTTACAATGGCATGCTCTGGCCCCAAGACAAGTCATGTTCACCAAGGTTCCTACAAGTGAAAGTATGCAAATATGATTTTGTATGAGAGCTGAGTCCCCTGCTCTAGTGAATGTAATTTACTTTTCAGTTTTCAGTTCTGAATAGAGAATATAATAGGAAGTCAAAATATGGGGAATTTGTTGAGGATACCTAGATATATGTGGATAATGTGTGTGTGTGTGTGTGTGTGTGTGTGTGTGTGTGTGTGTGTGTTAGTATGTGACAGAGAGTGAGAGAGAGAGAGATATTCAGACAGACAGACAGACAAAGAGAGAAAGACAGAGAGACAGAGAGAAACAGAGACAGAGAGACAGGGAGAGAGAGACTATCCTTGCTTGGTCAGTTAATATCTAAGAGTAGAGAGGTCAGATTTGGATCATCATCACTTGGTATAATATCGAGCTCTGGAATCAGGTGGACTTCATTTAATCTCAGCTATGTCAATTCTATTTGTGAAGTTTGGTTCATATTGCTTAAACAAAACAGTCATCTATTTGTTGGATAAATGACTGAATGTACTCAGTATTTGTTTCTCAAGACAAAAGTAATAGTGTTTACCACACCAGCGTGTTATGAAGATTGGGCCAGATTATACAGAGAAATTACTTTGTACACTCTAGGCATTCAATAGACGATTTTACTTTATGAATGCCAAGATCAAAGGATAATCATTTAGCAAAGAAATAACAAACTATGGAGAGAAGAAAGGGGATAAATCCAAAGGGAATGCTGAGTCCAGCTACCACAGCACACCCTGGTTTTCCTAATGATGTTCCTCCAAAATTACACAAGGCTCCAAAGTACAAAATCCCCCAGGATGCTTATTTTGTTCCTGTGGATGTTGGGAACATTTTCTAACAAGTTCAATGCAGAAAATTTGGCCATTATCTCTTATTCAGTAAAGTAATTAACATGGCCATCCTTTCAAGTATTGCCATAGTGGTTACCATGACAATAAAATGAAAATGCAATTCATAACACATAACTCTTCTGGGAGTAATAGAAAGAGGACTTTTGGATAGCTGAATCATTTTGGTGATGTCTCAGTGCAACCTGTTACTCACTTGAGTGATTCAGACAAAGGGCTCTAATGAACAGGAGATTAGACTGTTTACATTTGCAACCAAATGTACCAAATACATTCCTAATGTGTTAATTAACATTTTCTCCAAATGCAAAGGAAAAACACTCCATCTGAGAAGACAGGTAAGAGTCTGATTGGAATGCAGACCCATTTGGCATTTGAGGGGAAAAAAATCAATAGAAAGATAAATTAAGCAACCAAAAGATTCATTAAAAAAAGTCTAAATTATAAAGACATAGTGTTATTGCTGGTAAATAATTCAATGTATAAACAAGTCTTAGGCATTCTCATACATCATATGCAGGTCTTTAAGATTAGAAGAGTAAAACATTTTTGAAATGCTTTTTAAGAGAATTGGGAAACAGTTTAGAATGTTAATATCAGAAGCTTACTGTTGCACTAGGCAGGGGAAATCAAAACAAACTAAACCAAAGCAACAACAACAAAAACAAATCAAACCACGATCCAAGAGAAGCTGAATATAAAAATATGTAGACAAAGACGCATCTCTCATGCAGATGCGTACCTCCAAGGTACCCAAAGTGGCTCATTTTTCTTTCTAAATACCAACTTGGCTCCCAATCTCTTTTTCTATACTCCACTTGCACAATCCTTTGTTAGCCTCTGTGACACTCAGATACCACATGGGCCCCAGTAATCCCTTCCTGCTGATGTTCATGCTTTTGTTTTTTTTAAATTTCCCCTTTGAATGTGATACTGCCCTCTGACTTCCATGTAACCAAAAAAAAAAAAAATGATGTTATGTCACCTTTGTAGACAGGAAAGGCTCAACTGTCTTGTTGGGAGCTGCTTTTCATGATTCACTCTCTTCTGTATATCATGAATCAGGCTGTCATACTGTGAGCTGTCCTCTGCAGAGGCTCACAGGTCAAAGAACTAAGAATGACCCTATGACCAACAGCCAGCAAAGAAAAATAAACTGAAGTTTTTAGTCTGGCAGTGTGCAAAAATACTGAATCTTACCATGACAGGATAGCTTGGAGCTGGAGTCAGAAATTACTTAAAGTCTGGACTGCTCTGAAAACCAACTCTTTAAGTTCCAAAGGGTTTAAGTTGGTTTTCGGTAAAAACTGCAAGGCACTGAAAGATACTTTGAAAATAGCTTTATGACAGTGGACATGTATAGGAGACATTTCCTAATCTGCCCCATGACATCTTGATGTTTCAAGTTAAAAATTTCCAGTACAGAATGTGACTATCAGAAAGAAACAAGATACCTGTGGGGAGGTACAATGACCATGTAAATTTTCACAAATTAACCCTAAACACCTTCTGTAACCAAATTGTAATAAGTCTTTCTCTCTTCCTTTCCTATGCTTATGTCTTCCCTCAACTGACCCCAGTGTGAGCTGTCAGTTTCTTTGGGAGTTGATTATGCCACAAACCAGTTTTTTCTTGTTGTTGTTGCTTTGCTTTGTTTTTTGTTTTGTTTTGTTTGTTTGTTTGTTTGTTTTACTAAAAACTCTAATGTCATAATATTGGCCTCTGTGTATGTCAGTCAGCAAAGTCTTATTTCAGTATTCTTGAATCTTGTGAGGAATCAGAAGTAGACAACTGATCTAAACCATGCCCATAGTCCTGGCTGATAGAACCTGCAAAATAATGTGTGGTGTATTGTTACTAAGTTTTGAAATAGTTCTTTCCAGGTTAATAGACAGTCATTAAGGCATTAATAAAACCTTACCACTCACAGCTGTACTGAGGACAATCAGTTTCAGTTGGCAGACTCCACAGAGTAGCCAACCAAGCCCACCAATTCGATTCACAATAACATTTGACATTCTAGTCTACATATGGCCTTTTGTCTACCTAGCTCATGGCTCTCCACTTGGCAGTGAGAGGGAAGATTCACTCACAAGAGTGAGCAAGGAGCACAAAGTGAGTTAATGCTGTGACTAAAGACTGTGTCTTCCCCCTAGGGCTGCAGAACTGACAGTGCTGTTAAACTGTGGCCTCAATGTTGTCTTCTTCATGGAAAGAGCATAACTAAGAAGGAAAGAGAAAGAACAGAGTCCTGACATCTTTAGTAGAGGCCCAGAAGCCAGACACATTTTCACCTAACTTTGGATGTGTCCATTATAAATGTCAATACATTTGCAATTTTTAAAATGTGACACCACATTACTTTGCAGTAACAAATTCTTGACTCGGTGATTCCTCCCATTACAAACCTCCTACATTGTCTTAACTGCCTGTGAGGCAGTTAAGTTCAAGCTCTAATCCTGGCAGGAAAAAAAATCTCTCCTAGTCTTGTCTTAGTTTCCTTTCTGTTAGCCCCCCTTCTCCCTGACAGACTCTTGGTCCTCTAGCTGCATAAGTGAATGCTCATTTGCAATCGAGGCTCTTGGCCACAGTTTGCCCACATCACACTCCTTTCCCTTCCAAAGGGAACCAATCCTGCAGAAAACAGGTTGTATCTTTTTCTGTGTGTATGTGTGTTTGTGTGTGCTTGTATGTATGTACCTGTTGTGTGTGTACAGTGCAGGGCAGAGGAGGTCAGATGCCCTGCTCTGTTGCTCTGTGACATACCTTTTAAGCAGTGTCTGCCCTTGAGTTCACCATTTTTGGAAAATCCAAAACAAACTCAGAGATCTTCCTGTCTCCCTAGAACTCTTTAGCACCCCAGTTTCAGGTATGCATAGTTATTTGGGTGCTGGGGACCTGAAATCTGGTCTTCATGCTTTTGCAGCAAGAGATCTCAGTGGAGGCAAGGCATCATCACCCCAGGACCAGAAAACATTTTTTCAAGCCCCTAAAATACTAATTTGGGCTAATTTTAATCCCTTAGTACTTTTTTTAAACATTTTTCTCCTTTTAGTCACATGAAAAAAAAAAGCAAGATGGGAGAAAAATCAAGATTGGATTGTTCATTGTTCATGCCATGGAACAAGTGTATTGATAAGAGGGCAGCTTATAGGAGTCAGGTCTCTCCTTCCACAGCAGGTTCTAGGATGGAACTTCAGTTGTCAAGGTTTTGGACTCCCAACTTACAATAATGATGGTAACTTCCACTACTCTACTCACATCTTTAGAAAGGTCATCTAAACTAAAACTCAATAAAGAAACTTCATAATTATACTGTATCATGTATTAAATCAGATATCTACAGAATATTACATCAAACAGGTATGGAAAGCAAATTCTCCTCACCCATATATAATAGAACCTAAAACAGATCAAATCTTAGGCCACAAAGCAAGTCACAGCAAACGTAATAAACCAGAAAAAAATTAAAAGAAGATAGCATCAAGTATTTTAATAAAAGCATATATAGTTTATATTCATTACTTGCTTCCCTGATTTTTATTGTTTCTTGCATTCTACTGTTTGGGGATTTGACTTGTTCTTTTTTTTCTAAGACCTTAAGGCACATCATGCTATCTTCTTTAATTGACTTCCATTTCCTCCAAATAACCAACCGTATTGACAATGTACTATCCAGTCTAACCAAAAGAGATTATTCAGTAAAATCAAAGATGAAAGAGTGGCTGTTACAACAAATTCCAATGAAATACAGAGGTTCACTAGAGAGTATCTTGAAAACATACTTTAAAACTGCAAAATTTGTAAAGAATGCATAAATGCCTAGGTATATGTGGTCTACCAGAACTGAACCAAGAAGACATAAATAATTTATACAGATCTATAACAAACAATACTAATAAAGTAGTAATAAAAAATTCTCTAACAAAGGAAAAGTCAGGACCAGATGGTTCACTGCTAAATTCTACCAAACCATTAAAGTAATTATAATGTCAATGTTTCTTGAATTTCCACAAAATAGAAAGGTACAGGACATTACAGAATCAGATTACATGGTCACTGTTACAGTGATATCAAAACTAGATTAAGACACAGTGAGAAAAAAGAAATTATAGACCAACTTCCCTAAATTCTTTAAAAAATATTTGTAATAAATCAAATTTAAGATCACACAAAGAAATTTATACAGTATGACAAAGTTGGGTTCATTTCAGGGAGGCAGAAATGGTTCAACATATATAAATCAATAAATGAAAATACAGAATATAATTAGATAAGTACAGAAATTACATGATTAGCTTAATCCATACAGAAAATACCCATGACAAAATTCTTCATTCCTTCATAATAAAATCCCCAAAGAAATTAGGAATAGAAAGAATATTTTGCAATATAGTAAAGATTATATATATGATATATTTATAGTAATGCTGTGCTAAATGGGTAAAAACCTAAAAATATTTCCTACAGATTTAAGAACAAGAGTGCCCACATTTTTCAATATTGTGCAAGATAGTGATCACAATTTTGGTTAAAACAGCAAGAGAAGAGAAAGAAAGATGAGGGATTCAAACAGTTAATGAGTAAGTCAAACTGACTTATTTGTAGATATGGTTCTATATGTAGAAACCATAAACACTCTACCAGGAAACTCTTAGGCCTAATAAATTCTTTCATTAAAGTATCAGGATACAAAATCTATACACAAAAATCAGTATCTTTTCTTGATAACAATAATAAATGGGCAATAAAAAAATCAAAGGAAACACTGTATAAAATACAGTACAACACCAAAGAATCAGCCTAATCAATGGGGTAAAACACTTCTGTAAAGAGAATTAAAGAATACACTAGAAAGTAAAAAGACCTCCCATGCTAACAGACTAGTAGAGGAAGGGGAAGCCATAATCAGGATATATTATGTGAGAATCTATTTCAATACAAGGAAAAAATTAAATGTATTTGAGACTAAAAATAAAAGAGAATGCCCCCTAAGACCCATCTCCTAGTCTTTTAGATGATTAGAGATTCTGTCAAGTCAACAGCACTAATCATCACACATACTGATAAAATAATTGCATGATGTATTGCTCAGAACACATTCCCTATTATTTGTCACAATAGCTGTACTTGCTAGCTGTATAGGAAAATCAGGAAAACTGAAGGCTTTTGCTGCTGCTAATGATGATGTTGATGTATGATAGAGAAAACTCACTTGATATTTGACAATAGATAATGAAGAAGATAAAATAAAAACACTTAGATTGTATGATGCTATGATTTATCGTGTTTTTTAATTCTCTGCCTCCAAGTTCACAGAGCTAAAAAGGTGGACGAGGAAGCCACATTTGCTGGTTTTCTCTCGACAGTGCTACCAATGCCTTGGGAGAAACTTGCAAATCAGGTTCCAAGGCTACAGTTTCTATTTCATTCCCAACACTAAATACTCAAGTGTGGTTTCTTTTCTAATAGGTTCTCCAAGGAAGTCCATGATTCCTGCTTTTTTGTGTCAGTTTGTTCTTTTCTTCCTGAGAGTTTTAATTACTTCATTTCTCCCTTCCCTTGCCTCCCTCTATCCCCTCCTATGCCACCACATGAAGTGGCAGAGCATTTTGCTCTCCACTAGAATGGCTATCTTTGCAAACAATTGTCCTTTTTTTTTCTCTTCTTAAGCTCTCAGGAGATCTTGTGGGATATGCATGCTTTATTTGTGAATCTTCAGAGGTAGGACTCACAGCCCCCAAAAAATCATCTGCAGAAATCTATAGAAACTGCTGGAGGGAACTAAAAACAACCATGTTTTCCTTCTCACAACTCCCCTGTGTATTAACAAATTAGATACACATGAAGAATAGTATTTTATCAACTTCTATTTCAGTCTTGAAACTGGAGACTTTATGATGCAGAAGTCAAAAGACAAGAGCAGCTATGGGTCTTGTCTCCAGACACTTGCCATATGACCTATGCAATAATCCTCTGAATGACCAGAGATTGAGTGAAGGCCAAGAAGTTCTAAATCGCTCCACTTTGTGAGAAGGAATTAGTAGAGCCAGCTCTTTTCCACAATGCTGTGGTAGAGCACATATACTTCTAATAAAGCTATTGCCTAAGAACTGTCTTAGGCTGTTCACAAAAGGAGGTTATAAAGTGGTTCATAGGGCATAAATAGAGAGGTCTGGGATGAGTTCTCAACAAAGGATGGTACCTAATGAACAGTAATGGGATTGCTTTGGTCAGTTCAAGAATTTTATTGGCAGTATATTTGATGTAAATTTTGGTGAAATAAAATATATATAGCATTTTAAAATTATTTATTTCTGAGAGGAGGCGTCAAGTAGGCCAGACTGGTCTGAAACTTGTTAGGTAGCCAAGATTTGGCCTTGAATTTCTAAATGTTCTGTCTCTACATCACAAGTACTGAAAAAGGACTGCACTACCATACCCAGTGACTGAATCTTTGGCATAAATTATATATTCAAGTAAGATTTCTTACTGAAAAATGACGACTAAATATATATCTCAGTGAGTTTCTGCAAAGAGAATAGAATTAAGAAGTCTGAAACAGGACATCACCTGGACACAAAGCCTCTTACCTATAGCCCTTCATTTACCACAGAAGGGTGACAATACTTTGATATAACATCATGGATGACTTTGGGGATTTTAAAACTTTACAGACCTAGAACCATACAAGATGCACTGTTCTATCTCTGGATTTCTTTCTTTCTTCTGCTTATCACATGCAATTCTCATCTAGGTACTTGCATGCACCCATAGATTAATTTTCAGTTGTGTAATATTGTTGTATAGTAATTATGAAACTTTTGCATTTTACGATAAATGGAGATACTGAGTCAAAAAGAGTAAACTGAACAGAGGGAAATGTTGAAGTAATTATGGAGCAAGACTGTAAACATAAGCTTCAAATTATATAGTGATATTTTAGTGTGGAGGGAAAAATTATCCTCTCAGTAGCTACATATTAGACTGTGTTTGGGACTGTGTAGATAGGCTCCAGAAATAAAATCATGCAAGGAATAGAGATGTTGGAAAGGGTCAGACTTGATTTAGCTGATGGTTACCCATTCCTGTACCAAGCAACCTCGAGAGGTGGGTGAAGACTTAAGTGAGATCACCATTGTTGTATCTTTTAGTTTATAATATCCTGAGAGTCCCTTTTAAGGATTGCCCAATCACTTTTGGTTTAATATCAGATAGAAATGGAAATATTCAGATGTTTCTTTCCCCCACTATAATGAGTCCCATGAGTCATAGATAAAGGTGCAGACTTCTTAATAGACATATTTTAACTTTTTCACTAATGATATGGTCAGAATATATGTGTCTCCTCAAGATGTATATGCTGAAATCCTAACCTCCAAGGCAATGGCATTAGGAGACGGTGCTGTCCAGAAGTGTTTAGGTAATTCTGGCTGTTCCTTCATGAGATTAGTGCCCTTATAAAAGTCACTCCAGGAAGCCACCTTCCCCACTTTCCACCATTTCAACACACACACACACACACACACACACACACACACACACACACACACACTGTCAAGAAAGAGAGAGTCGCTGGACACTACTCTGTCTGGCACCCAGATCTTAGATGTTCCATGGTCTAGAACTATGACAAATAATCCTGTTTATAAGTTGGATGGTTTATAGTATTTGTTAGAGCAAGCCCAATGGAGCAAGATGCTTGAGAACAGAAATGTTAACTGTGATGTGGTCTTGGTGTCAAAGTTCAGAATCCATTTTCTGTCATCTTCCACTCTGACTCACAGATCAGAGCGGTTTCCTTAGTTCTGTTGGAATTAGCTCTTGACCAGAGCCCAAAATTGCTAAAATCTTTGCCTACTTCTCTCTCCTTAATATAGTTTTTCCATTTTCTGGATTCTATTAGGGTATTAGAAATCTCTGTCAAATCTTTGTAGCTGCTAGAGATTAAATTTACTAAATAGATTAAGATTTGGCTTACCTATGAGCTCTGCCATATTCAGTCAGAATTGACCAGTTTCTCTTACTGAATTCTCATTTCATTAGCCCAAAATTGAACAGTTTCAATCTTTCTAGAAAACTAATAAAATTCAACCCCTGTGATTCCTAATATACACGGTGTTGCTATTTTAGTCTAGAAATTATTCAAATTCCCACTTCTTTAAAGGATACAAACATACTTATGTATAGTTGGTGCTATAGAATCAAATGAGCAGATTTAGAAAGAAAGCCACATATGTTTATCATTCCTATCTGTGATGATAGTGTAACCTGCATTGTGATTGTATACTGAGGCCATATTCATGGTCAAAAATTACCTAGGAGGAGGTCTTGGAAGGTATGATGTTAAAACCTGACATATGGAGTCTCAGTATGTCCAACATGGCCAGTTTTTCCTGCAGCAATGGAACATATTGAGTCCCAGCTGAAGTGGTTGACTCTTGTTTAAAGGCAATGTTCTATGGAAATATATATCCTTAAATACAAGATTCATCACCATATGGATAGTTGTTCATGAATAAAATGTACTTGGTAAGTTGGACTTTAAGGAAACATTCTCATACACATTCTGGGGTTAGCTATTATTAAGGGTTGAAGCAGATTCAACAGCCTGTAATAATTACATGGCTCTTTTCCCTATTTAGTTTTTAGCCAGATGCATATAGCTTAATTTAGTTGATTTTGTGTCTTCAGTGAACTACTAATACCGGCTTAGTTGAGTCCTCATGATCACCCGACTCATTCTTGTTGTAAATGCCTGATCTCTACATTCCATCTTCCCTTTTTTTTTCTGTACACACTGACTTTTCTAAAATAGAAACCTACCCTGCACAAAGGACTTGCAACAACTCCCTCATGCCTAATAAAACTGCTTTCAAAGTGTGTCATCTGGTATACTAATTAAAGAATATACTTCATAAAGGATAATTTCATTTTCATATAAAGATCTAAAAAGTATATGCAAAATTCTTATAGATTTGAAAATCTAAAGAAGTGCATTAAAGACTATCAGAAAACTAGTGTTTCTTGCTTACTTAACCACATTGTTGATTTTTGTTTTATCTATTTGTTGTCATTGCATAAAAGATAAGTCTTTGTTATCATGGGAGGTCTTTCCATTTTCTAGTGTATTTTTTAACAGATAAAGTATAAAAAACCAAGTCTTGGGTTAAAAACTCTTCCACATGCTGTCCAAAACTTACCTTCAGTGGTGAAGTACACTGTGGTAAGTGAGACCCCTGCCCTCCCCATTAGCCTCAGGAAAAGCAATGTCTCTCACAGAGCCTCTCTTGAAATTTTATAAAGCCATTCTTGGAGGTCCTAGAATCCTTACAAAAGCGGGCGTAGAAACATCACCCGAGGGACACACTGTCAGTCGCTTCGGGAAGTGTGGATCTTGGCTTTCCAACCATTATACCTGTGCAGTAGATCAGGTACCCCCAAGAAGCCCAAGAACTTATGCTTTGAAGTTGTCTCAGGGCTAGTGGTTGGAACCTGTTCCAAGATTATTACTGCTACTTTGAACAGTCATTCTTTGGCATAAACATGAGAAGGAGAGACAGCAGAAGGATGCTGACATCATAATGATTTAGGTGATTTCCCTCATCTTAGATACAGGGGGTTTAGAGGGACAGGTTGCTGACAGTCATCACTAAAAACGTGGTTTGTGTTCATCTCGTTCTGACACTGGTGTTTGGCAGTTGAGTGTGGTGAGGATGGGGTGGCCAGTGTCTTTTACCCTTGTGTCTTCACTGCTGGCGTCTCCCTCCCTTCACAGGATACATGCTGCATATCCGTTAGTTCATCCACAGCACCCTTACCACACTCCGCTGCTAATCACCACAGATAGCTGCCCGTTCTTCATCTGAGTGTCTTTGCAGTGATGTTTGGAATAAGGTTCTCTTTTGTCTACACTCACAGTGAACTTGTGTTCTCTTGGGCTACCCTTGCCCAGAGAAGAGACAGCTGTTACTTGTATAAGTAATACTGTTGCCTAGCTGTAACATGTATACTTTGGCAGTGTATATGGGGTAAAAGCACAATTCATAGCAACAAATCACCTTGTAAGAATACTATTTCTATGTCCTACAGTGTTCAAAAGGAGACATAGGTAAAAGATGTGTTGTTTTACTATAATGTTCTAATTGATAAGCATATCTCGTTAAGGACTCTTCCACAAATGAAGCTCCATAACGACTCAAGGAGTTCATTAGAATTCAGTATCTGCTGGTAGCATGAGGGATGGTGCAGACTCATGAGTACTGATGTGACCAGAGTGTGACCAGAGTAAAGATGTGGCACTAAGCATTTCACAGGAAAGACAACTTGTGGTCGATAAACACAAATAGATCTTAAAGAGCTATAGAAAACCAATTGGAAGATTATTTAACCCACTCTCAGGATTCCTTAGTGTCCTGTAGTTCTTTGTGTAGGCATACATATACATATATGTATTTAACAACAATTATTGAGAAAAGAGGCCATGAACTTGAAAAGGAGAAAGAAAGGATATCAGAGAGGTTGGAGGGAGGAAAGGAAAGGGGGAATGGTGTAGTTATATCTCAAAATATGAAGAAAAATGATCAATAAAATGTAAAAAAATACATAGAGAGCAATGGAGCTTTGGGGTTATATCAATGAGAAATAAATAAGAAATGGAGCACTTGACAATAGGAAATAAATTACTACCCCTTAATATGAGTCCCATGAATTTAGGCTACTCATTGGTTTTTATTATCCTGTGTACAACTGTGGTGTGCCTGAACATTTGCTTTCATGTTCACATGTATGTAAGCACTTAGGTAAGGGGGCTGAATTTGACATTAGATGACTTCCTTATTGGTATCCACTTTATTTATTTTGGTAGGATCTCTGTGATCCCAGAGTCTACCATATCTAGCTAGTCTAGCTGGCCAGTCTACTTAGGGCTTCCCTATCTCTGGCCCCCACATGCTAGTGTTGGAGTCAGTTGCAACAACTGCTGGTCTTCTGCATGGATTCTGGGATCCAAATGGGATTTTGGTTCACACTTACAAAGCAATTGCTTTATCTTCTGAGCCATCTCCCCAGCCCATCCTCATACTATGTAAATCAATATATTTTTCATGAGCCCTGAGAATATATGTATATGATGCTCCACATACTCTGAGGGTGACCTTGTTTACAACAGTATTCAATTCTTATCTTTCCCCTAGACACATTTTAATTTCTAGCGGTTTCTTAATTTTCTCTATGCTTTTTCCAAAGTATCATCTTTCTTATATACTCTTAGCCATTGATTATAATTCATCTCAGACTTCACCTGAGGCTTCAAGCATATACAAACATGTTCTCATCCTCATTTTGATCCATGTCAGATTTCCAGGATTTCTTCTACCATTAGAGGGCTAAAGTTTCTCAAAGTTTAATGGTAGGAGTTCAGAGATAGTCTACCTCCTTCAACCTTCTATCACCCTTACCAGGCTAAGTGTTTAGAAAATCAATGAGATGCATGCCTCTGCTGAATTGAGGTCCTCTCTTGTCATTTTTTAATTTAGGGATTAGAGCATTTCCTACATGTCAAAATGATGGTTGAAAGGTTCAATTTTCTCTTCTTAAATATCTGTAACTCTAAGAAGGTGAGGAATAATTTCTCTCCCTGTCATGGATGAGGTTTCCAGTGCTTTCTCATGACTCTAATGCATGACACAGCTATCTCCAACTGTTAAAATCACAGAGCCTACACAACGCTATTTAGCATCATGTACTGTGTACCTTACAATGAGAATGGAAATTCAAGGTGAATTATTACAGCAACAGATTCATATTGGCAATAAATTCTAGAACTTAGCTTCAAGCTTTCATTTAGGGAAGCTCCTAGACCCCCCCCCCCACCATTAGGATGAGAGAGTTTTCTAACTGTCCTTATTGGGAATTTCTTGGGAAGGAAAGTCTGACTTCAGGCTTAAACCCCTCCATTGTCCTGGCTACCTGAGTATGCTTGGTCATTGCTATGCAGAGCTTAGATATGTTGCCTGGTTTTGAGAGTACTAACATGAACCTCTTCCTTCATCTCTACTTCTTGATTAGGTTTCCTAGGGGAGAGAACTGAGGTTGTCTCTGGAGTGCTATGAGCTTCACATGTTCAAATGTTTTTGACTGTAGCATTTATTCATTCAGTTTTGTTAATTGTTGTACAGCATTTATATGGAGTTCATTGTTAGCGGTCTCTTCCTCTGAATGCTTAGCCACAGAATTCTACCTTGTCCACTGGTACTTGGTCATGTTAGTTTTGTACATCCCAGTCACTACATACCTACTCCACCCTCGTTTTAAGAAGGGCCACAGTTCTCCATGGAGATGCTCATATTTCTGCATGAGTGGCCCAAGGAAATAGCTTTTGTGACTGGGCCTAGGAGCTTTCATTTGCCATGAATATTTCTTAGTCTCTGAGGATTTTAATCCCAGCATTGTATTAGGGCTATTTATAAGCCATGACTCAAAGTTCCTTCCTCTGTCCTTTGGCTTGGCTCTTCCTGAGAATATATTCAGTGTCTTGTGGAAAAAGTTCATATCATGGACTGAATATCTGTTCCACTGAAGTTCTACAATCACAGCCAAGTCCTTAGGGGATCCTGCCTCTTCTGGTATGGCAGAGCAGTAACTGAAAACTATTCAAGGGGCTTTGACATTACTCTCCTCCTACCATTCCCAAAGGACCAGGGTGTCATGGAAAGTAGTCTCTATGGTGTTTAAATTAAAAACTAGACTCCGTTCAACTTTACAGTATTGCCTAATGATGTGAAAGCCTGCTTTCCAGAAGCATCATGCCCTGAGCTATGCATTCTCCTCACTGACTTTGTACGTTCCCAAAACCATAATGACTCACATCTAATTAAGCCTTCCAGATACCCTGTATGCAGTGGTCTGGCAGTCATGGCAAAAATGAAACCATGGCAAACATCTGCACTGATTTGCCATTCTGAAGAATGACTGAGAACTGTGACTAAGTATAAAGTCAAGAAATAAATGATATCGAAAAACAAGACAAACCAAAAAAACAAATGCATCCTGGAATCTTATATACTACAATCTACATACAACATTATGCTTCCAAAATAAACACAGTGTGATAGTAATTTCAGTACTGGTATACTATAGTTATAAAATTATAACTATAATTTTAGTTCCACAGTATTTTCTTCCTTTCCTCAGTTCCCTTGGTACTACTCAGGTCTTCTCATTTCTTATTCTAAAACACCCCCAAATCTCTTTTCACTGTAGTCTGCATTTCTCTCTTCTTCCCTCTGTCTTCATTGCTATGGTCATCATGCTGTACTAACCACTGGTTCATATGGTTTCCCACAAGAGCTTCTACTTTATGCTGTTACATCAGTAGACACTTAAATGATTTGAGAATAATGGTTTGAATGTGTCCCCTCCAGAATTTTGGTATTGAACCTTAATAGCCAATGTGATGGAATTAAAATATTATCAAGCCATGATATCACAAATGGGATCAAGGCTCTTAAAAAAGAGAGTTTATGCACAGTCCAGACAGTTTGATCTTTCATTCTTCTGATGCATGAGTAAACAGCATTCATTCCTTTTGGCTTTCTGCCTCCCACCATGTGAAGAGGCCATAAATAGACCCTCACCCGATGTTCACACCTTGATCGTAGATGTTCCAGCCTCTAGAACTATGAGAGAATATTTTTTTTCTTTAAAAATGATCCCAGAAAATTTCTGCTATATCAGTGTAAATGGACTAAGACAAGTCCCAAGCATTTCCTCTCCGTGAACATAAATACTAAGAGCCTTATGAGAAATCTGAATTTTTTCCTACTTTACATGAAAGTTTTTTTTTTAATTAAAACTATCAAAACACATATTAGCTTCATACATTGGGAGAAAACATTGTAACTCCCAACCAGAACTCATCTGGAATATAGGACCCTGATATCAAGTCCGTGGATTTCTCCAGATTTTATCCTGATGCTTGTTGGATTTCATATTACCTTGAGTGTAAAAGTGGTTGTCACACAATCCACAGAAACAGCTAAGGATACATGGAAGTGTGTTTTTAAATGCTGAAGAAAAAAAGAAAAAGAAAACCCAGCTGGGCGAATGGTTGGCAGTCAGGAAGAAATTTGATCAGATAGTTAGGAAGGTAATGAACGTGTTTGGCATTTAAATCTCAACAAATCATCTAGACATGGGGAGGCAGCAGTATCTGAAGGGGCTCTGCACACGCAGACCTCTTTCATCTTCAGTGAGCACCATAAAGGCAAGAGTACATAACAGGAAAAGAGCATAGAGCACTGTGGATTTGCAGTAGGAGAACGAGGCTGTTTAGAGACGCCTCTACCAAGAGGAGAGTGGCCATGAGAATCTGTTTTCCAGGCATTGGCAGAGCTATTCAACTCAAAGAGATGACTGGAGACTCTCATGGGACAAGTTGTGCAGTTCTGCTGAACTGACTAGGGACAAAGGAACTGACATTCATTTCTTGAGGACTGATTAAATGTATACCTTGAAATTCAGACTTTAGGCAAATTAAACTTTGGTCTGAAAACTGTAGATATAAGATTCTGGTATGGAGAGATGAATTCTCAGTCTGTCATGTTTCATTTTAGAGTATGGATAACTTTGGTACAGGAACTAGTCAGAGAAATGTTGCATTATACCAGGAAAAGCAATAAAAAGGAGATACGTACATCTCTCTCTTCATTCATTCATTTTTTCCATTCATTCACATATGAGGTATTTACCAAGTATCTACTATCTCTCAGGCACTGTGCTATTGCTGGTATTATACCACTGAATGAAAATCCAATCTGTAATATAACATAAGAGGCAGCCAGTTGAGAATGAAGTATTTCAGTAATTTCGTTTTAATAGTTGTGTCTCAGGGAAACATAGAGTACATTGAAAATAGCACAAGAGACTTGAGATATCACAGAATGTTTTCTGGCATCTAAATCTAAAGTGAGATTTAAATAATGAATAGGAACTGACCAAGTGAACAGGAAAACAACAAAATTTCCATTTAAAGAGGCAAGCTTGCAGGAAGTCTGATCCTGATCCCACAAAATAGGTGGATATTAGAAGAAAATTGCGTGTTGATCACTGAATGCAGTCAGGGAATGAGCAGGCAGGAGAATGTCCCAAAATAAAGCTAAAAACAGCAGGGAGAATGATTGGAAGTGTGATGTGATAAAGACTTACAAAAGGCTGTCCTAAACTCAATAGATAAACATTTTTTTTGTACCATTGAAGACCAAAGCATGAAGTTAAAAACATTTCCCAAGACTCTTAAGCTAAATTAAAGGGAATAAGATCTGTGCCATTCTATGCAATGCTGCACAGGGCAGAGATAACAATCAATACCAAGACATCTGCCCAGAGGGACATAAAGGAGACATTTGAAATGTAAGAAAACAATACAGGGAGTGCAAACTGTCCATATAAACAGATGAAAAACAAACACTTGTTTCTGGAAGAGGCAATAATGGAAGCCACAAATAAGACACCGTGAGAACAGAACAGAGGGAGGCATGCATGAACAGGGGCTTCTCTGTAAACACAATAGTTCCGTAGTGAAATACACTGTCTAGAAGGAAAGCAGGTGAAGGTATTACCTCCAGTTTCTAGGAAGTATAAGAGAAAGAATAAAAGATCAATAAAAGTAGATTTGTGAGGCCACTTTACAAAAACTCCAAAATGCTATAATTTATAATTTAACCTTCTGGCTAGTAACTCTAGTCAAGGACTAAAACTCAATTCATCTATAAACCCTCTTATTAAGTACATTATTGTTAAAATGGAAACTGAGCCATGGTCAGATTAAGTAACTTGTCCAAGTTATCAAGCTACGGAATGGATGAGCTGAAGCTCAAGCTTGTTGTGATCCTAAAACTTGATAAATATTGCCATACTCTTATTCTTCATTATTTTCCCAGGGAAGGAAGAAATAGTATAGGATAGCTGATACACAGGTGAGGAGCTTCAAGTCAAGAGTCACAGAAAGGAGGAATAGAGCAAAACAGAAAACTTGGCAGGTGTTATTTCTCAGAGAAGGGTCATAGATTATTTCTAGCTGGATGCTCCTCTATAGTCAAGCTGATCCTTTTTATGCTAGTATTTTTTTTTTTTTTAGATTTATTTATTTATTATGTATACAGTATTCTGCCTGCATGTGTCCCTGCAGGCCAGAAGAGGGCACCAGATCTCATTACAAGTGGTTGTGAGCCACCATGTGGTTGCTGGGAATTGAACTCAGGACCTCTGGAAGAGCAGTCAGTGTTCTTAACCTCTGAGCTATCTCTCCAGCCCTATGCTAGTATTTTTTAATACAAAGTTCACACATTATAAGAATCAATTAGTCTTCTTTTTCTAGATTAAAACAGTACAAAAATGTGCCATATGTAGGCATGTAAAGCGGGGATAAAGCTCTATATCCTCAGTGAATGCAGCAGGAAAGGCACAGCCTCCTTAGAGGGATGAAATTGCAGCCTTTTGTTTAGGTCTCTCACCAACTGGCTGGAGAACAGGAATAAAATTTCTAAAATATTTTTTACATTTTACTATGATAGCAACATTTTATAAATTTTCTTACAAAATCAGCTAATTGAAAGGAACAGCTACATTTGACTAATCCAACTAATAATAAAAATATTGAAATTATAGGAGTTGCTAAAAGTAAGGATTAATACTTATTGTCTTGTGCACAACCATTTTTTTATGAGTTGACATCCATGAGGTACTGATAAATTTCAGGTAACTAAGTCTACAGCAGCATTAAAATGTGATTGCTTTTATTGATCTAAGAGAAAAAGTCTTGATACTCATTCAGCCAATTGCTTCTTGATAGAAAAATAGAAAAATAAATCAAGCACAAATGACTTTTCTGCTCCTTCCTATGCTGATCTTTACCAGACAAAGAAGTTTTTTCAGTGCAGATAAGAATATTATTTCATAGGAGGCATGAAAAGTGGCATAATTATTCAGGAGTTTTTCCACTTTTACAATTCTTTACCTATTATCAGAGTCTTAGCATGCATTTGTTCATTTGCTTAACATGCAAGGGATGTACCAATAAGCACAGTCCACACCAAGGAGACTACACTGTCTAGGGGAAAATCTAAATGCTTCTTTACAGTTCTTAAAATTGTTAGATACTTCCATCACAGATAATTTACTTTTATATAACATTGCAGAATCTAGTTCTTAACCATAAGATAGGAATTTTTTTTTTGAGACAGGGTTTCTCTGTGTGGCTTTGTGCCTTTTCCTGGAACTCACTTGGTAGTCCAGGCTGGCCTCGAACTCACAGAGATCCACCTGGCTCTGCCTCCCGAGTGCTGGGATTAAAGGTGTGCGCCACCACTGCCCGGCCTAAGATAAGAATCTTTTACTACTTCAGAAATACTTATCACTTCTAAGAAAGTGAGGAGGTTGGTGTCATACTCAACTGAGTATGCTGTACTGAAACATTATAGACTATATGGCTTAAGAGATGATTGGCAAAAAATATGTAGAGTCAATATGCTATATGATTATATACATATATATGTATACACACAAATATATATATATATGTATCTATGTATATATATATATATATATATACACACACACACACACTGCAGAGTGATTATCACATTAAATTAGTCAATGTACTTATGTCCACACAGTTATCCTTTTTGTCTGTAGGTATGTCTGTGTTCACATGTGCAAATACATGTTTTAACATGCAATGGAAATACTTATGATCTACTATCCTAGCAAATGTTGAAGTAGACATAGTAACAGCTACCTATGACCACATACAGATCCCTTCTGCACAGCATCCCATGTCTCCACCCAGACAGATCTCCCACACCCTTCTCCAGAGTCTATTTCATTGAGTCTCTCTGACCCTCTTCATCTATATACCCCCCCAAAACCCACTGTATCTAGTCTAGATCCCATATCCAGTGACCCAGCCTAGTCCAGCCACCCCTACATGCATGGAAACCAATCTATAGGCTTCTCCCAGGATATCCAATACCTATCAACCAACCCACTGACCCCTCCCATTCCACATCCAACCTTTCTGCCCACCCAGATATGCCACTACGTTTCAGACTTGGACAAAGAGGCACATCCTATACATTAGTCCTGTCTCCTCTAACACCTAACTTTATTCCACCCAAGCAATTTCCAAACTCTAAGTCCCACTCCCCACACATCCTCTCTCCTACCTTGGCCTGATGTGTTGATATCAGACTTAGGACTAACAAGGAGTCCACATGCCCAGATCTCATTGCAAAAATACCAACAATATGAAAAGCCAAGCCAGAATCTTCTGTTCAAAACCTACCAGTCCTGTAAAATATTTGCCAAAACAGTTACCAAGATGAAACAATCCTAGGACTTAGAATTTAAAAATTAATCATAAACATCATCAAAAAATTCAAGGAGTTTAAAGAAGAAACAAAGCATCTCAATGAAATCAAGGAGAAAGAACTTAGGGAGAATAAATCCTTGGTGATGCTTATGAAAATACAAACATAAGATTGATGGAAATGGTGGAGGCAATGCAGGGCATGAGACTAGAATTCAATAAGTAGAAGAAACCTTGAAGAGAACTCAAGATGAAATGAAGATAGAATTGAAAAACCCAATAACTAAGCTAGAAAACTCAAAGGAAAACATTACAAGTCAAATGAATCAAGTATAAGATGGAATAACAGAACAGAAGATCTGGAACATAACATAGATAATCTAGACCAAATAAACAAGAAAACACACACACACACACACACACACACACACACACACACACACACACAGAGAGAGAGAGAGAGAGGCGGGGGGGAATATACAGGAAATGTATGATACCATGAAAAACAAAACTAAACCTTTGAACACAGGTAAAGATGAAGGAGAATAATCCCAATTAAATGGAATATACAAGATATTCAACACGATCATGGAAGAAAACTTCCCCAAACTAAGGAAGGACATATCTGTACAGACATAGAATCACACAAAACACCAAATAAACAAGACCAGAAAAGAAAATCCTCAGAACATATCATAGTTAAATCACGAAATACACAGAATTGTTGTGGAGTATTTGTATACTGTGTGAAGATATATTGTTGTGATTGGCTTAATAAAGTGCTGAATGGTCAATAGCTACACAGGACTTATAGGCAAGACTTCTGGGCAGATTGAGAGAGTAGGAGATGAATCAAGGCACACAAAGGAGCCAGGAGACATGCAGAGAAACAGGAGGTGCAAGATGGAAGAGAGGTAACACCACATGATAGAACATAGATGAATATAAATGTGTTCATTTAAGTTATAAGAGTTAGTTAGGAACAAGCCTAAGCTATAGGCTGAGCTTTCATAATTAATAATAAGCCTCTGTGTCATTATTTGTGAGAGAGAAAATCCATCAACACAGAACAAAGAAAATGTATTGAAATTTCCAAGAGAAAAGAATGCAAGTCACATATAAAGAGAAATCCATCAGAATAAGAGTTGATTTCTCAAAAACCATGGAAGCCAGAAGAGCCAGAAGTAGTTCATTCCAATCCTAAAGACTATGATGGCCATCATAGAATAAGACATCCGGTAAAAGAAACTGCAACAGTTAAAGGAGAAAGAAAATATTTGTGATTAAAAAAAAAAAACAAGCTCAAAAATTCATATCCCCCAAACCAAACCTAAAGAAAATACAAGAAACATTACTTTGGGCTGAAGAGAGGAATAATCATAGCATAGAAACTGTGAAAATAAATATTAAGCCATATTATTAAAACAGAAAATACCAATATGAATACAGACAACAACAAAAACAGCAACATGAGGACCCCAACACACATATCAAAAGTAATTTTAAATATCAATGGCCTCAATTCTTCAATCAAAAGATACAGGCTGACTGAATGGATCAAGAAACAAAATCCACCTATCCGTTGTCTACAAGAAACACATCTTAGCTTTAAACGTAGGCACTACCTTAGAGTAAAAGGATAGACAATGTACTTCAATTAAATGAGGCCAGGAGACAAGCTAGTATCCCTAACCTAATATCAGACAAAACATACTTCAAAATAAAACTTATCAAAAAATATAAAGAGAGACACTTCATTGTAATTAAGGAAAGAGTTAACAAAGAAGACATTACTATCCTAAACATATATCCATTTCATAAAAAATATACTACTGGATTTAAAGACACAGAATAGTATCAATCAATTAACAGTAGGTGATTCTAATATCACACTTTCTCTAATAGACAGGTCATCTGGACAAAAATGTATACAGAGGAGCATCAAAATTAATTGATATCACACGTCAATTACAATTAACAGATATCTACAGAATATTCCATCCAAACACCAAAGAATACACATTCTACTCAGCACAACATGAAACCTTTCTTAAAATAGATCACATCCTGTGACGTAAAACACATCTTTACAAATTAAAAAAAAAAAAGATTGAAAAAACTCTTTGTATCCTATCTGACCACCATATAATAAATTTACTACACACAAACTCATGGAAACTAAACAACTCAATACTGAATGATGAATAGGCTTAAGAAGAAATAAAGAATGAAATAAAAAATTTCCTAGAAATAAATGAAAATGAAAACACAATACAAAACAAACAAAATCTTTGGAACACATTTAAGCAGCCCCACAAATAGCTCTACATGCCTATAAAAAAATTAAAGCACAAATAAATGACTTAATATAAAACTAAAAAAGTTGGAGAAACAAGTACAAGCCAAATAGAAACCCAGTCAAAGACAAGAAATAAAATTCAGAGCAAAAATCAGTGAAATAGAAACAAAGAAAACAACACAAAGAATTAAGAAATTTAAGAGCTAATTCTTTGAGAAGATTAAATAAAACTGACAGACTCCTGGCACAAATCACCAAAAGAAAGAGACAACCCAACTTAACAGAATCAGAAATGGACAATGAAACATTACAACAGACATCAAAGAAATTCAGGATATTAGAAGAGAATACTTAAAAACTTGTACACAAATGAACTGGAAAAAGTTTCAGAGAAATGGATGAATTTCTAGATTCAGTCAAACCACCAAAATTAAATGAAGAAGAATCCAACCACCTAAACAGCCATATCAAATGAGGAGATTGAAATAGCAATAAAAGGCCTTCCAGCTTTAAAAAAAAAAATCCAGGGCTAGATGGGTTAATCGAGGAATTCTACCAGAGTTTCAAAGGAGAACTACAACTAATCCTTCTTAAACTAGTCAAAAAAAAAAGTAGAAACAGACAAAGCACTTCCAAACTCCTTCTATGAATCCAGTATTACTCTAATACCCAAACCTGGTAAAGTCACTACAAAAAAAAGAAAACTACATGTTGATATCCTTGATGAATGCAGACTAAAATAATGCTCAATAAAATACAGACATATATCTACATTACAAAGATTATACACCATGACCAAGTTGGCCTTATACCTGAAGTGCAGTGATGGTTCAATATATGTAAGCAATAAGCATAATAAATCATATAAATGGACTTAAAGCCGAGGGAAAGACCATGAGGCCTCAGCCATATATAAAAAGTACAGGCTAATAAGGAATAGTGAGGTGGGGGGAATCTTTCTCAGAGAAGAGCAATACTAAATGGCCAGCCTTGAAAGCACACATACAAGTAACATTATACAGACTGAGCAGTTTACATTTATAAATTATATATAAAATTTATATATAATAATTTCCTATGAATATCATATTATTTATAAAATTATAACATATAATTTATCATATTTAGATATAATAAATAAAATGTTCATATATTATATATAAATCATATAGTATATATTATTCATATGCATATAATAACAAAGGAAAAAAGAAGTAATGGATTTGAAAAAGAAGAAGGAGAAGGTATATGGGAGGGTTTGGAAGGGATAAAGAGAAGGGAGAAATGATAGAATTACATTATAATCTCAAAAATTAAAGAACAAAGTACCACTAACTATAGTCAGCCCTGCTATCTATTGGATCTCTGTTATATGTTTTCCTTTTAGCCAAAATTTTACCCTTTTTACCTACATCTCCTCATTTTTCAAATATAACAAGCAGAAGACCTAAAGCCACAAAGGTACTGCAAAAGCATAGTAAACATGGCATTTTAAAAAATTCTCAATGATTTTATAAAATATTTTTTAAATATTAAGATAAATGAACAGGTAATGGTTGTACAGAGATAGCACAAAATCAGCCTCTACATATCCCACTACCACATAGCATTGTGGATTACTCTTTTTAAACAAGAGTTGAAAGCATATGTGAGCATGTTGATCCTAAATTAATAAATGCACATGTATACTACTATTGTCTTAGTATTTTGACTGGGATTTAATAATCTACTATGAACATTTTCTACAGAAACATGTGCCAATTAAAGCCAAAGGAGGGAAAAATACAGAATGAGGCAGACATTGATTTTTTTCTTCTTTATTTCCTTCCTTCCTTCCCTCCCTCCCTCCCTCCCTCCCTCTCTCCCTCCCTCCCTCCTTCCTTCCTTCCTCTTGTTCTTTTCTCCTTTTCTATTATTTAAGATGACAACAAAAGCACAAGTAACAAATAAACAAACCAGGTTAAATCAAACCATAAACATGTACAACAAAGGAAAGAGTCAACAAATTAAATGAGCAATCTTTGAAAACATGTATCTGAAAGTGGTGATATCAAAAACATGTAAGGGACTCATACATCTGCTCCTTTCCTTAAAATACCATTATTTTATGGGATCAGGAGCCACTTTTCTGGGCTTATTGAATTTTAATTACCTCATAAAGACCCTATGTAGCAGGAATCTTAAAAGTTCTTATTAATAAAATCAAACCTGAGGCCAGTTATTGGGGTCAATGCTGGTAGATCAGAGAGACAGAACAAGCCACAGCTATCTCACCTTGCCAATTCCTCAGCTGGTCCTGTTTCCTCAGACTGGAAGCTTCTGTGTCCTCATCTCAATGGCTCTCAGCTGAACTGCTGCTCGAAAGCCTGAAGCTTAACCAGCCACATGCTTAACCAGCCAAATGCTTCTAGTTTCTGGACCTCACGCCTTATATATCTTTCTGCTTTCTACCACCACTCCCTGGGATTAAAGGCTGGCTTTCTGGGATTCAAGCATGTGTCACCATGCTTGGCTATTTCCAATGTGGCCTTGAACTCACAGAGATCCAGAGGGATTTCTATCTCTGGAATGCTAGGATTAAAGGTGTGAGTGCCACCATTTTCTAGCCTTTGTACCTAGTGGCTGTCTGTTCTCTGACCCCAGATAAATTTATTAGAGTATACAATATTTTGGGGAACACAATACCACCACAACCCTATCTACAAATGTTTGGGTTAGAACTTGGACATATGGATCTTGGCATACAGTTTGCTCTGTAGCAATTGGAAACACTGTAAGACATTTGGCCAACACACACACACACACACACACACACACAGACACACACACACCTTCCAAATTTTATAGTTTTATAGTAATTTGATCTTTGTGTTAAAAAATACTTGAAGTCATCTAGTCTAATCTTTCTCTTCAAAAGGGAAGCTCCAAGGCCAGGAATGTGGTAAAGGTGCTCTTTGCCAAGCTGAGTGAGCTAAGTTCAGTTCCCAGAATTCACACTGTGGAAGGAGAGAACCAGTTCTGCAAGTTATCCTCTGACCTCCACATTCATGTTGTAGCATGTGAATACCTCCCCCCAACACACACACACACACACACACACACACACACACACACACGGTAAACAGATGAATTTTAAAAACATAAATGAAAACTTCTCAACAAGCCTGTTTCTAGAGGAATATTTTAGCCTATTAGGAGATTTATACCTGTTGTCTTTTATTTTATATAAGTAAAGGGAATACATTATTTATGTCTATGAAATATCTTTCCTTTCTACAAAAGACTAAAATCACCTTTAAAGACTACCTTTCCATAGCAGAAAGTTTTCTAGTGTTTTTCAGCTAAGTGGAGAGAAGTGTGCTACTTAATCCATTCCAATTGCTTCACTGTTCTTTTTTCTCCAAGACACAGGCAGTGCTCCTTGCTAATCACTCTATTAATGGTGCACTATCCAGGAACTACAGTCCCCACTGTGAGCCATTCCAAGTAGTGAGAAAAGGTCACTGTGACTTTGAGTGCTGGATCTGTGACTTAGGAATGATTCATTCTCAGATCAGTCTGTCATGCAAAGCTTTGCCGTGTCTGGTATCACAGGGTGAGAGACTCCACAGACATCCAGAGCTGTGAAAATCACTTCACTTATATCACATAGCTCCTCTCGTCAAATCCAACTAATGCTTATTGATCACTTTTTTAAATGGAGAGCAAGCTTTTAAACATATTTATTTGAGAATTTCATACTTCATATTTTTATCATGTTAACCCCGTTGCTCTCCCTAACTCCTTCTGATCTATGACCACATCCTTCACAACTACCCACTTGGTGTTCTCTTTTGTGTTTTTAAATAACCCATCAAGGGTGGGTGGAACTAAAAAAAAAAACATACAGAGTGAGGTGACCCGGACTCAGAATGACAAACACCATTTGTTCTCGCTTATATGTGGGCCTTAGTGTCCAATCTTTAAGTTTGTATATTTAATTTGGAGTACCTGTATAATTTAGGAAGCTAGAAAGGGATCACTGGAGGGGAGAGGCAAGAAAGATCTTGATCATTTATTTCAAGTAGGACTGACCTCAGCCAATAAGAATTAATTAACGATATGTACACTAGTAACAAAATACACCAAGAACATCAAGTGATTCCCACAAAATGAGGAGGAACCATTGAGGCCTGGACAGTCCCGCTAAGGTGTCACCTCTGCCTCTCCACATTAGCACAGGTGGACACCCACACTCTCTCTTCCACAGATGCTCACATGCCTACCTGCTTTAACAGCATCCAGGCTCAGCTGACCATGACATTTGTTTTCCTCCAACAAACAAAGCAGCCTCATACCCACAGGGATCTTGGATCAGTCAGATTTCATTCTTATAGCACACCACAGAGAACTTCCCTAACCAATCACCCTCCCTAATACAATTCTAAAAACCCTTCTACTGTATATTCTAAAAGGAAACCATGAGCAGAATCTCAATCTTCAGAATACCGTCTGGTTGTTCCCTTCGCCAACTTGCTCTAGCAAAATAGAAACTGGGTCACACTAAACCCACTGCTTCATCTGCAGATCCTCTAAGGGAGGATGCTTTCTCTTCGAAGCCTTGTTGCCAAAGGGCCCAGAGAAAAACTGAGGAACCTGTTACTGTTTGTTGCTGTTACAGCTTCGGGGTCTTGGTTGGATTCCTTTTCTCTACCAATTAAAGAATTACAAGGAGGCGAAATCTCAGACACAGCAGGCAGCAACAGGTACAAAATCTATTATAAGCAAAGGAACACACAGCCATGTACAAGAGGAGGAGAAAGACAGAGATAAGAACACACACACACACACACACACACACACACACACACACACACACACCTCAAGACTGAGTTAGAATCCACAAGTAAGAAAGAACATTCAGTATTTGTTTTTCCAGGTCTGGATTATTTTACTTAGTATAATATTTCCATTTCCACCCATTTACCTGCATATTTCATTGTATTTATAGCTGAATTCAACAGTATATATGTACTACATTTTCATTAACTATTCATCAGTTAAAGGACATTTAGGTTGTTTTTGTTTCCTAGATATTACTAATAGAGTGGCAGTGAGTATTGCTGAGAAGTATCTGTGGAGTAGGGTCCTTTGGACATATAATAAGGAGTGGTAGACCTGGGCCATATGGTAGCTATATGTTTAGCTTTATTAGATTAATCTGCTTATTTTCTAGAAATGAAAGTCTCTTTGAACCTGGAGCTTGTTGATTTGGCTAGTCTGTCTGTCTGTTAGGCCCCAGGAACCCTTCTGACTCTGTTTCCCCAGTGTTGGGATTACAGGCATGCACTGCCATACTGGCTATATTTACATGGATACTGGAGGATCAAACTCAAGTCCTCATGGTTGCAAAGCCAGTAATTGCTAAGTTACCTCCCCAGTCCTAAATCCAGGTGTCTTTATACTTTCTTTCTCTACTTACATAATAGGACAAAGCTGTGGAACAGTGTGTTAGCTTTTAATTTTTATTCATGATCACTGAACTAAGGTTGGCACCGTAGTGCATATGAACAAGGTGTATCCATTGGCATTAATAATTCATTTACCCTCCCTTTTCTGTCTATTCTGTACAAGCTCACATCATCACCTCTGCTGTTATTCTTGGCTGGTAATAATACTTTCTACATTTTTATGTATATAAAAGTGAAGTTATTATTTAAAACAAATAATGAATTCTCAAATTTAAATATATTTTATCATATTCTTCCCCTTGAACAAGTCTGTCTAGATCCCTACCAACCAAGTTAAAGTCCTTTCTCACCAGTGAGCAGGCTACATCATTGTCTATTTACCTTTTACCCCCATTACTCAGAGAGTTAATAGACATGAGTAGGACCTGGACTTTGATTTTGATTACTCAGGGAACTCTAGCACACACAGTCTTAGAAATAACTAATCCACTAAAATATACACTCAGACTACTAACTGTTAAATTTACTAATAACTTACTCTGTTCACTAAGCAAAAAAAAAAACAAAAAAAAAAAAAAACAGTGGTTGACTAGGTGATAGGCCCCAGCAGAAGAATCCAATACTGATGTTGAATGTCTTTCTGTATGCTGCATATATGTTGCTTTGATTGGTGGATAAACAAAGCTGTTTGGCCTATGGCAAGACAGCTTAGAGGCAGGTGGGAAATTCAAAGAGAGAGACAGGAAGAAGGCCAGGAGGGGGTTGGATACCAGAGAGCTGCTCAAAAAACAACATGTAATGGGACACAGATAAAGCCACAGAACATGTGTCAATACAGAGATTAATAGTTATGGGTTAATTTAAAATATAAGAGCTAACTAACAAAAGGCTTAAGCCATGGCCATATTATAATTAATAAAAGCCTGTGTGTGTTTACTTGGGGATGCATGTGGGAGAGATATGTCCCAACTGCCAGCTGGCCAGGACACAGGAATACTTCCAGCTATACAATACTTTTAATATGCTAAATGGCTGTAGTAATAAATTTATCCCTAAATTCTTCAGACACATAAATGAGTGTATCTCTCCACCATCATTAGAGAAGTTAATTTTTACAGGAGATGACAATTAATGCAGAAACCCATAACTGGTCAATGTTTAGATATTAAGAAACTATGGAGTGGTCATCTTTAAATGGGATAGCCATCTCACACCTACATCACTGTAATTGGCTCTTACAGAGTATTGCATTATTGACAGCTAAGAAATTTGTTAACATTTCATTTCCATCATGTCTTCTTCAACAGATGTTATTGATTCTCAGTGTTTTTCTAAAGAGAAGCTTGTAGTTGTTTGACTCATAGTCTTTTGTGACATGTGACAAAATATGTCTTTTGGGATTTGTGTGAGAAAGATGATTTTAAACATAGATGCAAAAACATTGTGCCACTAATTCTCATTCTGAATGATGATAACTGAATCATTACAACTTCAGGGAAAAAGTTCTTTTTATTGACTATGATTAAATGTGAAGGACTTTTATCTACTGATAGTTGGTAAACATGCAGCCCTCTCTGGGAAACTGAAGAAAAAATTTATTGTGATCATGAAACTCTTTTTCAAAAATAAATTTATAGTCCAAAATCAACAAAGCTTACCATAAACCCTCAGGGAAAATTGAATCATGGAAACTGAGAGTCAAATGCCTGATTCTTTTATGAGGACTTCATTTTTACTAAAAAAAATCAAAATGAAGAATTAAGCTCTGAAACTGACTTAACTTTTTTTCTTGAAGGGAGACTGGCTTCCCTCACCAAGGAGAGATGTTCCCTGCATGTCAGGTACAACAACTGGAACGGGGAAAGCTGGAAGACTCCTCATCTCTGCATCTAGAATGGGTGACTCAAAACTTAGAATGAAGTGACTTTTACTAATTTGTGAAACTGTGATTAGGTCATAGATACTAGAAGGACTAGCTGAGGGTCACAAATAGAAACACTAGGTGTAGGTTAATTAAGGTCTCCAAAATGGATGTAGGCATCAGTGGTTGAAATCAAAGCTTCATTCTTACTGTTGTGTGTAAACCAGCACCATGATATATACTTATTTATTTTCTTTTGGCTTACTTTTGCCCAAATGTTTTCTGCCTATAGAAATTTTGCTGATAAATTAGTGTCACTATAAACCATTACCAACACACAAATCAAAACAAAGCAAAAACATGAACATATACTTAGAATCCATGTTTTCTAAAAAGTATTAACTCCTCATTTGGGTCTTCAAGATAACTAAAAGCAGTTTGAAAGCTTGCCATCTTTCCTTCATTTTGTATTTATCTATCCCCTTTTCTTTGGGTCAGCCACCTGCTTAACTTTGTATGAAGACACATTAGTCACTCAGGGAGCATCTGTTCAAATTGCATTGACATCTGACCTGTCTCATCCTGCTTCAGTGGTGATGGAGAAGATGGAAGAATAACTAAGGCATCTTCCTGACAGCTCTTACAATGTCCTGCTCCGGGCACAGAAAAGGTACCAAAAGGTCACCAGTCAGTCATCAGCCTGCAGTCACCTTGGATTTTAGGAACCACGGGACTTATCAATAAGCATCCTGTGACAAGAGACCAAAAAATAAGGGATGGCATTTCAGAACAAGTTACCACCCACCAAAGAAAGGCAATTATCTGTAATGATGAAGCACTACCTTGGAGCAGGAATAAGCATCTTATGGGAACAGGATTGCTCCCTTCAAGCAGTGCCTTCTTCTAATCATCATGCAGAACAGGAAGAGGCATAATGATCAACCAGGTGGTACCTGGTGCAAGACTATCTCATTGTTCCTACCTCTCCATCCCCATAATCTAACTCTTATTTGATGGGGGAATGTCTTTCTGTACATTGTGAAAATGTATTGCTCTGATTGTTTGATAAATAAAGCTGTTTGACCTATGGCAAGGCAGCTTAGAGGCAGGCGGGAAATTCAAAGAGAGAGACAGGAAGAAGGCAGGGAAAGATGCCAGCCAGCTGCCCAAGGAGCAACATGTAATGGGACACAGGTAAAGCTGTGGAACATGTGGCGATACATAGATGAATAGTTATGGGCTAATTTAAGATATAGAGCTAGCTAGCTAAAAGGTTGAGCCATGGCCATGCAGTTATAATGAATATAAGCCTCCGTGTGTTTACTTGGGGGACTCGAGTGGGAGAGGAGGGACACAGGAAATCGTCTGGCTATAAATGGTGCCTAACGGCTCGAGTTTCCACCCGACCTGAGGATATTTAATAAGCAGTTCCAAACGGAGCCAAAAATAGGTTCCTGCTTCATGCCTCATGCAGGTGGCAAGGCAAGGCACCCACCACTATGGTGGGTTCGTGGTCTGGGGGCTAGACCTGCAGCATGGCTGAGGATTCCCGACAGGTACACAGTGCTATCTCCAAGCCTCACAGAGCACTCCATGGCAAATTTAACTTTTGCTAGTACCAAAAATAAAGGTTTCTGGGATACACAATGCTGGATGGAGGCATGGACCCATTGCCTCCCAGAGTCAGCAGAGAGCATATCTCCCTGAGCTGGAGGTGAATTACCTCCACCACATGGGGAAGCTGAAATGGGCGGAGTGAGCAGCCAAGGCTTCTGCTTCAATACTAGCCACTGCCGTTTAAAGCAATACATTCACAATAAAGCAGACTCAGATGGAACAAGACTTTAAATGGTTTATAGTGTATTGTTGTTGGAGGGCTTTTTTCTAGCTTTTACCAAGCCCCATAGTCCCATAATCCATATATAAAATAATCACTCATACGTTTATAATACTTATAAACTGTATGGCCATGGCAGGCTTTTTGTTAACTGTTTTTTTTTTTTTTATCTTAAATTAACCCATTTTTATAAATCTATACCTTGCCACGTGGCTGGTGGCTTACCAGAGTCTTTACATGTTGCTTGTCCTGGCGGTGGCTGCAGTGTCTCTCCTTTTTTTTTTTTTTTTTTTTTTTCTAATTTTCTTCTCTCTTTGGTTTGTCTATACTTCCTACCTGGTCATTGGCCATCAGTGTTTTATTTATATAGAGTGATATCCACAGCACTTCCCCTTTTCTTCTTTTTTTAAAAAGGAAGGTTTTAACTTTAACATGGTAAAATTACATATAACAAAACAATTATCGAGCAAGAATTATAGTTACAATATTAAAGAAAATGTCCTATCTATCTTATATTTGTGAATTTAAGGTTTTATATCTAACTTATCTTTTATCATAACTGAGGAAATTACAGCTATCTAGTTTTCAACCATATCAAAGACCTGAGAAGGAACATAATGGTACCTGAGAAATGGTAGATGGAGGCAAGCAACTTTCGGGAATCTTGCAAAAGTAGACCAAGACATCTGGCAGCCTGGACAGTCACCTAATGTTTCTCAGCATTGTTGGTGTATTCAAATTGGCTACAGGCCTAGAGTATCTGACAGACCATTTTCAGAAGCAGGAATTCTGAGAGACCATCTTACCCTGTCTTGGCAGAGTACAATGGTCACTTTTTTTGTGTCCTGCTTGTCCAGGAAGGACAGCATTGCATTCGTACTGTCAGCCATCAAGGCAAGGGCAGTTCTTTGCCCAGTAGGCCATTTTGTGCCAAGAAGACAATTTCCAAATGGAAATGTCTTAGAAGCCCAACATTCTCTTGGGATCAATTGGTGCAGCCAGGAGCAATTGTGTCTCACGTTAACAGAATTCTAAGTTATTTAAATGCCATATTCTCTAGGTTTATGAAGTGTTTGAAGATTACCTATCTATCTGAAATATATCTATGTATACCTAGAAGACTTAATTAATATGGCTACAGATATGATTATCATAGATGACTAATTATTAATCTATTTTTTAATTATTCATTACAATTTTAAATGAGTTACATAAACATAATACCTCAAACAAGAATAGAAATATATATATATATATATATATATATATATATATACAGTATAACAAAATTAATTTCAAGTTTGTATCAATAAACTAAAATTTATACCAATGTAAAACATTTTAAACATAAACTAAAATCTATACCAATGTAAAACATTTTAAACAAGTTCTTTAAAAGTAGGTTCATTAATCTACCCTTTTATCTTATCATCTCTATATCCTCCTATATATCTATATCATATCCCCTTTTCTTTTTTAGAAAGAGATCAGGTGGAAACTTGAGCCGTTGGGTGCCATTTGTTGCTGGAGGGCTTTTCTCTAGCTTTTACCAAGCCCCATAGTCCCATAATCCATATATAAAATAATCACTCAGACGTTTATAATACTTATAAACTGTATGGCCGTGGCAGGCTTTTTGTTAACTGTTGTTTTTTTTTATCTTAAATTAACCCATTTTTATAAATCTATACCTTGCCACGTGGCTGGTGGCTTACCAGAGTCTTTACATGTTGCTTGTCCTGGCGGTGGCTGCAGTCTCTCCCTCCTTCTTTTTGTTTTTCTAATTTTCTTCTCTCTTTGTTTTGTCTATACTTCCTGCCTAGTCATTGGCCATCAGTGTTTTATTTATATAGAGTGATATCCACAACAGTGTATGTAAAAAAATGAGCCCCCTACTGGATCAGGCCCTCTGGATAAGTGAGACAGTTGATTAACTTGAACTGTTTGGGAGGCACCCAGGCTGTGGGACTGGGACCTGTTCTTAGTGCATGAGCTGGCTGTTTGAAACCTGGGGCCTGTGCAGTGACACTTTGCTCAGCCTGGGAGGAGGGGACTGGACCTGCCTGGACTGAATCTACCAGGCTGAGCTGAATCCCCAAGGGAGTCCTTGCCCTGGAGGAAATGAGAATGGGGGGTGGACTGGGGTGAGGGGGGGCAGGAGGAGGGTGGACAGGGGAATCTGTGGCTGATATGTAAAATTAACTCAAATTATAAAATAAAATAAAAATAAAATTGTATGTAGGCTTGGAAGAGAGAATAAAACAAATTAGATAGTTACATAAAGAAATAGTTTTAAAAAATAAAGTATTTAAAAAGACAGTAAAGGTAGTATAAAAATAAGCCACATAAAGATGGATATCACACAGAGAATCTGGATTGTGTTGTCTTTGATATTTTTAACTGTAGAAAGACATTTGATTGTAAAGATTGCTCAATTAATCAATATATATATATATTTTTTTTAAAGGTATCTTGATGTCAAAATTTGGATCTAAAGATATGTTGCTTTGGAAAGGAGGTTTTACTTTTGTTTCCACAGAAAGCAAGAGGCTATGGATTTGTTCCTGATTAAGATACATCAGGTTTGACCAACCAAGATCCCCTGAAATGTCTCTGATGACACCATGACCCAGATCCAACATCTACAATGGTTTCAAGGTAACTGGCTCAGGAAATGCAGCCTCACGGACTATTCCAGTCAGGACATGACCATAATTCTTAATTTTCTCAGGATCCCCATAAGAATACAGTGCCCTTTGTCAGCAGGAAGTAGCCTAGAAAACTATGCCCACATTCCCCCCAAAAAATGGATTATGGATGTTTGTCTTTGTTTAGGTTGTTGGTTAAAAATTGTTATTGGTCATAGTCAATATCTTTCTGAAAGAAAAAAGGAGGATATGATATAGAAATATAGGATATAGATATGATAGGATAAAAGGGTGAATTGCTGAACCTACTTTTAAATAGCAACTTGTTTAAAATGTTTTACTTTGGTATACATTTTAGTTTATTGATACAAATTTAAGGTTAATTTTGTTATACTGTATGTATATTTCTATACTTGTTTAAAGTATTTTGTTTGTGCAACTCATTTGAAATTGTATTATATAGCTGAGAAATATAGATTAATAATTAGTCATCTATGATAATCAAACTTAAAGTCATGTTAGTTAAGATTTTAGGTATACATAGATATATTTCAATTAGGTAGATAATCTTCAAACACTTCAATGACCTACAGAATGTGACATTTAAAATGTTTTAAAAACTTAGACTTTCTGGACAGTGAGACATGTCTGCTCCTGGCAGCACCAATTTACTTCAAAGAGAAAGATGCATTAAAGACACTCTATATGGAGTTTATCTTTTGCTTTGCAAAAATAGCTATTTGAGCAAGAAACTGTTCTTGCCTGGACTGCTTGACAAAATGTTGTATAGACTAGACATGCAGGACCATAGGAAGGTGACCACTGAACTTTGCAAGATGAAATGGTCCTTCAGGTTCCTGCTTTGCAGAAGAAACTGCCAGACATTCTGCAGGACACAGAAAAAAGTGACTGAGAGACTTTTGGCCTATGGGCTGAAGATGAATGCTCCAACTTTACAAGGAACTTTAGGTGATTGTCCAAGCAGCCAGTTGTCTCTGTCATTCTAGAGTTTTGGAAGTTACTTACAATGCTCTTACTGTTTACTTGGGTAATATTGTATCCTTCTGAGGTCTTTGATGTAGTTGAAGACTAGATAGTTATAATTACGTTTTTCTTTGGTTTTGATAGGAGATAAGGTATATGAAACCTTGAACTCACAAATATAGGAGAAATAGGATACCTTCTTTGATTTTGCCAAATATACTAGATATTATAACTATTAATTCTTGCTTGATAACTTTTATTATATGTAATTTTAATAGGTTAAAGTTAAAACCTTCCTTTTGTTTAGACAGAAAAAGGGAAGTGATGGGGGAATGTCTGTATACTGTGAAAATGCGTTGCTCTGATTGGTTGACAAATAAAGCTGTTTGGCCTATGGCAGGGCAGCTTAGAGGCAAGATGTGAAATTCAAAGAGAGAGACAGGAAGAACACAGGGGAGATGCCAGCAAGCAGCCCAAGGAGCAGCATGTAATGGGACGCAGGTAAAGCTGTGGAATATGTGGTGATACATAGATTAATAGTTACAGGTTAATTTAAGATATAGAGTTAGCTAGCAAAAGGCTTGAGCCATGGCCATGAAGTTATAATTAATATAAGCTTCTGTGTGTTTACTTGGGGGACTTGAGTGGGAGAGATTTGTTCCGACCACCAGCAGGCTGAGACACAGGAAATCTTCTGGTACAGTTATTTAAACTAAAGCTCATGTCAGTATTCCAGAGATGGACTTTGGGGACCACTGAACCACTTTATCTGTTCTTTACAGCATGGTCATATTGATTAATTCTCTTTTCTCTGTCTTTAATCATTAGTCATCTCTTTATTGCCATATTTGCAAGGCTGAGCCTGTCCTGTTGAAACTCCTAGTATTGGTATTTTTGCAGTGACACTGTTACCATTTGAATTTCTTATTCCTTTCCTCAAATCTCTCAAGACCATGTACAGGTAGGACTAGGAAAAAGCACTTGTTCTTCTGAATTTGTAGGTGTTCTCAAACAGTGGATCTTGTCTACCATATTTGAATTACCCTCCTATTTTGGTGTCTGCTATCAATTAATTCACTTTGTTAATGTTTTCTTGTTTTGGAGCCATGCAACATATACAGTAAAACCATAAAATGATTGGCTAAGTGAATGGTCAAGAAAAGCAGTAATCGAGACTTAAACAGAGATTACACATTCAAAATTATTTTGAAGAAAATCCCTATCGAGATTAACATATAAATGATTAGATGTGTTAAAGAAAACTGTGGTACCATAGAACTTTTTGCCTGGTAATTAATTTGTCTCCCTTTCCAGGTCATAGCCATGAGCAAAATGGCACCAGATGCTTCCCTACTCCCATGCTGATTCTTTTGCTTTTCTTGCTCTCTAGTTCTTAGGAGTAGACAGGTAGGCTCCCTTGAAAGAAGTAATGATTGGTTAGTCCATTTCAATGCTCCTCACCCTTTTGTCATATCTCTACATTTTTGATGCTCCTCGTTTCTACTTTATGTGGTCTCTTTCCACAGACATCTTTTCTGAGATTCCACATTTAATTGTCCAACTAGACCTCTCATATTGACTTCTGGCTAATGGTTATTAAATAACAAAACACTTAACATATCAAAATACTAGAATACCTGATGATTATTGTTTAGGAGAGGAAAGTATGAATCTACTTTTGAAGGATTTCTAAAACTGAAGTGTGGTGGTAATCTAATTGTATTGAAATATTATTTTGATTTGTACTGAAATATTAATTTGATTGTATGTTAATAAATAAAGTTGTCTGGGGGTCAGAGCTATTAGAGCCATAGCAAGAGTGTGGCGGTGGTGGCACACGCCTTTAATCCCATAGATATCTGTGTGTTCAGGGTCAGAGCTATTAGAGCCATAGCAAGAGTGTGGCGGTGGCAGCACACGCCTTTAATCCCATAAGATCTCTGTGCGTTCAGGGATACAGCCAGCATTGGAGACATATGCCTTTAAGACCTAGGGGGCTGTACATTCAGACAGTGACGAGGCAGTCATGTGTTTGGGTTTACAACCAATGAGAAGGCAGAACAACATACTTTAAAAATACGAACCGACAGGAGGTAGCTCTCTTTTCGCGAAGCTGGGACAGCAGGAGGAAGGGTGAGATTTTAGCTCTGAGCTCTGACCTCTCGGCTTTCTCTTTTACATTGTTTCTGTGTTTCTTATTTAATAAGACGGTTGGTTACATCTACATCTGGCGCCCAACGTGACAAGAATCCATTAAAAACTGCTTGGCTTGGCGGCAGGTCCGCTTTCCCGCAAGGGCGGCAGGCGGCCCGCGGCGGCGGCGGCAGCGGCGGCGGCAGCGGCGGCACACGGCGGCCAGCGGCGATCGGCTTGTTAGTCCGAGCTGCTGGCGTCCTAGTCCGGGTAGCAACTTCTAGCCCGGGCCTAGGTCTGTGAGCAGCTTGCCTAAAGCCGGTGCTACAAACAACTCAGACCTGCCCTGCCTGTAAAGCCAACGCACGTGGTCGGAGCTTAAGGAAGCCAGACCCAAGCCTTGACTCGGCACAAGAGGGAACACGTGGCTGCATTTAAGCTTTAGCCGGCTACGCTTTCTTGTGCGTTCTCTCTTCTCTCTCTCTCTCTCTCTCTCTCTCTCTCTCTCTGGATTTACACCTGGGACACTAGGTGGCTGCTTTGAAAATCCCCTCGGATTTCTACTGTTCTACGCAGATTTGGTAAGTCATAATATATCAGATATTTTAAAGGAAACTATCTAAAAGAGAATTTTTTTCCACATTAAAAAACAAATGGGTTTTATGTGTGCATTGGAAGAAAATTGGTTTTTGTTCGAAATTTTAGGCAGTCTGGCAATGGAACAACTATATAATATTAGTATTGGTGGAATTATGCACCTCATCACTATAATAATCCACATTTTAATATTTAAAAAGATAGTCCATTTAAGTGCCAGGATAACAGCGTTAGAAGAACTTGTTAAACCTGTAAAAATTCAGACAGAAGAAATTAACAGTGAAGTTGTTTCAAGTCGGGATCATAAGGTTGCAGAAAGAAAGCCTGTTTTCACACAGTCACCCTTAATTTATCCTGTAACAGTACAGCAGATGCCTGATCAAATGGCTACACAAAATACTTGGGCTCCAATTGAAATGTTGGATTTAAAAAGGTTTAAGGAGGCAATAGTATCTTATGGCATGCATTCCCCATATGTAAAGCAAATGTTAAACACTTGGTCAACATATAATAGGATAGTACCACAGGACTGGCGGGACCTCGCACAAGGTGTTCTGGAACCCAGCCAGAGACTTCAATTTCTGACTTGGTTTAAGGAGGAGGCTAAAAACATAGAAAAACAGTGGAGGGATAAAGGAGTACAAGTTTGCCAGGATCAGCTTATGGGCGAAGGCCAATATGCTTCAGCACAAGCACAATGTTTATATGATGTCCAAACCCTAATTTTATGTCGAACGGCAGCCTTGAATGCATGGGACAAAGTTGAGGAACCAGAAAAAAAATCTGAGTCATTTACAAAGGTGAAGCAAGGCCCAAAAGAGTCTTTTACAGATTTTTTACAAAGACTGGCTTCAGCAGTAAAGAGAACGGTCTCGGATTCAGAAGCTGGTAAGGCAATAATTGAATCTTTGGCCTTTGAGAATTCGAATGCAGCATGCAAAAGAATAATCAGGCCATTAAGGGCAAGATCTGCACCTATGGAAGATTGGATTAGAGAAACAATTAATGTTGAAGCTGATGAGCATGATGATACATGGGTAGGAGAAGTAATTTCAAAAGGTTTGAGGAGTGTTAGATGTTTTGGATGTGGAAAGCAAGGACATTTGAAAAGGGACTGTAGACAGGTCATTTCCAGAAACAATGTTTCTTCAAGGAACAATGGCAACAGAATGCCCCTTCCTTCTGGAGTATGCAGAAGGTGTGGTAAGGGAAAACACTGGACCAACGAATGTAGATCAACAAAGGACAGACAGGGTAATCCTTTGCCTCAGTCTTCGGGAAACTCCCAGAGGGGCCTCAGGCAGGCCCCCAGTGCAAATCCAGTTCAAACCTTTCCGGCAGCCATAGAGGAAATGCCTGCTCTGGAGAGCGATTAAATAACCAAATGCCTATTGGAATAAATCATGCTGGTCAGAATGATGAAACAGAGAGAATAGAAAATTCAGGAGAAAACATAAAGAAAATTTTTTGGCAAACTTCTATTAATGAACAAAGACCAAAATTAACGATAAAAATAAATGGTGTTTTGTTGTCTGGTCTGGTAGACACAGGTGCGGACGTTACCATAATTGCACCAGAATTTTGGCATCCAACTTGGCCTCTTCAGGAGGTAAACGTTCAACTGTTAGGAATTGGGACATTATCTCAGGTGAAACAGAGTGCAAGATGGCTCGAATGTATAGGTCCAGAAGGACAGAGAGGAAAATTAAAACCATATGTGGCTAACATAACTATGAACCTGTGGGGTCGAGACTTGTTGCAACAATGGAATACTCAGATTAACATCCCTCCAATCTCAGAAACAAATCATAAACTAGCACATGTTACTGAGAGAAATATTAGAAGATACTGTTCTAATGAGTGGTCACCAGCCATCCATATTATACAAGAACAGGGCACAATAACTGATGATCTTCCAAAGACACCAACAGCTCTACCTTTAAAATGGTTAACAGACAAGCCTGTATGGGTCCAGCAATGGCCTTTAACAACAGAGAAACTCCAGGCTTTAGAAGAGCTGGTAGAAGAACAGTTAAATGCTCAGCATATTGAAGAATCAACCAGCCCTTGGAATTCTCCTGTATTTGTTATTAAAAAGAAATCTGGTAAATGGAGAATGGTAACAGACCTTAGAGCAATTAACAAAGTAATTCAGCCAATGGGCTCTCTACAATCTGGGATGCCTTTGCCTACTCTGTTACCAAAAGGATGGCCTCTCATAGTTATTGATTTAAAAGACTGTTTCTTTTCAATACCCTTACAAGAAAAAGACAAAGAAAGATTTGCTTTTACAGTGCCTACTTATAATAATTCTCAACCGGTTAAAAGATTTCAATGGAGGGTCCTCCCACAGGGAATGTTGAATAGCCCAACTCTGTGCCAATATTTTGTACAACAGCCATTGGAAGTGATACGTAAAAAATTTCCTAAATCTATAATTTATCATTATATGGACGATATTTTACTAGCTGACTCAAATGCAGATACTTTAGAAATAATGTTTGAAGAAGTAAAGAAAATTTTGCCTCGCTGGGGATTACAAATTGCTCCTGAAAAGATACAAAGAGGAGATTCTATTAATTATTTAGGATATAAAATAGAGCTACAAAAAATTAGACCCCAAAAGGTGCAAATTCGGAGAGATAGACTACAGACTCTTAATGACTTTCAAAGATTATTTGGAGATATTTCTCATCTACGAACTATTGTTGGGGTAAAAAATGATGAACTGACTAATTTGTTCAAAACCTTAGAAGGTGACAAGGACTTAAATAGTCCAAGAGAATTATCACCTGAAGCTGAGAAAGAATTAGCCTTGGTAGAAAAGAAAGTGCATGAAGGACACGTGAATCGTATTGATCCAAAGCTGGATTGCATTTTGGTTATCTTACCTTCTAGGCGTTCTCCTACTGGAATATTAATGCAGAGGGAAGATATTATATTGGAATGGATATTTTTACCAAATAAACCAAATAAAAAATTAAAAACTTATGTGGAAAAAATCTCTGACTTGATTTACAAAGGAAAAATGAGACTTCGTCAATTAGCAGGCATAGACCCAGCAGAAATTGTCGTACCATTAACTAAGGAGGACATTGAAAAATTATGGACAGAAAGTGAACCTTGGCAAAGAGCTTGCAGTAATTTTTTGGGAGAAATTAACAGCAAATATCCCAAAAGCAATAGAATTGATCTTATAAAGAGAGCTGAATGGATCTTGCCTCGAATTGTACGGCAAAAACCCATATCTGGAGTTCGTACATTTTATACAGATGCCAACAAAGAAGAAAAGGCAGGTTACAAATCAGAAAATTTAAGTAAAGTGGTTCAAAGTCCGTATAATTCAGTGCAAAAATCAGAATTGTATGCTATTCTGTTGGTATTAATGGATTTTTCAGAACCTCTCAACATAGTAACTGACTCTCAGTATGCTGAAAGAGTGGTGTTACATATTGAGACTGCAGAATTTATCCCTGATGCTTCAGAATTAACTTCACTATTTATTCAATTACAAGATACAATCAGGAAAAGGAATCATCCTTTATATATAACTCACATTCGATCCCATACTGGTCTGCCAGGCCCTCTAGCACAAGGCAATGAAGAGATTGATAAATTATTGATAGGAAATGTGCTGGAGGCCTCAGAATTTCATAAAAAACATCACGTTAATAGTAAAGGTTTAAAAAAGGATTTTTCCATAACCTGGCAACAAGCCAAAGAAATAATAAAGAAATGTCCTACTTGTTCCTTCTACAATCAGACGCCATTACCAGCAGGATGTAACCCAAAGGGTACTCAGAGAAATGAAATCTGGCAGATGGACGTGTTTCACTTTGCAGAATTTGGAAAATTGAAATATGTACACCACACTATCGATACTTATTCAGGATTTCAATGGGCAACTGCTTTGAGTTCTGAAAAAGCTGATTCTGTAATCACTCATTTGCTAGAAGTTATGGCCATCATGGGTATACCTGCACAAATCAAAACTGACAATGCTCCATCATATGTCTCTGTTAAAATGAAACAGTTTTTTGCTTATTACAATATAAAGCATATTACAGGCATACCACATAATCCTACAGGTCAAGCAGTTATAGAAAGATCAAACAGAACTCTAAAGGATATGCTAAATAAACAGAAATGGGTAACAAAAACCCCCAGAAATAGACTGCATAATGCTCTTCTAACTTTGAATTTTCTGAATGCCAATGAGAAAGGAACAACAGCTGCAGAGAGACATTGGATAATAGAAAAAACTACAGAATTAAATCAGCCTATATACTTTAAGGATGTGCTGACCTCAGAATGGAAACCAGGGTATGTATTACATTGGGGACGTGGTTTTGCTTTTGTTTCTACAGGAGAAGATAAGCTGTGGGTACCATCAAAATTGATAAAGGTTCGATTTGAACAAGAGAGACCTCTTAATTAGAGGAGGTGATAGTTCATCAACCAGCATGAACATCCAATTTAAACTAACTTGTATCAATAACACATGCCTTTTCATTTAATCAGATAATAACTTGTCAAAAGGAAACATCCCCAAAATTAGTCTTGGGGAAAGGTTTTTGTTTTTGTCTTTTAGGAGAATGAAGGTTAAGGAATCTGAAGAACACTGGACAAATGAGACAACTGAAGAAAAGGGACAAATCATCTATCCCAAGAAACAGAGTGAAACGGTGTATGGGTATATATTATCTAAAAAAAAAAAAATTTTATGTCTTCCTAAATGTTTGTTTCTGCTTTTCTCTAAAGATTTAACACTATTGGTCTTCTAACAGTCCCAGTTCAATTAAAATTTAAAGCTGACTTTGGAGTTGGAGAATGGCTCTCTCCTTCTTTAAAATCAAGCATGTTGTTAAAAGGAAAATGCAAACTCCCTGTATCATGCCAGAATAAGAGCCATCTTCTGCTATGGTACAGGACAAAAGCAAAATTAATTAAGGGACTATTCTATTACTAATCTCAACTCTTTGATTCTATTCTGATTCTTTAAACTTTTCTCAAAGTATAAATTTTATATCAAAATTTACAAGATTAATATATATATATACATTTTAAACTTTGTTAAGATATGAATGGTCACATAGAGTACTAACTAATTCTAGAAAAAAGGCTAGCTGCATATATATGTTTTTGTGTTCGAGTCTCTTATCAGTTTTCTGCAGGAAATCACGGCCAGGCCTAACATCAACTGAAGTCTCCAGAAAGAAGATGGGGCCCCACAACAACAACAATTCCACGTGGACAATAATAATATCATTAAGCTGACAAACATCATCCATAGATCAGCTTTGAACTACAAGGTGCTCAGAGCAAATTTGAGATGACTAGCTGAGATGATCCAGTCTCAAAGACTACTTGAATAAGGACTTGAGATAAACCCTGAACTTTGGCATTATACACAGACTGGATAGTGAAGGATATAGTTACCTCTCTTAGAATTTGACAATTAACCTAAAATTTTTCTTTCAGGATAAAGAAAACTTCGCCCATACCCAGCAGGAAGCAATTTTAAGAATACGACGCCCACATTCCCAAAGAGGTGGTGTGGGGCAGGTGGTTTTTTGGTCTTTTTAATGGGTTCTGGGTCTGGGATAATTTTCAGTATTTAGGGGGGTTGGTTACAAGTTATTGTAAAGGGTTAGGAAAAAGGCTAGCAAAGGAGATTAGATTTAAGGTTCTTGTTTAAAAAAAAAAAAAAAAAAAAGAAAGAAAGAAAGAAAGAAAGAAAGAAGGAAAGAAAGAAAAAAAAAAGAAAGAAAAGAGAAAGACAATTACTAGTTTTAAATACTTTACATTGGATTGAATTGTTTTATATTGTACACAAATTTGAAACTGATATTGTTAGAAAATGCTATATGTATATTTCTAATTGTATTTATTCCATCCATTTAACAATGTAATGCAAATTTCTGATCCTTGAATGTTATTATTATCAACTATTAGGATATAAAGAAATGAAAGCTAGTAGTTAGACATTATCATAGAACTTGTAGTCATATTAGATATGTTTTAAAAATTGAGCAGAGATGTTTTAGACAGGTCATCTTCAAACCCTTCAGAGATCTACAGAATATGGCATTTAAAATGTTTTAATAACTTAGAAAATTTTTCTTTTTTGAGACATGTCAGCTCCTGGCAGTACCAATCTACTTTAGAGAAAATATGGGCATTGAAGAAACTGCATATGGAGTCAACTTTCATTCTGGCAAAAGTTAGCCACTGGACAACAAAGTATCCTCGAATCAACAGGACAAAATGGACAGACAGATCACGAAACAAGGAACTACTGATTCTTGCCAAAACAAGTGTGGTTATGGCTTTATCAAAAGGCATCTTCTGAGGCCAGGACAATATGGCCCCATCCCTGAAGTGGCCTTCGCATCCGGAAAAGGTACGGTGCCCTTTTCTTCGAAGGCAGCTTAACAGGCAGAGGGCCGATGGATTCTGTTGTACAATGGAACAGCAGCTGAAAGCTCATGCCTCTCAAAAGTAGACTGGCATTTAATAGAGGGATGTGGAGAAGAAGGGGATGCTGAGATGAAGCCATATATACACAGCCAAGAAGAATGGACAGCTGAATTAAAAAACTGTCAACAATTTCCAGAATTTAAAATCCTGAATCATGACAGGACACTAGTGGAATTCAGGTGTTTCTGGTACGTGGACTGCTCTCACCCAATGTGAGGTTGAACTGTTGACCTTGTGTACATCCTACTTCACAAATGAGTCTGTCAGATACACTAAGCCTATAGGCTGAAGATGATGCCCCAACACTGCGGAGAAACCTCAGGTGACTGCCCAGGCAGCTGGCTGTTTCTGTCAACTCACAAAATTTTTTGGAAGTTGCTTGCATGCACTTCCTGTTTTTATTTTTGTTAGCTACTATTATTCCCTTCTTGGGTCTCTGAGGGAGTTGAAGATTAGTTAGTTATGGTTGAAGATTAGTTAGTTATAGTTGAAAATTAATTAGGATAGAAAGTACATTAGATACATCTTGGATTTACCAAAATAGGATAGATAATGGAATTATTTTCTCTGATTTGTCAAATACCTGTTTAGGTATTTATTACTTGTATATATTGTATATAGTTATTGTACTTTTGTATATAGTTTTTCTTTTGTTAGTCATAACCTTTTGCTTTTTTTCTTTTTATTAAAATAGAAAAGGGGAAATGTGGTGGTAATCTAATTGTATTGAAATATTATTTTGATTTGTACTGAAATATTAATTTGATTGTATGTTAATAAATAAAGTTGTCTGGGGGTCAGAGCTATTAGAGCCATAGCAAGAGTGTGGCGGTGGTGGCACACGCCTTTAATCCCATAGATATCTGTGTGTTCAGGGTCAGAGCTATTAGAGCCATAGCAAGAGTGTGGCGGTGGCAGCACACGCCTTTAATCCCATAAGATCTCTGTGCGTTCAGGGATACAGCCAGCATTGGAGACATATGCCTTTAAGACCTAGGGGGCTGTACATTCAGACAGTGACGAGGCAGTCATGTGTTTGGGTTTACAACCAATGAGAAGGCAGAACAACATACTTTAAAAATACGAACCGACAGGAGGTAGCTCTCTTTTCGCGAAGCTGGGACAGCAGGAGGAAGGGTGAGATTTTAGCTCTGAGCTCTGACCTCTCGGCTTTCTCTTTTACATTGTTTCTGTGTTTCTTATTTAATAAGACGGTTGGTTACATCTACACTGAAGTGTTTGTTCTTCCAATTATAATTTGTGTTGAATCCCATGTGGCTGTTGTGTAACATTGAGAAGACACAGGAAGATATCACTGACAACCTTGTACCCAATAGTTAATATTGTTTGCTATATTATATATCCACTCAGTCTTGTTCTTTTTTCTCCTTTATCAGTATACTTTATTTCTAGAGGTTGAATATCATCTATTTGAAATTCTAAGAATAGGAGTTTTTATAATTTGAGATTTTTTCAAAATTTTATATTTTTAGTATACTCAAAATGAAACCTGTCAGAAGGTAAAGTGTAGAATTTTCTATCTTGATATGATCTCTGGATTCAGAACGGTTCTCATTTTGGAATTGTATACTTTCAGAGTAGATACTTGTATAATAGGACACTTAATTAAAAAAATTAATTGCCTTTCCCTATTTCTGCAACAGAAAAAAGTACTTCTAGGGGAAGCACAAAAGCTTAGAGAGTCATATACTTTTGAGAATTTAGTAAGTGCTCATGAAGATATATGTTTGAGAAAAGCAGAGAGAAGCTGGAGCTGGATGTAAGCTAGATTCTCATTCTAGATGGGGGCAATAAAGAGAGAGATCTCCAAATTTAAATTTATCTTTTCTATTTATTTTCTTTTTCTTTGTATATTACTTACTTATTCATTTAATTTTTCTCAGTTTTTACTCTGCAGATCCTCTGTGCATAAATTATGGCATCCAGTTCTGTGTTTTTATGCAATTACTGAGTATGCACACGAGTGGGTCTCTGCATCTATATCTGTTTCTTCTGCCTTTTTCTGGGCTCTTTTCCTTCTGGTAATCTGTTTTCCTATTCTGATGCGTTAGTTTTTTTATATTATGTTATAATATTACTTTAATTTATTATAGTACTATCCCTTATAAGCCTGTTTATTTTCTAATGAGAGACAAAAAGGGGGTGAATTTGGATGGGAGGGAAGGTGGGGAGGAACATGGAGGAGTAGAGGGAGGTGAAACTGTAATCAGGTTGTATTATATGGGAAAAACCATTTTCAATACAAAGAAACAAAATAAAGTATCTATAGGTCATCAAGTGTATAGAACACTCAATGAGCAGGTCTATTGAGTGAAATAATCCTGAGGCTTCCAGAAGTATCCCAAAAGCAACTGATAAGAACTTAATATGACTGCTTAACTCGAATATTCTGTAGTCAGATAGCAATAAAAATTAACTATAGTGACAGACAATTTTACACCTACCTTTATTTTCTAGCACAATGGTTCTAAAGCTTCCTAATGCTGCAACCTTTTAATACAGTTGCTCATGTTGTAGTGACCCCCAACCACAAAAATATTTCATTACTACTTCATAACTGTGATTTTTGTTACTGTTATGAATTGTAATACAAATATCTGATATACAACCCTGTGGAAGAGTTGCTCAATCCCCAAAGAGGTCATGACCCACTGGTTGAAAACCACTGTTCTAGCATAATTAAATACAAGTTTGTGTTACTTTGAGATAGTACCAGGTCGAAATAATTGCATTTTAAAAATTTAAATGAGACAGTCATGAAGACCTCAAGAATATTACAATAAAATTTGAAAATATAGGAATATAATATTTCTCATAGCCTGATATTGGTATTTAAATTTTATTTCTATGACTCTTTGCCTTTATTGCTCTATATATACACATTCATATGTTACATATATACAATACACACACATACACACTTATTTATGGGCATTAAGTGCATGTGCTCTAAGCAATTTAGAGTTGTATTTATATCTAATTTTATAACTTGATTTTGAAAAATTAAGTGTAGCAACTCTTTCTTAGTTTTTAGTATTCCTAAAATGATGTTGCATGCCTTCATGAGATTCTAAGTGAAAAATTTGCCTAGAGCTGATATGCAGTGGTATTGTGTTCCCCAAAATATTGTGTACCCTAATAAACTTATCTGGGGTCAGAGACAGAACAGCCACGAGATACAAAGGCTAGAAAATGGCATCACTCACACCTTTAATCCTAGCATTTCAGAGGTAGACATCCCTCTGGATCTCTGTGAGTTCAAGGCCACATTGGAAACAGCCAGGCATGGTGACTCACGCCTTTAATGCCAGAAAGTGAGCCTTTAATCCCAGGGAGTGAGGCAGAAAGCAGAAAGATATATAAGGTATGAGGACCAGAAACTAGAAGCATTTGGCTGGTTAAGCTTTTAGGCTTTTGAGCAGCAGTTCAGCTGAGATCCATACAGATGAAGACACAGATGCTTCCAGTCTGAGGAAACAGGATCAGCTGAGGAACTGGCAAGGTGAGGTAGCTGTGGCTTGTTCTGCTTCTCTGATCTTCCAGCATTCACCCCATACCTGGCTCAGGTTTGATTTTATTAATAAGAACTTTTAAGATTCATGCTACACTGATATTCTTCTACTAGTGATAGAAAACGGTAGCTTCTAGTCTTCCACCATGACAAAATTGCTGTAAGAATGACCTTCTCACATAGAATTTTGAGCACAGCCCTCATTGTCTTTACAAAAATATGGACTCCCAGAAGTGGGCTCACTGACTTTAAGAGCATATGACTTTTGTGACTGTTTTAGCACTTGTTTCCAAGTTATACCTCAGAACACATGTGATAACTTCTTTCAACCAGCATGGAACAAGTATGACAGATTTCTCTCATTTGAGAAGAGATTGAAATGTTGAACCATGTTTCTCCTAAAGGAATGATCTATGGAACTTTCCAACCAAAGTCAAGTGAACCAGAATTGTGACAGAATAGGAAAGCAGGACAGCGGCCTGAGTTTTCAGGACAGAAAAAAGGGATGGGTTCTATGAACTGCTTCTCAACAAAATTGATGGTAAGCCAAAGAGGAAAAGAAATCTTTGGAAACTGGAAGCTGTATTATTAGTTATCTTATTAACGCTTAAACTTTTGGCTCAGCTTTGGTAAGTGACTTGAATGACTAATTAAAATAATACCAGAGCCAATTTAATGACATTTTTACCTCCTCGCAGAAATATGTTTAATTAGGTTCCATAGTGCTGATCACATCTATTTTAAGAATGTCTCTCAATCTTGCTAGGTTTGGAAATCCAGGCAACTGTTGTTTCATGGTATTTTTTAATCATTCAGGATGTGAAGCAATGACTCATTACTAAGATTGTCTATATATCACTTAAGTCAATCACGGGGATTTATTCGTCTAAAATACTAACACTGTGAGAAAAATTTGTGGGGGTATCATAAAAATGATGAATCACTGATTACTTTCAAATGTTATATCAATAATATTAAAACCTTCCCATCTCATAGGATTATGAACATGAAAATGAAATTTCACTGTCTTTAACTGTTATGTGTTAGATGGGATACATTATATTTTCCTACTTAAGGAAAATAATTTTAAAATCATGATCATGCTTCTATGTTGAAAGATGGAATCTGATGATTCACTACAAATATGTACAATTGCTACATAACAAAGCGTTTAAAATGTATAAAGATGCTGAAATCCTGATATTCTGATTGAACTATTACGTCATTAAATTATCATGATGTACCCTATAAATATGTACATTAAAATATTAGCTTCAATTTTAACATGATGGTTCTAGATTACAATGGAAGCATGACTACTCATCCTGCCTATCAAATGAGAATCCATGGCATTGTTCTCTCATGTCAGAAACAGCTTGCAGACAGTCCACACCATGGCAGGAATTCAGCAAGAATGTCTCTGAATGTGGTCCTCCGAACAAGAAATCCTCCTGTTTTCCAGTTTATTTTCAGATAATTTTATGTTTTGAGAACTCTAATGGCAATACACAAACTCCAAGGATTCACAGAAATAATGAGATGACCATTTTAAACTTTTCTTGAGATGGAACTTAAGCCAGTATATTTTATCTCAAATACATTTTATCTTAAAAATGCAAAGTAAGACTCTAGGAAGATGGGCAGCGGGGAAATGGTCTTTAGGAACTTCTTACTCTCATAGAAAGAACAAAACAAAACAAGACTGAGATCTATGGAAAATGAAAATGGAGTCAGTGAACACTCCAAGAATTAAGGAGTATGAGGGATCTATAGTAAAGTGTGAAATAATTTGAGCATAACACCTTTTGGGCACTGAGCAGAGATTTCTACAAAGGCCAGCTCAACACTAAAAAGAACTTGTTGGAATTTGAATCAAATATGAAAGGGATGGAAACAATGTGACCAAAGGAAAAAGGCAAAAATAAAAATTAAAAAGAAAACAGGTAGGAGATTTTAGAGGTCAACTCCCTATAACTCTGTATACTACATAAAAACAACAGAGGTTAGGTTCAGTTGGAAATGTACTCTGAATTACAATTCCTAAAATCCAGGAAAACTAATTGTCAATAAAATTGGCATACAGGTATTGAGACCAATATTCCTACACATAATTACTACAAGGAAAAAAAAGAAAAAATTAAAACTAAACAGTTGTTCCAAGGACTGGTAAAATATACCAGATAGATATATCCATGAAATAGATTAAAACCGTTCTATAGCATTTAAAAAATAAACTAAAAGATGTTTCAAAATGATATCACATTAAGAGCAAGATACTCAACAATGAGATGGCAGAACTGAGCGATGAGGAATAAGTGGAAACTCATTTGGAAAAATGAGAAATAGCAAAAATATAGAATATAATAAAAGAACAAATAAAATCTTAATAAAAATAAAAGGAGGGATATGTATATGATAATAAGGAGAGAATAATTTAGAGGAAGTGACTAATACTAGAGATAAAGAAATTCAACTACAAATTACAGGAAGCTTTGAAATAAACACTAAAGTAGTGGAAAAACATAAAATTTAAGCATTGCAATTCAAGAAAACATGTCTGAATTAAAAATAAAAGATGTGGCAGTCCCCAGCAGCTGGCCAGCAAGTGAGAAGAAAGCTTTTCCAACCTAAAGAAGGACATGCCTATAAAGGTACAGGTGCTTACAGAACATCAAATATAAAAAATAAAAATAAAAATAAAAAAGGGTCCCTTGCCACATAATAATCAAAATACTAGGCATATGGAATGAAGAGAAAATATTAAGAGCTGCAAAGGAAAAAGGCCAAGTAACAAAAAGGCAGACCTCTCAGAATTATACCCCAACTTCTCTGTGGAGACTCTAAAAGGCAGAAGGTCTTGAACAGACATTTTGCAGACGCTAAGAGACCACAAATGCCAACCCAGACTACTCTACCCACCAAAACTTCCAGTCACCATAGACAGAGAAAATAAGATATTTCATGACAAAACCAAATTTAAATAAAACCTATCCATAAATCCAGCCCTACACTGTACTAGAAAGTACTAGAAGGAACACTCCAACCCAAGGAAGTTATCTGCACCCATGAAAACACAGTCAATAGATAATCTCATACTAGCAAAACCCAAAGAAGGGAAATACAACCACACACACATACACACACACTACTACCACCACCACTCAAACCAAAAAAATAACAGGAATTAGCAATCACTGGTCATTAATATCTCTTAGCATCAGTGGACTCGGTTCACCAATGACACAGGCTAACAGAATAGATTTTTAAAAATGAAAAAAAAAAACAGGATCCAGCCTTCAGCTGCATATAAGAAACACAGCTCAACCTCAAAGACAGACATTACCTCAGAGTAAATGGTTGAGAAAAAGATTTTCCAATCAAATGGACCTAAGAAGTGAGCTGGGGTAGCTATCCTCATATCTAACAAAATAGACTTCAAACTAAAATTTCAAAAAGGAGATGCAGAGGACATTTCATATTCACCAAAGGAAAAACCCACCAAGATGAAGTCTCAATACTGAACATCTATGCCCCAAATACAAGGGCACCCACATTGTAAAAGAAACATTACTAAAGCTTAAATCACACATCAAACCCCACACATTAATAGTGGAAGACTTCAACACCCCACTCTCACCTACAGACAAGTCTGCCAGACAGAAACTAAACAGAGAAATAAGAACTAACAGATGTTATGAATCAAATGAACTTAACAGACATCTACAGAACATTTCACCCAAACACAAAAGAATGTACTTTCTTCTCAGCAGTTCATGGAATCTTATCTAAAACTGACCATGTACTTGGTCACAAGGCAAATCTCAACAGATACAAAAAAATTGGAATAACTTCCTGTATCTTATTGAATCACCATGGCTTAAAGTTAGAGTTCAACAACACCATAAACTATAGAAAGCCTACAAATTCATGGAAACTGAACAAGTCTCAAATGAATTGCCACTGAGTCAGAGAAGAAATTAAAGACTTCTTAGAATTCAGTGAAAATCAATATACACCATTAGGGGACGAACTTGAATCTGCAAACTTAGGGGGCACTATTAAAGAAGTACTGAAAGGAAAGTTCATAGCACTAAGTACCTGCATAAAGAATTTGGAGAAATCTCACACTAGTGACTTAAGAGCACACCTGAAAGCTCTAGAAGAAAAAGAAGAACTCACACCTATTGAGAGCTGCTGGTGACAAAAGACCATGGAGTATACAGCAGTGCCAACTAGAGTTCAGAAGGTCAACCTATCAGAACTAAGGATTCTGTTAGAGGAAATCATCACACAAGGCATTAAAGAATTATTGCTTTTTGAATGAACTGGCTGTTTCTTGTAAACTTCTTGTGCAATAACAGCTATGATTTACCATGCATTTCCATGTTATGTGTACATGCAATCTCATGATTGCATCTCAATCTTTTTTAAAAAAGATTTATGTATTTATTATGTATACAATATTCCTCCTGCATGTTGCCTGCAGGCCAGAAGAGGGCACCAGATCTCATTATTGATGGTTGTGAGCCACCTTGTGTTTGCTGGGAATTGAATTCAGGACCTCTGGAAGAATAGCCACTGCTCTTAACCTCTGAGCCACCTAACCAGCCCTGATTGCATCTCAATCTTAAGGGCACACATAATTGTGGATAGTCTAGAAGATGGTTTCTCATTTAACTGTACAATTTTTGTGAATAGAAACATACTAAAATATGCTTCATACTAGAGCTATTGTTTTATGTGGACTGTAGACACTTAGAGGTCTTGCTCTCCATCCTTAGCCACTGACAAGGTAAATATTGGCCAAAGTGTCCTCATAGAACTTTCACAGAGTGGAATTGCAGGTGCCTGGCCTTGTTAGATCAAAACCCTTCAGAATAATTATAGTGAACTAGAAGTGATAGTGCAGGTGTCTGGCCTTGGTATATCTTAGTCCTTCAAGAGATCAATAGCACCTATGTTGCCCTAAACTTCCTCCACTAGCACCTCCCCACTCTGCTTCAAATAACAATTAAAACTTTGTTTTATTTCTACACCAGTTTTTAATGCAAGATTTTAGGCTCAGTAGATTAATTATGTATAGGTCCTGAGATTCAGGTGACTAACAAAAAAAAAGGCTGTTAACTGACTAACCATGTCTGGATATTATTCACCACATAAAATAGTACACGTATTCTTTGCCTTTTCCTTAAATCTCTCACTGGTTTAATTTCTTCCCTTGTAGTTATCCCTTTAAGAGAAAGTCAGAACTTTTTACAACCTACAGCTTTTGTCAATCACCAATTAAGCTGACCAAGTCTTGGCCAAGTGTGATTCTTATCAGAATGCTTGTCCGTAAGAGTTTACTTTGTAGTTTGTACTAACAAGTTGTTAATGAATGGATATACATGTGCTTGGAAGAACAAAGAGCAGGGGGAGATGGAAAAAACTAGATGATAGGAGAGAACATCAGAAAGGGAATTGATTGAGAAGAACAAGGATGAGGACAGAGATGGAAAGAACTAAAGAGAGATGAGAGAACAGCAGATGAGACTGAGAGCAGGAGAGAACATCAGAAAGGGAATTGATTGAGAAGAACAAGGATGAGGACAGAGATGGAAAGAACTAGATAGAGATGAGAGAACAGCAGAAGGGACTGAGAGCAGGAGAGACTGAGAGGAGCTAAGAATGAGAATAGAAACGAAGTTGTGTAGATAGAATTTTACTTAGAAGAATAAAGTGAATGGACTAGAGAACTCAGTGTGCTTACATTCATTGGATATCCCTCAGATTAGAATCCTCAGCTGGTTGTTAAACTCTTCCATGGACCCTTGGAGAAAACAATAAATGTTTGACATTTTATTATTTTTGGTTCACACCCAAGAGGAGTAGACTGCAAGAAATAATCAAACTCAGGGCTGAAATCAATAAAATAGCAACAAAGAGAACAATACAAAGAATCAATAAAACAAAGAGTTGGTTCTTTGAGAAAATTAACAAGATAGACAAGCCCTTAGCCAAACCAACTAAAAGGCAGAGAGGGAATACCCAAATTAACAAAATCAGAAATGAAAAGGGGGACATGACAATAGACACCGAGGAAATCCAGAGAATCATTAGGTAATACTTCAAAATCCTATACTGCAGAAAATTGGAAAATCTAAAAGAAATGGACATTTTCAGAATAGGCACCACATACCAAAGTTAAATTAAGACCAGATAAACATTTTAAATAGACCTATAACCCCTAAGGAAATAGAAACAGTCATTAAAAGTCTCCCAACCAAAAAAAAAAAACCTTGGGCCAGATGATTTTAGCACAGAATTCTACCAGACTTTCAAAGAAGAGCTAATAACAACACTCCACAAATTCTTTCACACAGTAGAAACAGAAGGAACATTTCTAAATCTTTTTTATGAGGCTACAGGTACCCTGATGCCCAAACCACACAAAGACTCAACAAAGAAACAGAATTACAGACCAATTTCCCTCATGAACATTGATGCAAAAATATTCAATAAAATATTGGCAAACAGACTCCAAGCACACATCAAAAAAATTATCCACCATGATTCAGTAGGCTACATCCCAGAGATGCAAAGTTGGTTCAACACACAAAAGTCTGTCAATGTAATACATCATATAAACAAATTGAAAAAAAAAAAACATGATCATTTCATTAGATGCTAAAAAGGCCTTTGACAAAATCCAACACCCCTTCATGATAAAAGTCCTAGAGAGACCAGGAATACAGGGAATATACCTAAACACAATTAAGGCAATTTACAGCAAGCCACCAGCACATATCAATTTAATGGAGAGGAACTCAAAGTGATTCCAGTAAAATCAGGTACAAGACAAGGCTGTCCACTCTTCCCATATTTATTCAACATAGTACTTGAAGTTCTAGCTAGAGCAATAAGACATCAAAAGGAGATCAAAGGGATAGAAATTGGAAAGGTAGCAGTCAAACTTTCACTATTTGCAGATGACATGATAGTATACTTGAGTGACCCCAAAAATTCTACCAAAAAACTCCTATAGCTGATAAACTCCTTCAGTAAAGTGGCAGGATACAAGATTAACTGAAAAAATCAGTAGCCCTCCTATATACAAATGATAAAAGGGCTGGGAATGAAATCAGAGAAACACCAACCTTTAAAATAGCCACAAATAATATAAAATACCTTGGAGTAACTCTAACTAAGCAAGTGAAGGACCTGTATGACAAGAACTTTAGGTCTCTGAAGAAAGGAATTGAAGAAGATATCAAAAAATGGAAAGATCTCCCATGCTCATGTATAGGTAGGATTGACAGTAAAAATGGCAATCTTACCCAAAGCAATCAACAAATTCAATGCAATCCCCATCAAAATCCCAAAACAATTCTTCACAGACCTGGAAAGAACAATACTCAACTTCATATGGAAAAACAAAAAACCAAAGATAGCTATAAGAATCTTGTACAATAAAACAACCTCTGGAGGCATCATGATCTCTGACTTCAAGCTCTACTACAGAGCTACAGTAATAAAAACAGTTTGGTACTGGCAGAAAAAACCAACATGTGGACCAGTGGAACTGAACTGAAGACTCTGACATTAAGCCACACAAGTATGAACAACTAATTTTTGACAAACAAGCCAAAACTGTACAATGGAAAAAAGAAAGAATCTTCAACAAGTGATGCTGGCATAACTGGATATCAACATGTAGAAAGAAGATTGCAAATAGATCCTTATCTGTCACCATGCACAAAACTTAAGACCAAATGCATCAAAGACCTCAACATAAATCCAGTTACTCTGAACCTGATAGAAGAGAAAGTAGGAATTAGTCTTGAATGCATTGGCACTGGAGATCACTTCCTGAATATAACACCAGTAGCATAGACACTGAGATCAACAATTAATAAATGGGACCTCTTGAAACTGGGAAGCTTTTGCAGGGCAAAGGACATGGTCAATAAGACAAAATGACATCGTACAGAATGGGAAAAGATATTTACCAACCTCACATCTGAGAGAGGATTGATCTCCAGAATATACAAAGAACTCAAGAAACTAGACTTCAAAATACCTAAGAGTCCAATTAAAAAATGGGCTATAGTGCTAAACAGAGAATTCTCAATAGAAGAATCTCAAATGGTCGAAAGGCATTTAAGGAATTGCTCAACATCCTCAGTCATCAGGGAAATGCAAATCAAAACAACTCTGAGATACCATCTTACACCTGTCAGAATGGCTAAGATCAAATACACTGAAGACAACTTATGTTGGAAAGGATGCAGAGCAAGGGGAACACTCCTTCACTGTTGGTGGGAATGCAAACTTATATAACCACTTTGGAAATCAGTATGGTGATTTCTCAGAAAATTGGGAATCAATCTTCCTTAAGACCCAGGTATACCACTCTTGGGCATATACCCAAGGAATGCTCAACCATACCACAAGGACACATGCTCAACTATGTTCATATCGGCATTATTTGTAATAGCCAGAACCTGGACACACCTAGATGCCCCTCAACTGAAGAATTGATTTAAAAAAATGTAGTACATATACACAATGGAGTACTACTCAACAGAGAAAAATAATGACATCATGAGGTTTGCAGGCAAATGGATGGAACTAGAAAATATCATCCTGAATGAGGTAACCCAGACTCAGAAGGACAAACATGGTATGTACTCACTCATAAGTGGATACCTGATGTAAAGCAAAGGATAACTAGACAGCAACCCACAGTTCCAGGGAGGCTAGCTAGTAAGGAGGACCCTAGGAAAGATGCATGGATCACCCAGCAATGGAGAAATGGATGAGATCTCCATGAGTGAACTGGGGGTGGGTGGGTTGGGGTAATGGAAGGCAAGGGATGAGGGAATGAGAGCTTAGGGGAGTGGTAGGTTCAAGCTGGAATGGGAACAAGGTGGGAGAATATGAGATACCATGATAAATGAAGGCACCATGGGAATAGGGAGAAGCAGAGTGCTAGGGAGGTTCCTCAGAATCTACAAAGATGACACCACCAAGACTACTGGCAATGGCTGAGAGGGTGCTTAAGCTGACCTACTCTGGTAATCCGATGGCTGAATACCCTAACTGCCATCATAGAACCCTCATCCAGTGACTGATGGAAGCAAATACAAAGACCCACAATGGGGTCCCAGGCAGAGTTCCAGGAGTCAAATCAATGAAAAAGAGGAGGGAGTCTATAAGCAAGAGATATCAAGACCATGATTGGAAAAAGTACAGAGACAACTAGCCAAACTAGTGGCAACTCATGAACTGTGGGCCAATAGCTGAGGATCCCCCATGGTACTGGACTAGGCCCTCTGGATAAGCAAGACAGTTGTTTAGTTTGAACTGTTTAGGGAGCCCACAGGCAGTGGGATCAGGACCTGTCCCTAGTGCATCAGCCAGCTTTTTAGAGCCTAGTGCCTATGGTGAGACACTTTGCACAGCCTTGGTGCAGGGAGGAGGGGCTTGGACATGCCTCAACTGAATGTACCAGGTTCTGCTGACTCCCCATGGGAAACCTTGCATTGGAGGAGGTGGGAATAGGGGTGGTTTGGGGGAAAAGGTGGGGAGTGGGTGGGAGGAGGGAGAGCAGGGGAATCTGTAGTTGGTATGTAAAATGTGTAGATAATCTCTATATTAAAAAGGGGGGAACCAAGGCAAATATGAAAAGATCTTACCACCTGTATCCAACGATCATCAAAGGGACAAATATGGGTACAAGAGAATGATGGAAAGCAATGGCTTAGGGAGCACTCTGGTTTTATCGCTCTCTGTGTGCAGACTTAACTTTAGATTTAGGCACTGCCATGAGACTCCTGTGCTTCACTTTACACCTTAAGAACAATAGAGAGGCATTTGGATGGATATCTTCTAGACTTGATATTATTATTTCAATCTTTATGTTTTCAAATTGAGTAAAAAAATCCTTATTAAACAAAGCTCAGGAAGCATTTTCTATATTAAAGCATTTAATACAATGCTGTACTTGTATTGAATCCTTCTCAATGGCATTAATTTTCATGTACTATTCACTGAACACATTTTTTAAAACTGTACATTGTATATGGAGACCAGTAACTCTGTGACCAAGTCCTACCCATACCTTAATTCTCACCACAAATATTAGGCATTGTTCTTCTGTTCCACATTATTGCTTCCAATGTCATGAATGGAATCATAAAAATGTGTAATCTTGGATCCATATAGAGATACAGCATAAGGGGATATTTGTCTGGGACTAGGTATGTTTGGTACAATATGATTATCTCCAGTTGTAAGATTATAGTACTCAAAGTTCTAGCTAGAGCAATAAGACAACAAAAGGAGGAGAAGAGGATAAAAATTGGAAAGGAAGAAGTCAAACTTTCACTATTTGAAGATAATATGATAGTATACATAAGTGACCCCAAAAAATTCTACCAGGAAACTCCCACTGCTGATAAACACCTTCAGTGATGTGGCAGAATCACAAGATTAACTCAAAAAAAATCAGTAGATATCCTATATACAAATGATAAATGGGGTTAGAAAGAAATCAGGGAAACAACAATCTTTATACAATAGCCATATATAATATAAAATATCTTGGGTTAACTCTAACCAAACAAGTAAAATCCCTGTATAATACGAACTTAAAGTCTTTGAAAAAAGAAATTGGAGACAATATCAGAAAATGGAAATACCTCCCATGCTCATGGATTGATAGGATTAACATAGTAAAAATGGAAATCTTACCAAAAGCAATCTACAGATTCAATGTAATCCCCATCAAAATCCCAACACAATTCTTCATAGACCTTAAAAGGCAAACACTCAACTTACAAAAAAAAAAAATCCCAGGATAGCTACAACAATCCTGTACAATAGTGGAACTTTTAGAGATATTAGCATTCCTAATTTGAAGCTCTATAGAGCTACAGTAATAAAACAGCATGGTATTGGCATAAAAACAGACAGGTGGATCAATGGGATTGAATCAAATACCATGACATAAATCCACACACCTATGAATACCTGATTTTTTACAAAGAAGCCAACATTATACAATAGGGGCAAAAAGCATCTTCAACAAACTATTCTGGTATAACTGGATGCCAGCATGTAGAAGATTGCAAATAGATCCATATCTATCATCCTGCACAAAACTCAAGTCTATGTGGATCAAAGACCTCAATATAAATCCAGTTACACTGAACCTGATAGAACAGAAAGTGAGAAGTAGCCTTGGTTGCATTGGCACAGGAGACAAGTTCCTGAATATAACACCAGTAGCACAGACACTAAGATCAACAATTAATAAATGTGACCTCATGGAAGTGAAAGGATTCTGTAAGGACACAGTCAATAAGACAAAATATCAGCCTACAGAATGGGAAAAGATCTTCACCACCCCATAACTGACAGAGGGCAGATCTCCAAAATATATAAAGAACTCAAGAACATCAGAATACCAAATAATCCAATTGAAAAATGGGGTACTCATCTAAACAGAGAATTCTCCACAGAAAAATCTCAAATGGCCAAGATACACTTAAAGAATTGTTCAACATCCTTAGCCATCAGGGAAATGTAAATTAAATGACTCTGAGGTACCATCTTACACCTGTCAGAATGGCTAAGATCAAAAACACTGATGACAGTTTATACTGGAGAGGATGTGGGGTAAGGGGAACACTCTTCCACTGCTGGGAGTGCAAACTTGTACAGCCATTTTAGAAATTAATATGGCAGCTTCTTAGAAAATTGGCAATCAATCTCCTTCAAGATGCAGCTAAACCAATCTTGGATGCTCAATCATACCTCAAGGACACTTGCTTAACTTTGGTCATAGCAGCATTATTTGTAATAGCTGGAACTTGGAAAAAATCTTGATGCCCCTCAACCGAAGAACGGGTAAAAAAACACATGGTACATTTACACAATGGAGTATTACTCAGCTGTAAAAATTGACATTATGAAATTTGCAGACAAATGGATGGAACTAGAAAAAAATCATTCTGAGTGAGGTAACCCAGACCCAGAAAGACAAACATGGTATGTACTCACTCATAAGTGGAGTTCTTGTGTAAATGTAAAGGTTAAGTAACCAGGCCACATTCCACAGCCCAGCCCCAGAGAGGCTAAGTAACAAGGAATGCCCAAAGAGTCACATATGGATTTCCCTGGGAAGGGTAATTAGAAGAGATCTTCTGGGTAAACTTGGGATGGGGGTAGGGGGATGGGAACATGTGGGATTCGGTTGAGCAGGCTAGGAGCTGGACAGAGCAGGAGAGTAGTGAAAGAGATGTCTTGATGGGGGGGGGCACATTTTAGGGTTAGGGAAAAAGCTGGTGTCAGGGAAAATCCCAGGATGACCCACAAGGATGACCCCAGCTAAGACTCCTAGTAATAGTTGAGAGGGTGCTTGAACTGGTCATCTCTTGTAATCATATTGGTGACTACCCTAATTGATATCAGAGAGCCTTCATCCAGTAACTGATGGAAACAGATACAGATATCCACAGCCAAGCACTGGGCCAAGCTCTAGAAATCCTGTTGAAGAGAGGGAAGAAGGATTGTACAAGCCAAGGGTGTCAAGGACATCACAAGAGAACCCACAGAAACAACTGACTCTGGACTGACTGCTAGGGACCGACCTAGGTCCTCTACATATGTATGACAGTGGTGTAGCTTGGTCTATTTGGGAGATTTCTAGCAGTGGTATCATCACCTGTTCCTGATGTTTGAGCTGGCTTTGGGGGACTTATTCTCCATATTGCTTTGCCTCATCCATTCTTAATACAAAGGGAGGAGCCTAGTCCTAACTTAACTTGATATGCCATGCTTTGTTGATATGGGAGGCCTAACTCCTTCTGAGCAGAAACAGGAGGAATGGATGGTGGCAGGGCAGAATGGAGGCAGATGGAGAGGGAAGGGAGGGTAAACTGCAGTCAGGATGTAAAATAAATGAAAAAAATAGTTAATAAAAAAGAGGAAAAAGGAAAAATAAAAGATTCATGAACTCTAGCTATAAAGAACACATTCTATGCCTTAAGATATCAGCCTAGCACAACCAACAGCAAGACAAACTTTTAGTATAAACCTCAAAGACAAAGTAAACTACTTTGGGTATCTATGTAGAAAGAGTCAATGAAGGGGCTGGAGATTGCCTGGCTGTTAAGGCTGAGAGCACTATTCTTACAGATGACCTGACTTTAGTTCCCAGCATATATACTGGGCAGTCCATAACTATCTGCAACTTCAGTCCAGGGAATTCAATGCTCTATTCTGGATGCCAGGATGCCTGTACTTATGTGTACATGGCTTCCACACATATTTTACATATACACATTATCAAAAATAAATCATTCATAAAGAAAAGAAAAAAGAGTAATGTAATATGCCAGAACAAAACATATAGATGTACTTAAAATATTTAAGGGAAGATTTTATGCACAATACTATTGACTTTGAAGTATTCATGACACAGCTTTTATCAGCAAGCAAGAATTCAAATATTATCAGTATATTCCTTCTCTGATGACTTAAACATATTTTAGACAATGAATATCAACAGGACCAATGACTGACCCTAAATATGTACTTATAAATGTGATACTGAGTGTAAACGAGAGAAAGTACCTAGTATGTGATGGCTATGTGCATCCAAATGTAGCAACTGGGGACAAAGAGAAAAGTCAACACCCTTCCCATTCTTACAGAGCTTTTCTTTTTCCCAGATCACAGATCCATGATATATAATTTATGAGCATTTCATGTGTATTGCTTACTATTTGCCTCTATCATTACCATGTGAGATTCAGGGACGTGAACCTTTAGAAAACAGTGCTCTAGCCAAAACATTTGGAACACCTTGGAATCTCAAAATATGAGCGCTGAACAGCTTTGAGCCACTAAGAATGGAAGTATCTACTTAAGCAGTTTGGACTATTTTAACTGATATAGATATCACCTGGCTTGTGTAGTAAAGAAAACCATTTTCACTGGGTGGTGGTGGCACACACCTTTAATCCCAGCACTCGGGAGGCAGAGGCAGGTGGATTTCTGTGAGTTCGAGGCAAGCCTGGTCTACAAAGTAAGTTCCAGGAAAGGTGCAAAGCTACACAGAGAAACCCTGTCTCGAAAAAACCAAAAAAAAAAAAAAAGAAAAGAAAGAAAACCATTTTCTAAGTCAATGAAAACTGTAAGAGATGCTTGCGGTGAACTTATGAATTTTCTTTGAAATCCACAGAAAGCCAAGCTGTATATATACTCTCTCAGTGCCACAGGTACAATTAGTGAATAGAACGAAGTCTTGGATTTTAGATTGTTTGAAGATATTAAAAGCAAATGGTAGAAATGAAATATGTATATATGCATCATAAAGCAATCTTGTAGAACAGTAGGAACAAATTTGTGTCTCTATTCCACACTGCTCCTAAGAAATTATTTTTAAGATGCTGCTCCCTAAAGGACTCTTTTGGCAAAGCAGTAGAAAAAAATCATTTGAAATTGATATTACTAAAAATGCTCTCCTTCTGCTATGTAGTTTACAGAATTTGTTTTGTAAAGCATGCTTCCTACTGAAAGATAACATGCACTTCAGGTGAAAGAGATTCAGTACATAATGTTCAGTATTGGGTGTTTTTTTTTATAAGATTATAAAAGGAGATTCTTTTTTTTAAAATTTATTTTACAACACCATTCAGTTCAACATAATAGCCACAGATTCCCCTGTTCTCCCACTCTCGCCCCCCTCCCCCTCCCCCCAACCCACCCCCCATTCCCACCTCCTCCAGATCAAGGTCTCCCCCGAGGACCGGGGTCGACCTGGTAGACTCAGTCCAGGCAGGTCCAGTCCCCCCCTCCCAGACCGAGCCAAGCGTCCCTGCATAAGTCCCAGGATTCAAACAGCCAACTCATGCAACAAGCCCAGGACCCAGCACCAACGCACAGCTGCCTCCCAAACAGATCAAGCCAAATGACTGTCTCACCCATTCAGGGGGCCTGATCCAGTTGGGGGCCCCTCAGCCTTTGGTTCATAGATCCTGTGCTTCCATTCATTTGGTTATTTGTCCCTGTGCTTTATCCAACCTTGGCTTCAACAATTCTCGCTCATATAAACCCTCTTCTTTCTCACTAATTAGACTCCCAGCGCTCCACCAGGGCCTAGCCGTGGATGTCTGCATCCAGATTCCTCAGTCCTTGGATGGGGTTTATGGCACAACTATTAGGGTGTTTGGCCATCCCATCACCAGAGTAGGTCAGTTCCTGCCGTCTCTCGACCATTGCCAGCAGTCTTTTGCGGGGGTATCTGTGGATCTCCATGGGCCTCCCTAGCTCTCTGCTTCCTCCCCTTCTCATGTGGTCTTCATTTACCATGGTCTCCTATTCCTTGTTCTCCCTCTCTTTTTTTGATCCAGCTAGGATCTCCCACTCTCTTTCCCTCGACCGTTGCTCTTCATTGTTCCCACTCATGACCAGGCTGTTCATGTAGATCTCATCCATTTCTCCATGTCTTTTTTGGGGTCCCGTTTTTCAGGTAGCCTCACTGGTGATGTGAGTAGCAGTCCAGTCATCCTTGTTCCACATCTAGCATCTTCCTATGAGTGAGTACATACCATATTTGTCTTTCTGAGTCTGGGTTACCTCACTCAGGATGATTTTTTCTAGATCCATCCATTTGCCTGCAAACCGTATGATGTCATTGTTTTTCTCTGTTGAGTAGTATTCCATTGTGTATATGTGCCACAATTTATTTATCCATTCTTCAGTTGAAGGGCATCTAGGTTGTTTCCACGTTTTGGCTATTACAAACAATGCTGATATGAACATAGCTGAGCAAGTGCTCTTGTGGTATGATTGAGCATTTCTTGGGTATATGCCCAGGAATGGTATAGCTGGATCTTGGGGGAGATTGATTCCCAATTTTCTAAGAAAGCGCCATATTGATTTCCAAAGCAATTCCACTACAATCAGGAACGAGGCAAGGCTGTCCACTCTCCCCATACTTATTCAATATAGTACTTGAAGTTCTAGCCAGAGCAATAAGACAACATAAGGAGATTAAGGGGATACAAATTGGAAAGGAAGAAGTCAAGCTTTCCCTATTTGCAGATGACATGATAGTATACTTGAGTGACCCCAAAGATTCCACCCAGGAATTGATAAAGCTTATAAACACCTTCAGCAACATAGCAGGATACAAGATCAACTCAAAAAAATCAGTAGCCCTCCTATATACAATGGACAAAGAAGCTGAGAAGGCAATTAGAGATACATCACCCTTTACAATAGCCAAAAATGACATAAAATACCTTGGGGTAACACTAACCAAGCAAGTGAAGGACCTATATGACAAGAACTTTAAGTCCCTGAAAAAAGAAATTGAAGAAGATGTCAGAAAATGGAAAGATCTCCCATGCTCATGGATAGGCAGGGTTAACATAGTAAAAATGGCAATCTTACCAAAAGCAATTTACAGATTCAATGCAATCCCCATCAAAATACCAACACAATTCTTCACAGACCTGGAAAGAATAATACTCTACTTCATATGGAAAAACAAAAAATCCAGGATAGCTAAAAGAAACCTGTACAATAAAACAACTTCTGGAGGCATCACAATCCCTGACTTCAAGCTCTACTATAGAGCTACAGTAATAAAAACAGCTTGGTATTGGCATAAACACCGACATGTGGACCAATGGAATCGAATTGAAGACCCTGACATTAACCCACACACCTATGGACATATAATTTTTGACAAAGAAGCCAAAAGTGTACAATGGAAAAAAGAAAGCATCTTCAACAAATGGTGCTGGCATAACTGGATATCAACGTGTAGAAGGCTGCAAATAGATCCATATCTGTCACTGTGCACAAAACTTAAGTCCAAGTGGATCAAAGACCTCAACATAAATCCAGCTACTCTGAACCTGCTAGAAGAGAAAGTAGGAAGTAGTCTTGAACGCATTGGCATAGGAGATCACTTCCTATATATAATACCAGTAGCACAGACACTGAGACAAACAATCAATCAATGGGACCTCTTGAAACTGAGAAGCTTTTGTAGAGCAAAGGATACGGTCAACAAGGCAAAGCAACACCCTACAGAATGGGAAAAGATCTTCACCAACCCCACATGTGACAGAGGACTGATATCCAGAATATATAAGGAACTCAAGAAATTAGACATCAAAAAGACCAACAGTCCAATTGAGAAATGGGCTTTAGAACTAAACATAGAATTCTCAACAGAGGAAACCCAAATGTCTGAAAGACATTTAAGGAATTGCTCAACATCCCTAATCATCAGGGAAATGCAAATCAAAACAACTCTGAGATACCACCTTACGCCTGTCAGAGTGGCTAAGATCAAAAACACTGAAGACACTTTATGCTGGAGAGGATGTGGAACTAGGGGAACTCTCCTCCACTGCTGGTGGGAATGCAAGCTTGTGTAAAAGGAGATTCTTAACCCTCATGTCATAAATCTAAATACTTTTCTTATGTATGCACATCTTACATTTTTCAAAACCCCCATAGAGATCATTTGCATAAATATCAAGCTTCAAAATATCAAGGTCAAAATAGACCTCTATTTCAAAGATCTTTAATTTATTTTTCCAGATGCACTCTGCTCTTCTCCACTCTGTTATTCATGATGGCGTTCCTGTAATACAGGCTGAAGTTTATTCAAAAACATGTTTTTATTACATTGATTTATTTACTATGTTTGTGTATGTGCATGTGCATGTCTGTCATAGCATGCATGTGCCAAAGGCACATTTGTGGAGGTGAGAAGAGTACTTGAAGTTGGTCTCCCTTCCACCGTGAGGGACTTAGGGGCTAAACACAGACTGTCAGGCTCAGCAACAAATGCATTCACCTGCTTTGCTGTCTTTGTGGTGCAAGTACAGACAGAATTAACAGGTTCAAATTCTAGTTCTGATTGGGTTCTAACAATGGGGAGCCCCAGCAGGGAACAAGAATGAAATGTGTGTTTATTTCCCTTGGCTCTCTCCCCTAGAGGTTGTCTTGAGCAGGCTGTTTTCAAGCATAGCCATTGTTCTTGGGTCAATGTTCCTCTAAAGGCTGCAGGCTGTACCAAAATAGCTCAAGTGAAATTATATATTATTAGGTAAATCTGCATTTCCTAATGTTATTTAATTTGTATTTCCAGTGAGGCTGACCATTGTTTCATTCCTGTAGCTTTGTTCATTTTTTTCTATAGGATTATTCAATCTTAGAGTTTCCCTATAATTTCAGAATTGCAATACATTACAAATAGTTTCTTTTGGCTTATGTCTTTCCTCTTAAGTTCATTTATCGTAAATAAAATTTAATTTTAATGCAAAATAAGAATTAGCAGTCTTCCATTATAGTTTGCTTTTGCTTGTGCTTTACATATTTTTTTTTCCTTTTTCAATTCTAGTATTACAAGTTTCCTATGTTTTCTTTACAAATTATTAAAATTTTGTTTTGGACATTCAAGCTTTTAAACATTCATTCATTCCATGAATTGTTCTAATTCTTCAGAAACAACAATGAAGAAAATGAATAATGCCTCATCTGTCATTTTTATTATTATTATTTTGATTTCATATAGTGTTTCACTTTGTAAAACATGGTATCTAGCTTATTACGAAAACATGAATGTTGACTTGAATATGTTGCTTATTTGCCTTGTTTTCATTGACTTCCAAAGTCTGTAACTTCGCTTTTATTTTTCTATAAAACTCAGCTAATTACAAACTTTGTCATGAAACTCAAGAAAATTAAACTTATGTCAATGTTTTACAAATTACAGAATTATGCATATTTTCTAATTGATATTTAAAATTAAATTTCGAATTGAATTGCCTTTTAAAACATACAGTAATATTAGTTTTCCTTTACTTATAGAACAAATATTTATTGATCTTTCTCTATCTGCTAATTTTGTATATGAAAGTCTGTCTTCCTGAGTGTCAAATTTGAGCCAGATTATCAGTCAAGAGAAAGAAAACAATACCCATTTATTTTCTGTTTTAAAATTACTAAATCATTTCTCTTCATATCAGCTAAGTTTCTAAACAAAACATATGCAAATATCTACAGGATTGTATCTGATTATCTTCTTGCTGTCAATTACTGTCAAAAAACCATGGCTATAGCCTGTATACCAGCACTTTGAAAGCCATATGGTAAAATCAATCTAGTCTGAACTATAAGATGCCTAAAATAGCCAAATCATTACTTGGTCATCTAGCCATTTGGGATACCATATTAATTGGTTCATATTGTTCTATGAATTCTGTGGTGGGCACATGTCGATATAATTTAAAACATCAGCTGTCAAGTGGTCTACTTTGGTCATTGAGCCTTTGATGAGAAAGCTCATAAAAATTAGCATGTTCACGTTGTTGCCATGGTGACCATTGTGATAAAAAGAAATCTGGAGAAATACGGATCAAAAGGTTGTATGTTTTTAAAGCACAAGTAATAAAACATATGTTTATACTACAGATTTGTTCCTACTGGGGGTTGACTTATGCTCCTTGTGTGTGGCCAGATGTTTTATATCACTCTCTTTTCATAAAGTGCAAGCCTCCTACACCAGCAGTCACCATTTCTGAATACTAGTCGGCATGTGTCTGCAGAGCATTTTAAATTGGTTCCACATGGTTTTATGAGGGAAAATCTCTGAAATGCTGTTCTACACGCATACTTAGCAAATTAATAATGATTGCTTGTTAGCTGAAATAAAGAAGTAAAAGTACTACAATATAAGGATAAATCACTCATCACCATACTGAACACCCATTGGTCAAAGTAGTAATTACGGTTGAGATGTTTGAGACTTTGCTGTGTTATTTTTGATTAATCTCATTATTGACAATTTCCTTCATTTATATGCTATATTCTGATTACTCGCTCCCCTTCACCATCCCTTATCTCTCCAAATCTGGACCAACATCTCCCTCTCTATCCCTGGACCAACCTCTCCTTCTCTAACCCTATCAGTCCTATCCCCAGATTCATTATTTCACATTTTAACCCATTTAGTTTAACTGGAGTTATTTGTGTGATCATTAGATTAGAGCCATCCATTGGAAGCTGGTGGGATCATAGTGAGTACACAATTAAAGGTAATGATTTCCTCTCCCCCTGAATTTACCAATAGAAAATAGTCCAGCAGTGAAGGGTAGTGTCCCCTGAGCACTTTCCATATCATTACTGATTGTCAATGAGGTCATTCTTATTATGTAGACATAATGAATGTGTCTACAGCTGCTATGCGTCCATGATTGTAATGGCTGTGTCTTGTCCAGAAGATGACATTTTGCAGCATTTTCTCCCTATCTTCTGTCTCTTACATTCTTTCCAACCCTTCCTCTGCAGTGTTGCCTGAGCCTTAGAGGGTTGGTATAAATGTCTTATTTAGGGCTTAGTACTCTTCCATCACTTATCTTCAGTACACTTGTCCAGCCATGAGTCTCTGCATTCTTCACTATTCACCAGAAAGACAGGTGGCCCTGCCTAAGGCTGAAAGTAGTGTTTGAATATGGACATAAACATATAAGGCTTTTGAATTTGCATATAATTTACTATTCATAGCACATTTACATACTTTATTGTTTTCTATAAAATTGGTAATACATTTAAAACTAACTGGTTTTATAGCTACTGGTAAGTGATACATTTTCCCTGCATATGATTCAGAATAGGCTAAGTTATACTATCATAATGAACAACCATGAAAATATAATCATTTCATAAAATGATTGGTTTACTTCTCATTTATCTTATTTGTCTGTCTTGTTAGAGCTTACACTCCATGGTGTCTTGATAAAGGGAAGTGTGTTGATGACAACATTAATTTCTGCAGTCTTATGACTTGGAAATCAGGGAAGAATAAATAGTATAGTTTAAAAGGAAAGTCTCATTTTATCTGCCAAAGTAAACCAACAACCATGTTGAATTTCAAGCAAACTGGGAGGTATAACCCTAAATGCACCCAGAAGGAGGAAAATCAGAAATATCACATCAACAGCATTCAGCTTGCATAACCTGTTAGAAAGATCACAAGAGGAAAGACAGGATCCCTGTTCTCTGTACTAATAGTCTGCCTGGTCCTGCAAGCCAGATCTATGTAAACTGCTAGAGTAGTGTGGTAAATATTCTTGATGCAACTATCCAGGCTACTAAAACAAGAGAACTGGCATAATAATAATAATTCAAATATAAAAAGAAAGTATATGAATTGCAAATCCCTAGCAGATGGCTCTTACACCCAGGTTAAACTAGTAGGAGAATTTGGGAAGGTGTAACTGGGAACCGGATGGTGCTGACGGTGTTTTAGGTGATGTTGATAAGGAGCAAGAAGAGAACAAGCACAGAAGTCACTGCAGACCTGAATTGAATTTACATGAATTCAACTGCAAAAAAATTAGGCATCTGGGAGACTTTATAACAAGAGAGAGGGTCAAGGTGGGAGAGAAAGGAATGGAGAGGTGGTGAAAGAGGAGCAGAGACTGGGTGGGAAAGAGAGAGAAGGGGGCAGGAGAGGGGAGGGAAGGGGAGGGGAGGGGAAGGGAGGGGAGGGGAGGGGAGGGGAGGGGAGGGGAGGGGAGGGGAGGGTGTACTATGCTTTTTCTTTGGGGCCAGCAACCAGCTCCCAAATCATAACACAGAGACTCATTATTAGTTTTGAATGCTTGGCCTAGTTTAGACTTGTCTCTGGCTAGCCCCTTTAACTTAAATTAACCTGTTTCTCTTTATTTACCTTTTGCCTCAGGGCTTATTACTTTTCTTCTGTATGTCTTACTTCACTGCTTCTCTGTGTCTATCTGCCTGACATCTGCCTGGGTTTTTGCCCCAGCATCTCCCTCATTCTCTTCTTCCTTTTTCTCTTGTTCTTCCTTGTTCTTCTCTCGAGAGACTAGATTTCCCCTCCTATTTATTCTCTCTTCCTGCCAGCCCCACCTATTCTTTGTCCTGCCTAGCTATTGATCATTTGACTCTTTATTAGACCAATTCAGGTGCCTTAGGCAAGCAAGGTGAAACAGGTGCAAGATATCTTTACATAACGAAACACACATCTATACATCTTTAAACAAATGCAGCATAAACAAAAGCAACACACCTTTACACAGTTAAAGTAACATTCTACAGAACAAACAAATGTAGCATATCTTTGCCTAGTTAAAATAATATTCTACAACATTTCCCCCTTTTGTTTAAATAACAAAAAGGGTTTAAACTTTAATATAGTAAAGCTATATACAAGAACAGTTATCAAGTAAGGATTACATTCACAATGTCCAGTCAATTTGTATTTGGCAAATTCAGAGAAATCACTTTATTGTCTAATTTATTTTGATGTCAAAGCTCTGTACCTAATTTACCTTTTATCATAACTAAGGAATACTACTACTTTAACTATCTAGTCATCAACTTCACCCCAGAAGGATAAAATTTTACCTGAATAAATAAGAAGTTCAGTGCAAACCACTTCCAAACTTATAAAGAGAACAGATATCTTGCTGCCTGGACAGTCACCCAACCTTTTTTAACAGTGGGGCATCCAATTTCAGCCTAGAAGTCTAGAATATCTGGGAGACTTTTCTATGAAGCAGGAATTTTGAAGGACTGTCCTACCTTGTTTTGACAAAATTTGACAGTCTTTTTTCTTTGTGTCCTGCTTATTCAGTTTGTACAGCATACTGCCAGCAGTCAAGCCAAGAGCAGTTTCTTGCTCAATTGGCTAGCTTTGCCACAATTAAAGCAAACTCCATATGGACTGTCTTCAATGCCCCTCATTCTTTCTGAAGTAAATTGGTGCTGCCAGGAGCAGACATGTCTCACTGTTATAAAAAAAAGTCCTACTTTAACAAAACATTTTAAATAGCATAGTCTGTAGATCTTTGGAGTATTTGAAGACCATCTATCTATCTAAAATATATCTGGAAAACATACCTAACATAACTACAAGTTTGATTGTTATAGATAACACTACCAACCTGCATTTATTAATTATAGATTATTTTTTAATGAATTGCATGAGCATACTACCCCAAACAAGAATAGAACATATATACAGTATAACAAAAATAACTTTAAATTTGTATCAATATACCAAAATCCATACCAATGCAAAGTACTTGAGATTAATAATTGTCGATTCCTACATTCCTATATCCATGCTAAATGATGACAAACATCCATAACCCACAGAATGACCAAAAACTACCCACTTTACCTTTTGGGAATGTGGGTATTGTATCCTCTAGACTGATTCCTGTTGTGTGGGAATGAAGGTATCTTTTTAGGGTTTTAGGCAACCTGAGAAAATTGAAATAATGGTCAATTCCTGAGAGATCCAGTTATAACATATGTTGTCCAGTCTTTCTGTGCAATGAGAAAGCATAAGGCTTATCTGCAGTCCTGGCTAGAATAGTCTGTAATGCTGGACCATTTCAGCTAGCAGCCTTGAAGCTGTTCTGGATGCAGAACTCTGAAGAAACTGCAACGGAGGTACCCTGAGAGGCTGTATCACCTGGGCCACATGTTTTCATTGGCATTCGCCCACCTTACTTTGAAAACACACAGACTTTCAAAGGTAACATACATACCTGCATTAACACAAGTATGGACTGTGCACAAGCAAGCCAAAGATACTTTTATGTTTTGAGCAGGTAAAATATATGTCACCTATCTTGTAGTTTTTCTGTTTATTTCTTTATATCTGTAGCCAGGATTTTCAAGGTATCTTCCAGGATCACACTTGATCATTACTAACCTGGAAGGAATCCAAAGCCTTTCATTCCCTGTGGAAACAAAAGCATAACCTCTTCCCCAAAGCAAGACAATTTTGATTTCCATTTTCAAGTTAAGGCATTTTTGAAATATCTATGCTGGATTATTTCAGCAGTCCCTGTTACAATCCCATGTCTCTCAGCAGCTGTCTTTTGCTTATCAAAATTCAAATATAAAACAATACCATACAGGATCCAGACTCCTTGTGTATTTCCCATTTCTATGTGGCTTATTCTTTTTATATTACTTTACTTCTCTCTTTAAAGACTTTACTATTTATAAAATAGTCATTTTTTTCTATGACAGTCTGTATCCTTTTTTCTTTCTTAAGCCTACACACATTTTAAAACATACTGTTAGCTGTTTGGAGGTTTTTCCATCTGACCCTGCTTTCCTGAATGTCTCCCGTCTTTTGTGTCTGCATGAGCAAACCCTTAAGCTGCTAAGCAGCTTTGCACTGGTGGCTCTGGTGACTGGCTCTGCTCTGCTTGGGTCCATGAGAGTCTGCTCTACACCATGTTTCTTTTCTTTTTTTTTTTTTAAGTTTCTATTAGTCGTTATGGAGTTTTTTGTTTGTTTGTTTGTTTGTTTGTTTGTTGTTTTGTTTTGTTTTTTATTTTACGATACCATTCAGTACACCATGTTTTTTAACTGGGACCTTCATTCAATCTCCCCATCTCTAGGGTGTGGGTGCACTCACCGCAGCAGGTGTTCCTACCCCAGCATGTTGTTTCTACGTAGTGTGAAAAGGCTGTTTAAATGCTCTGCTGTCCAGCAGGGACTCTTAAAGGAGCTGTATCCATTTTTAAAAATTTCCTTCTTTCTTTTTTCCTTTCTTTCTTTTCTTTCTTTCTCCTTTTTAGCTTTCTTAGGCCCTATGTGTAAAATTGGGCCTCACATTGGAACACTAAAATGTACCAGGCTTTTTCTTTTAGGCCACCAACCAGTTCCCAAATCCTGACACAGAGATTTGTTAATAGTTTTGAATGCTTGACCTAGCTTAGGCTCATTTCTGGCTAGCTCTTTTAACTTAAATTGACCTGTTTCTCTTTATCTACCTTTTGCCCCAGGGCTTATTTCCTTTCTTACTTCTGTATGTCTTACTTTCACTGCTTCTCTGTGTTTGTCTGGCCGGTGTTTACCTGGCTTCTTGCCCTGGGCTTCTCCCTCATTCTCCTCCTTCTTCTTTCACCTTTCCTCATCCTTCTCTCTCAAGCCTAGATTTCCCCTCCTATTTATTCTCTCTCCCTAAAAGCCCACCCATCCTTTGTCCTGCCTATCTATTGGCCATTCAACTCTCTATTAGACCAATCAGGTGTCTTAGGCAGTCAAGGTGAAACAGATGCAACATATCTTTACATAATTAAATACATATTCTTACATCATTAAACAAATGCAGCATAAATACAAGTAATACACTTTTACACAGTTAAAGTAATATTCTACAGAATAAACAAATGTAACAAATCCTTGCCTAATTAAAATGATATTCTACAACAGGGAGGAGAGGAGAGAATTGAAGCAAATGTGTCATCCAATTCCCCATTGTATTAAATGAGCCATATGTCCTGGTGGAAATGTGAGATAAGATACTTGAATCAGTTCTTCCAACCCCTGTTCCAAATCCCCTTCTACCTCTCAAAGCACCAAATATGAGTATAACAGGAATTTGGGCATGATGCAATGTTAACACACATTTTCTGTGCAACATGATCCTTAAACCTAAGCTAACTACTTCAAAACTTGTTTGATTGAAGCAACAACCAGTTTTTTTCCAATTAAAAATAGCAACAGCAGCAACAACAACAACAAAAAAATGTAGACCAGGCTGTTCTTAAACTCCCAGAGATCCACCTGCTTCTGCTACCTGAGTGCTGGTGGATTGAAACAGTTAGAGAAGCTTGTGTTCCATATTACATCTACTACAGAAAGTAATAATTGCATAGTTACTTTTTCAGCAGTGTCATAAATACCTGTATAAAGAAACTTAGGGGAAGAAATGCTTAGTTTGGTCCACAGTTTGAATGAATACAGGCCCCCATGGGAGGAAAGGAATTGGGGCAGGCTACCCTGCAGTGGCAGGAGAAGGCAGATGGGTCTCCTCTTCACATTTCAACATGAAGAGAGGAAGGCCAATGCTTATTGCCCACCTGGTAATCTCCAAAGTCAGGAAGGTTGAATATTAGAATTTCTGTTCCTATTTTTCATCAAGCTCATTCCTAATGCTTTGAATATATTCATACTATCTGTGATTTTTAATATACTATATGCACAATGTTAATAGATAAATAGGTACATATATGTTGGGAATATCTGCTCAAAATTTCTTTTTAATGTGAATGTATGCTCAGAAACATTTAGATACTACTGCACAACCCAATTGTTCAGATGTATAAATGAGCATAAGAATCAATACATCCATAATTTGATATAGCTGAATGGCAGGGAGGATCCACATTGGAAAATTCTGGGGTCATGAGATACAATTTGGACAAATCAGTTGAGACTGGATATAAATGGCGCTGAAAGCTAATCTGATTTTTATATTACTATTAGCAATAGAACAGGCATGTACATGTCAAGAATTATACAGACTGACAATGCCAAGTAATGGATCTGAGAATAATTCCCAGGTTACATATTGGTGCAGCATGGAAAATATATGATTGGTTAATACTGCCTTGCCTGGACCCTAAGCAGTAGCAGTCTTGGTGTGCTTGATGTCCTTAGTCCTGTTAATACCTCAGATCCTTAAATATTAGTGGTAGCTATGGTTTAGAAGATTGAGCAACAGGCATACTTAAATAATTTTAAACTACTGACCTTATTTTGTTTACATAAAAGCCACCTACTACCTTATACTTTACAAGTAAAAGAAACCAATATGATGCTGATTTCTATTGCATAGACCAAAACAATTTGACATCCACATGATTAATTTGATCTGTGTAGGGAAAACAAATGCAAATTAAGGCATTGTTTCTTTTTTTATGAGTTATCGATGTCAGTTACACGATATCTCAACATGCCTGAGGCTAAGGCACTAAGTCCAAATAGACCTAGAAACAACACAAGACATGGACAGAATCCAGACAGGTTCTGGCTTAGACAAGGCAGACAGAGCATGAGTGCAAATTGATTTTCTATTTGCTGAGCTGTTCAGTGAGACATGTGCATAGGGTCCTCGTATATAGTGACCATTGTTCCAAAACCTCTGACTCTTGGAAGTGGGCAAAAGAGTAAAATATTCCTGTTTTCTATATTCAACACTGTTATCAGCCTACATAGATATAGAAAAGGGTAGCATTCTTTGAAAACAAAAAGCAAAACACCTTATAGATAGGATCCTAACTGCTCACAAAGAGCTCTTTACAGTTCCACTTGTTACTTCCTCCAACTTACCATGAGGTACACTTACATAACCACTTAGGCTCTCAGTCTTACCAAAGATAAAAAATAATAACTTTGTAAAAAAAAAAAAAATCCCTGTTTGGTGCATAGCAGGTTCAAATAGAAGACAGCTGTGGTGTGCTGTAGCATATTTATATTTAAGTCACAGTGACATTGCCTGTTGTAAGGGTTGACCCCAGCCCTAATGCCCAAGACAAGTGACCACTATGTCCAGTGTCCCCACAGAAGCAGAGAGGAGTATTAAGTAACACATTCTCCCTGCTTGGGACTCGGGTTTGCTGTGGGATGGTCTGTATGTCAAATCTGTTCCTTTGATTGGTCAATAAATAAAACACTGATTGGCCAGTGGCAGGTAGGAAGTATAGTTGTGACTAACAGAGAGGAGAATTGAGAGAACAGGAAAGCAGAGGGAGACACTGCCAGCCACCGCCATGACAAGCAGCATGTGAAGATGCCGGTAAGCCACGAGCCACGTGGCAAGGTAAAGATTTATGGAAATGGATTAATTTAAAATATAAGAACAGTTAGGAAGAAGCCTGCCACGGCCATACAGTTTGTAAGCAATATAAGTCTCTGTGTTTACTTGGTTGGGTCTGAGTGGCTGTGGGACTGGCGGGTGACAGAGATTTGTTCTGACTGTGGGCAACGAAGGAAAACTCTAGCTACACAGGTTAGTATTGGTTAACATGTACTCCCTGCTTGGAGTTCTGGTTAATGTTGGTTAACACATGTTCCTGCTTAGGGTTCTAGTTTTGAAAATGACTGGGACTTGTTGAGTTTAGACTTGGAAAAGAGAACTTTTTCCCATGCAAGGAAAGTGTCACTATATAATTTGTCAATTTGACAAACTCACTTTTTAGCATGAAAACAATGAAAGTTATGTTGCCTTTTAAATACGTATTGACAAATCAGTTGAACTTATAGTTCAATTCAAAATCTTGTTTTAAAAACATTTTTCCCAAATGATCAATATCAAAGCTAAAAATTCCTACATCATAGTGATTAATGAGCATCAACAAGAAACAATCATGAACACAATAATTATTTATGGTATATATTCATGGTGTTGGATCAATTTCTTAACTGATTCTCCTTAATTTCACAGACAATTTTTTTAAAAAAAATGCTTATTTAAAGATGCTCCTAGTTAGTTTTAATAAATTCATTGCAATATTCTTCAAAGTTAGATTTTATGATATATATGTAAATATAAAATATAAAACTCTTAACACAGCCAATGTGCTTTATTCATTAAAATATGAAATTTTTAGTTGAGAAAATACTCTACTTGCAGATTTATGGGACTTCTAAGCTCAGAGAACACTAACCTGGATGAAGAAGATTATTAAGATTGTTTCATTATTCAACTATATAAACATCTTTTTCCCAATATTTTCAAATGTATGGTCCTTTCTGCCTCTTCATAGAGTACATTTTAAAGTATATACATGCAGTATGTACACATATGTGTATGTATGTTTGCACTTGTATGAACAAATATGTACATGTATGTATCCATTTGTGTGTTTTCACATATATAGTTGTATGTACATGTGCTTGTGGAAGACAGAGGTTGACATTAGGTATCTTCTTCTATTAACTGAATCAGAATATCTTGATGAACCTATTTGGGCAACACTACTAGCTTGCCAGGTGTCCTCAGAGATCCCTTGTCTGTCTCCAAGGCACTGGTATCATAGACACTTGCCATATCTCTTACAAGGGTATTGAAGATCTGAACTCTAGTCCTCTCACTTGTAGAGAAAGAGTTTTACATACTGCTATACCCCTAGCTCTAGAATATTTTTAAAAGATGAATATATCAAATAAATGATTTTATTTTATTTCCCATTTTTTGTTTTTGTATTTCTTGGCTTAAAACAATTATACAATATAGTTTGATCCTATTCTTTCACCTCACCCAACTCCTCCCGTGTCATACCCAACTCCACAGCTATCCCAACTTAACATTCTTTCTCTTTTATACTCTCAAATAAAACCAGAAATCAAAAGAAAAAAAACTAAACACATATGACATATCAAACCAAACAGAAATAAAGCAAGTAGCACACAAAAGTTATGATGTCACTTTTGTGTTGGCCAACTACTCCTGAACATGAGGCCTGGTGTTGGTGATATATTCAGTTTCACTCTACTGGAGAAAACTGATTTTTGTCTCCCAATCAATTGCAAATATCTTCTTGGTTAGGGATGGGACTTTGTTTCCACTTTCCCTTCTCCATACTGGGGTTTTGTTGGGCTTGAAATTGTGCAGAGTGTTTGCATACTGTCACAATTTCTGTGTTTTTGTGCTCATAAGCACTGTTGTGTCTGGAATACACTGTTTCCTTGCAGTCCTCTTCTGCCTCCTCTTCTACATACATACTCAAGCCTTAAGGTGAGAGGTTTAATAAAAATATCCTCCTATGTAGGGCTAAGTGCTCCAAGTGTCTCTCACTTTCTACACATTGTCCAGTTGTGGGACTCTATGTTAATTCCCATATACTGCAAGAAAAGTTTCTTGGATGAGAGTTGATCAATATGTTGATCTGTGGGCATAGGAACATGTCATTAAGAGTCATTTGGTTGTTATGCTCATTTATCAAAATAATAGTAGTAGGTTTTCCCTTAATGCCCATGACCTATCTAGTTTCAGATTCTTGGACACTTTAGCAGTGTCAAGCATGGGTTCCATATACATATATGATATATAAATTGTACTGTATGACAGTTAAACCAAGACAAAATAAACAATTTAAACAGACCTATAACACCTAGTGAAATGAAGGCAGTAATTAAAAATCTCCCAACCAAAAACAAATCCTAGAGCTAGTTGGATTCCATATAGAATTCTGCAAGGCTTTCAAAGAAGAATTAACTCCAATATTTCTAAGATTATTCCATAAAATGGAAAATTAAGGAACATTTCCAAAGTCCTTCTATGGCTACTGTTACCCTGATATCAAAACCATAGAAAAATGCAAAAAAGATAATTTTAGATCAATATTCATTAAGAACATAGATGCAAATATTCTCAATAAAATACTTGCAAACCAAACTCAAGAACATATCAAAAAGATCATCTACTATGGTCATGATCATGTTTGTTTTATCTCAGAGATACAGAGATGTTTCAACATATATAAGCCAGTCAATGTAATCCACAACATAAACAAACTAAAGACAAAAGCCACATGATCATCTAATTAGATGCAGAAAAGGCCTTTGGGGTGGGCATCTCTTTCTGATAGAAGTCCTGGGGAATATTAGGGATACAAGGAACATACCTTAACATAATAAAGGCAATTTACAGCAATCCCACAGTCAACAACATACTAAATGGAGAGAAAGTCAAAGAATTTCCACTAAAAACAGGAGTAAGACAAGGAGACCCACTCTCTTAATCCTTTTTAATATAGTACTTGAAGTCTTAGCTAGTTAAATAAAACAACTGATGGAGATCCAGTGAACACAAACAGGAAAGAAAGAAGTCAAAGTATCCTCATTTGTAGACAATATGATTTTATATATAAAAGACCCTAAAGACTCCACCAGGAAACTTTTACAGCTGATAAACACTTTCGGAAAAATAGCAGGATATGAAATTGGCAAACAAAAAATCAGTAGCTTTCCTATACATAAATTATGAACAGACTGAGAAAGGCATTAGGGAAATTACTTTACATAATAGCCGCCTCCCCGCCCCCCAAAAAATCTTAGGCTGAGTCTAACCAAGCAGGTGAAAGATTTGTATAGTAAAATTAAAGACATTTTAGAAAGAAATTGAAGATGATATCAGGAATGTAACTGTCTCCTGTGCTCATGGATTAATACATTTAATATTGTAAAAATGGCCATCCTATCAAAAGTAACCTACAATTTCAATCCAATTCTCCATCAAAATTCCAACACAATTCTGCACAGAAATTTGATAAACAATCTTCAACTTCATATGAAACAACAAAACCCAGGATAACTAAAAACAACCCTGAATAATAAAAAACAATATTTCAAGTTTTACTACAGAACTATAATAATAAAAACAGAATGATATTGGCATAAAAACAGACATATTGATCAACAGAATAGAATTGAAGAACCAGACATAAATCTACACACACCTAGACACCTGATATTTGACAAAGAAGCAAAAATACACAGTGGAGTAAAAGCAGCATCTTCAAAAAATGTGCAGGTCAAACAGAATGGCTTTGTGTAGATGAATGCAAACGGATTCATTCTTTTTGAATGAAGTACCTTAAAGAGAGTAGGGAGTTCACTTGAACTTTTTTCTTTGTTTTGATCCTGAAAACCTATAGTTGTTTTCAGTAACATTCCATTTCACTTCAAAATAATTTTTTTTACAAAATCATGTTTCAAAAACTCCATTGAAATACTATTCCTACAAAAAGAGATATCAAAAATAAAATGACTAGTGATAAAAATTATATCTCATATGTCGTTCATCTTATCATTTTAAGAAAATTCTAGATAGTTTTCAATTTATTTCCCTTAACATGTTTTATTTTCAGTAGTTTGAATGTACAGAGTCAAAAGGAAAACTCTGTGGCAGGGCATTTGATGAATATCTTAAATATTTCTGAGTGATTTTGGAGCAGATCCACAAAATGATATAAATTTACAAGCAAATACTGAAAAATTAACTTTTACAAAACATAAAATTGTATAAAAACTTCATATTGGTATGGAACACTAACAATAACTTAAGAAATAGCTTCCCAAATGTTCAAACATTGAAAAAAATCAATTTGGTTATATGAAAGAGAAAGTGAAATCATGTGCTGTTGTGTAGAAGATTATCTAATATTCATCAGTTTTATTTCACAAATTGTACTGTTCAGCCTCATTAATTGTGTGAGAATTAGAGTAAATTATAAGAATGGTACATAGTGCTCCAACTGTATTATACAGTTGTGCAATGTGTGATAGAAGGCGCTGATAAGATGTTGACAACTTCTATTTCCATTGGTAGATCACCAGTTTGCACAAATTCAAATATAAATTATGTATGTACCCAAACCAATTCCAAGTACTTTGAATTATGACCATGCTTCAATTTAATAACACACTGAATTTCTATTAACCTGCCACATTCATGAAGAACAGTTTTACCACTATGACATTGATCCATTAAGATTCATAATTTGGATAATAGATAAAAATGAATTTTATCTTCAGTCATTTAATTAAATATATATTAGCATGTACAGCAGTGGTTCTCAACCTGTGGATCACAACCCCTTTTGCAAACTTCTATCTCCAAAAATACTTACAGTACAATTCATAATAGTAGCAAAATTATAGTTATGAAGTAGCAACAAAAATAAACTTATGTTTGGGGGTTACCACAAGAGGATTAACTGTATTATAGGGGTTGCAGCATTAGGAAGGTTGAGAACCACTGATGTACAGCAATATCAAATGTTTCCCACTGGGCTTAGGACATTTTAAAAAGCTTTACTTTTGATAATAAGAATTGGTTTGAAATTTTAAAATTACCAAAAGTAATTGAGTTTTTTAATCTGAATTATGAGCTGCTACTTAGTAACACTGACATCAGTTTTTAAAATCATTCTTCTACTGAAAGAGCCAATTCTGCAATCAGTATTTCATTTTTTAAGTATTAAAGAAATCTTGCACTTAAAAATGAAAAAAAATTAACAACAAAAAGAAGAACCTACTATTTTCACTGAAAACTTCTGTTTACATAGACAAATGTGTAGTCAGAAGGTTACTCCAGTCCTGCCCAGGCCCCATGGTCCCAGTTCCTTCTGGTCTGCCTGGTCCTGTGGCCTCTTGTAAAATAATCATTCAGAGGCTTAATATTAATTACCAGTTGCATGGCCTAAGGCAGAATACTTGCTAGCTAGCTCTTATAACTTAACAAATTTTTATTAATCTATAAATTGCCATGTGGCTGTGGCTTACTGGTCCTTTGACATCTTGCTTCTCCTGATGGCAGCTGGCATCTCTTTCCTCTCCTTTCTCCTCCCACTGTCTCTCTTGGATTTTCCCATCTGTGTGATGATATTGTGTTCCCCAATATATTTGCACCCTAATAAACTCATCTGGGGTCAGAGAACAGAACAGCCACTAGATATAGAAGCCAGAAAATGGTGGCACACACACCTTTAATCCTAGCATTCCAAAGGCAGAGATCCATCTGGATCTCTGTGAGTTCAAAGCCACACTGGAAACAGCCAGGCATGGTGACACACCTTTAATCCCAGGAAGTGATGGCAGGAAGCAGAAAGGTATATAAGGCGTAAGGACCAGGAACTAGAGCCCAGGTTAAGCTTTTAGCAACAGTTCAGCTGAGATTCATTTGGGTGAGGACTCAGAAGCTTTCAGTTTGAGGAAACCAGATCAGCTGAGGAATTGGCAAGGTGAGGTTGGCTGTGGCTTATTCTGTTCTCTGATCTTTCAGTGTTCACTCCAATACCTGGTTCCAAGTTTTTTTTTTTTTTTTATTAATGTTTCTAGGATTAACCAACTAATATCTGACTGGATGTATGACCCACTCCATAAGATATAACCCATACCTGAAACTGTTTGGATGACCAAGAATCTGGCACTAGGTAGGCCAGGGAGCCAGGAGAAAACCAAATAATTCAGACCTGGTAAAGGAACATAGGAATTAAATGATACCTGAGGACATTCGGCTGTACTCATAGATCAATACCTTGCTCAGACATCATCAAAAGATCTTTCTCCTGCATAGATGGGGATAACTACAAAGGCCCAGAGCTAGACAATGTACAGAAAATGAGAGAACTTGGAACATTCAGATCTAAAAGGGCTATGTCCATCAATTCCCTTCCTCCCCTCGGGGAACCCTGTGGAAGAGGAGGCAGAGAGATTATTAGAGCCGAAAGGATTGAAGGACACTAAAGAAACAGCAAGACCCTTGGACATATGAATTAACAGAGACTATGGCAGCTTGAACAGGGCCTTGCTGTGGGATGTTCTGTATGGCAAATGTGTTGCTCTGATTGGTCAATAAATAAAACACTGATTGGCCAGTGGCCAGGCAGGAAGTATAGGCGGGACTAACAGAGAGGAGAATTAAGGGAACAGGAAGGGAAAGGGAGACACTGCCAGCTGCTGTGACAAAAAAGCATGTAAAGACACCGGTAAGCCACGAGCCATGTGGCAAGGTATAGATTTATGGAAATGGATTAATTTAAGCTATAAGAACAGTTAGCAAGAAGCCTGCCACGGCCATACAGTTTGTAAGCAATATAAGTCTCTGTGTTTACTTGGTTGGATCTGAGAGGCTGTGGGACTGGCAGGTGACAAAGATTTGTCCTGACTGTGGGCAAGGCAGGAAAACTCTAGCTACAGAGCCTGAATAGGTATGGGCCTGATGTGGTCACAGTACTGAGAGAGGAAGTGGATACAAGCCCTCATCCCTAACAAGAAGCTATCTCAAACTGAAAACTTCTCACAAATAAAAAGTTAGTTTTCTCTAATGGAGTCTCACTGGGCATACAAAGCACTCTTTAGGCCAAGCCCCATTCTAATAGCATTTTTGAAGGTTCTTTTACTCACGATGCCTTGTTGGGGCTGTTTTGTTGTTGTTGTTGTTGTTGTTGTTAATGATGATTTGTTTGTTGGTATTTTTTACTTTATAGCTTCTTTGTATATGTATTATGGTTTTAAGTTTTGTGCTTTTATGTGATTTCTGTCCATGTAAATGTGTGTGTGCATCTGTATGTGTTTTTTAAGCTCTTTTTGTTCTATTGTTTTTTCTGTTTGTTTGTTTTATGCTGTTCTGGCTTGTTTTGCTCTGACTGGTTGATAATTAAAGCTGCATTGGCCTGTGGCAGGGCAGATGGAGCCAGGCATGCAACATGAATTTCTCCAATCAGAGCAACATATATTCACAGCATATAGAAAGATATCCCAAAGCACAATTGCATCTGGGAAATGAAGTTGCAGTGGCAACCTTTGTAGATGTAACCAACTGTCTTACTAAATAAGAAACACAGAACCAATGCAAAGAAGAAAGCCAAGAGATCAGAGCTAAGAGCCTTACCAACCTGCTGCAGCTAGCCAAGAGACCTTTCTGAAAAAGAGACCTACTTCCTGTGTGTTTGTCTTTATATAGTATTTCTGTTCTGCCTTCTCATTGGTTGTAAACCCAAACACATGACTGCCTTGTCACTGCCTGTATGTACAGCCCTCCAAGTCTTCTATGGTATTGAGATTAAAGGCATGTGTCTCCAATGCTGGCTATATCCTTGACTACACAGAGATCTACCTAGCTCTTCTACCAAGTGCTGGGATTAAAGGCGTGCGCCACGAATGCCCAGCTTGCTATTAGCTCTGCTATGGCTTGCTATTAGCTCTGACCCTCAAACAACTTTATTTATTAACATACAAATAAAATACCACCATAAACCTTTGTAGAATACCTCCCAATAACTGCAAGCTAATGCTCATCTCTTCTGAGTTCCTGAAATTGTACTTTGGTGCTCAGAACTGTTACTAAGCAAATGTCAATAAACATTTTATGTATTACTATTTACTTTTTGAGAAAGACAAAATTCACTTCCATTTTTCGTCATCCTTAGATTTTAATGTGAACATGCAAGGACAGAAATACCAACTTTTCATGTTTGTCTTCATTGCTTTTTATACCCCTACCTTCTTGAAGGTTCCCTTTCTTTTCACAGTAGCCTCCCTCCTGTTTGTGTGACACATAACTCTCATCCCACTTTTCTTCCCATTTAGATCATTTTTCCTATAGAATTGCACACAAAGAGGAGATTTAAAAATAAAGGATTTATTGGGAAGGGTTCCAGTGGGAGTTGAGAGGGACAGAGATGACAGAGGAAAATGGCAATGAAATGACTACAACTTATGATATAAATGTGTGAAACCCTCGATTAACAAAAATATATATCTTTCTCTCCCATGGTTCCCTTTCTAGTTTTATGACCTACTCCCAATATGCACACTCACATGCACACACACACACACACACACACACACACACACACACACACACACAGTCTAGGATATGCATATGAGTGCATAAGATATGTCCTTCTGAGCTTAGTTTACTTTCTTTAATCATTTCCAATCTATCCAAATTACTGAAAATGCCATGATTTCATTTTTCTTCACTGTTAAATAAAATTCCATCGTTTATATTCCATTACTACATCATATTATATTTATGTATTCATCCACTCAAGGATATGTAAAAGGGGCCCACTTTTTAACTGTTGTGTATAGTGCAACAATGAAAACTAACGTGCAGAAATCAATAAATATTGATATTTACCCAATATATCCAGAACTGATTTTTCCCTTACTTATTTGTTTATGATGGAGTCAGTCTTGTTATATAGCCCAGGCTAGCCTGGAACTTGCTCTATAGACCACTCTGGGATTAAATTTAAGGTAACCCTTCTGCCTCAGCCATCTGAGTACTAGAATTACTGCTGCAGTGTGCCACCAAGTGAAGCTTTATTCTTTTGAGACACCTCCACACTTGTTTCCACAGTGGCTGAATCAGATTATACTCCAATAAGCAGTGAACACTGGCTCTTCCCTCTTCCCAGATTTGGTGTCACTTTTTAAAAAAATAATGGGTACATTTTTATTTTATATATATATATATATATATATATATATATATATATATATATATATATATATATGTATGTATATATTGGTAGTGCTGGGGATCAAACTCATGGCCTCAAACATGCAAAATAAGTGCTCTGTCACTTAGATACATCCCCAACTCAGTAAAGTTTATTTTTTTTTTCAGTTTGGTAGGCTGTTTCCTCACTTGGGTGATTTTTGTTTTGCTTTGTTTTGACTAAGCAGAAGCTGTTTAATTTCATGTGATCCCACTGATCAACTCTTGGACATATTTCCTGTGTCATTTGGAGTCTTTTCAGAGAGGACTTGCCAAAGACTGTGTCTTTTAAGATTTACTTATTTTATGTTTTATGTGCATGAGTATTTTGTATGTCTGTGCACCTTATGCGTGTCTGGTACCCACAGTGGCCAGAAGAGGGCATTAGATCCCTTGTAACTGCAGACACAGATAGTTGTGAGCCACCATGTTGGTGCTAAGTTCCAAACCTGGGTCCTCTGAGAAAACAATATATACACATGTCTGCTGAGCCATCTCTCCAGCTCCAAAGCCTACATCTTGAAATGTTTCCTGTCTTCTTGTAGATAGAATGTTCAAGGTTTGCTCTTATATTAAGGTTAGATCCATTTTGAACTGATTTCTGATCATAGTGAATTTCATCTACCTAATTTTATTCTCCTACATGTGAATGGCCCATTTTCTCCAACGCATTTGTTGATGTTGCTGTCTATTTTCCAATGTAGAGTTTTTAAATTTCTTTTGAAATTATCATTTCCCCCTTCCCTTTCCTCCCTCCAAACCTTCCCATGGTACTTCCCCTACCTTTTCTTTCAAATTCATAGTGTCTTTTTCTTTAATTGTTATTACACATATATGTGTGTGTGTGTCCTTAAATATATAAATACAACCTGCACCTCCTTTATAATATTACTTCATGTACATGCTTTCAGAGCTGAGCATTTGGTATCGGATAGACAACTGTTTGCTCCTAATTTTATTAGGGTACACAATATATCATCACAATAGATATAACTTGGTATCTTCCCATTTTGAGTCTTCCTCTTGTTTCTCATTCTTGCGTTAGTTAAGGCTTGAGCACTACGCTGGGCAAAAGTAGAGAAAGCAGTTACATTCGAGTCACTCCAGATTTTAGGGGGAAAAAGTCCCATTTTCCCCTCTTAGCATAATATTGGCAATAGGTTCCTCATATACAGTCCTTATTATGTTGAGACATCTGTTATTCACAGTTTCTTCAGTACTTTTACAGTGAAAGAATGAAGAATTTTTGTCAATGCCTTTTCTTTGTCTATTGAGATAATTTTACAATTTTTGTTCTTTAAGAATAATGATAAAATTAACACAAAAACAAAAACAAACCACTCTTGCCGATCCATCCCAGCAACCTCTTTCTAGTTTTCAGAGCGTGCCCTGTGCCTGGGTTTCTGCTTCTGGGTTATTTTGATACAGAGACTTGTAACTTTGTTCATACCTTTTCCCTCTTGTGGCAGCTAACATCAATTTTAACCCTTATTTTTATAGCTGTAGAACTTGACAGGTAATTCAGGGTCAGATATTCACTCATAGTCTTCTATTTAAAGCTGAAAATTTCACCTAACATGATATTTTCAAGTTTTATGCAGAAGGCACCTTTCTGATTATATTCCTCAGGACAGGCAAAACCACTCTGAAATATTTATTTCCTTCCTAGCATACACACACATATTTTGCGCATTCCCAGTTAGCCCTTTGAGTTGATTGCCCCCACTTTCCTTTCCAACAAGCCTGGCAGTGTGCATGCGCGTGTAAGGGTGTTATTAGATTATCAAATGCACAGTTTTCCCAAGAAGCACAGCTTCTGGCAGGTCCAAATGAGTTCAGGATATCAAAACATTTTAGTGAGCAAAACTGTAAAGCTTTGGAAAACATGAACACCATTTTCAAGTAAATCTGAGTAGAATATTTAAAAAAAAAAATTCTGTTTCTCTCTTCTACACCATTATCATTTTTTACATAGGGTTTCATTTTATTTTTAATTCAAAGATTTTCATACAATATGCATTTGAGCATGTTTCCTCTCCCTTAACTTTTCCTGGATCCTCTTCACTTCCCTACCCATTAACTTTTTAATGGAACTCATGGACAGATTAATACAGATGGTCCTCATTATATAATTTTTAAAAGATTCATTTATTTTTATGTGTATGAGTGTTTTGCCCATTCATATATGTATGTATATGTGTTTGTATCACATGCATGTCTGGTGCCCTTAGAAGTCAGATGAGGTGTCAGATCCCACAACACTAGAGTGTAGATGGTTGTGATTTTTCCATGCGGTGCTGAGAATCTAGACTGAATTGTCTGCAAGAGCAGCAATTGCGACTTACCACTGCACCATCTTACCAGCCCCTCAATATATATATTCAGTTACACTAGCATTGAAATGATAAGCATTCTTTAGTTGCCTTAGTCAAGTTTTGAATTTTGACCTTGTCCCCAGAGAGTAATGATAGGCAGAGTAGTAATTTGTCTGGGGTGGGCAGCAGCAGGAAGCTGCAACTAATAGTCAGTCAGATGACTTTAAAAAGAAACCCCTGATATTATAAGGTGTACTGGCTACTTTTATGTCAACTTGACACAAGCTAAGGTCATCTGAGAGTAGGGAATCTCAGTTAAGGTCAGGATGTATTGTATGAGAGAAGAATCTGTTTTCAATTTTAAAAGGAAAATAAAATCAAATGTATCAATCTAAAGAAAAAATAAGCTCCATAAAATGATAGCTCTTTTCTTATGAGTTCCCAGCTCTTTGCTCATACTTGGTGACATTTCACATTCTTATGCAAGCCTTCAGGACTAGCTGTCAGTCTGACAGATTCACATCTATCATTTCACCTTTATGTCATTCACAGGAGGAAGTGTTCTGCCATCTTTAGCACTGAATTGCTTCCGTATTTCCATGGAATAGTTTCTGGTTCAAAAAAAAAATAAGGTAAAAGAAGAGTAAAAGAAGGGATAAAAGAAAAGAAAAGAAAGAAAATGCCTCCATAAGGTCAGGCTGTAGGCAAGCCTATAGGGCATTTTCTTAGTAATTGATATGGAAATGTCCAACCCATTGTGGGTGGTGCCATCCTTGGGCTGGTGGTGCTAGGTACTATAAGAAAACAGTCTGAGCAGACCATGGAGAGCACACCAGTATGCCTCTGGGTTCCTGCCCTGTTTGAGTTCCTGTCCTGATTCCCTTTGATGATGAATAGCAACATGGAAGAGTGAGCAAAATAAAGCCTTTCCTTCCTAAATTTCTTGGGTCATAATTTTTCACTGCAGCAAAAGTAACCCTAACTAAGGCAGTAAGATATTCTCTGTTGATAAGCTATGATGTTTGGAGGTTTAAATGTACATAATGCACTGTTTACTTAGGTTATTTTTAATTTGTGATGAAATCTAGATAAATTGTATCCACAGTAAATCTATATAGTTAAATCATAACTAGAATTATTCCTGAGACCTTCAAAACTTAAAACAAAAGTCACTTCTTTGACTTGGCTTTGGTTAAGTCCAAAAGTAACGCTTTTATAGGGAAAATGCCTCTCAGGGAAGAGGTGGCTTTTCGTTTGTTGTGTTTTTAATTTTGTAGGGAAGGATGAATGGTATAAAAGGTGAAAACAGGTCTGTCAGCACCACAGGAAGACGGGAGCTAGTGATTACTTATCACAGTGTAGTATAATGTAGAGGAGATAATGTGTCAGTTGAAATTACTCCACACCTGTGAGGTTTGTTTTCCTTATCAGTAAGCTACATTAACATCTCCCCTACTTATAGAATGATGTACAACTGCAAGGAATTATGAGTGATTTAGTGTGTCAACATCATTAACATTTCAAAGCAGAAACAAAGGAATGAAAAAAATGCAGGCTGGGGAAATAGCTCCATGGGTATCTCTCTGAACCAAAGAAAAAGAAGTGTTTGATGTGCAAGTATGTGGCTTTGAGTTAAAAAAAAAAAAGGAAAGGAAGTCACAGTGTCAAGGGTATCGATTTGACAGTTTGCAAATAAATAAATAAATAAATAAATAAATAAATATATTTTTTTTAAAGTTACCCATGTCTGCAGTTCTAAACAGAAGTTAAGAGCTGGAACCCTGGATTAATGAGGTATACCATTCCCACTTTCCCAAGAGTCAGAGTGTCAGGTAAGTATTCCATTGTTTCCTATGCATAAATGTGTGTGTGTGTGTGTGTGTGTGTGTGTGTGTGTGTGTGTGTGTGTAATATGTCTGAAAAACTGACAAAAGTAACTTGAACTAAAATTGAGGACCTTGGAATTGGAGTATCATAAGATTGAAAGAGAAATAATCAAAGTCATTTGTTTGTTTTTCCATTGGAGAGGAAGGGCTGGCCCTAGGGCATAATTTTAATAATCAATCCCTATTTTATATATTTTCTGTATTCCTTTCATATATTTTTCTACCTTGTATAGTCTATATAGGTTCATGGCCAGCCTAGGCCATCATGATTGCCTAGAGAATCAAGATAATATGGTATACCAACAGTCATTCTCTCCTCTCAAAGATCAGTCTATTATTACTTGTCACTTCCCATCTACAGTGTAAATTCCATGTTTTCTGGAAGAAAACAGATTATTAAGCCAATTCACAGAAATATTTGAAGGGGTGCTCTTTAACATGCCCTCTGATAGCTGAAGCTTTGAAAGAACCTTGTTAAATAAATCTACCAGTGACATTTTTAGGACATATATCAAGGAGAAGAGGAAGAATATCAGACATTAATAGGGAAGGAGATTTAATGGAGAGGAGGAGAAACCAAACTCAATTTGCTTGGTCACCTGGTTCTCACATATGGTACTACTTTGGTTTTAAAGACTTCTTAAAGGATAACAAAAATGAGTTCTTTTTAAATTGAGGCTTGACTAATATGGATGCTTGATGCCAAAACTATTCCAGCATTTGTACACAAAGTCTTAAGTGTGAAATGGACATTTTCTTCTAATTATCTAACCATGGAATCAGCAAGAGATTAGCACCAGAGAGCAAAATTAAGACAACCATATTGATTTTAAATTTTGCTGAGCAACAGATTACCCCCAAAATATAGTAGGTTTACATGATAACCATTTGTTTTCTCATGATGCTAGATAAGCAGTTTGAAACTCACTCATCTGGAAGGTTCTTATCCTACTCTTGCCCTGACTTGTCCCAATGGGACAGCAATTAAGTAGGGTCTAGATGACCTCATTCAGTATGTGTTGTTGTGTATGGCTAGATATTTCAATTCTCCTCTACATGATCCCTCTCCCATTTTTTTTCCTGAATCTTTCAGATAGCAGTATTTATTCCAGGAGGGCAAAGGGGGGAAACTTCAAGGTCTGCTGTGGTCATATCCTCAAAATACATACAATGTCTGCTGCTCCCATCTATCACAAATTTGCTTAATATAATTGCTATATTGCATCCATTAATCGGGCTAATATAAGTTATTTGAAACCTAGTTGTTCCCTATCCCATGTGGTCTGTACACACTTCCCATTACTACATAGCCTATGATAAATATGATAGAGTCTGTCTGGCTCCTCATCCTGTATCTCACAAACCAAACATACTCATAGCATTTGACTGTGATGAATTCTCATATAAATTCATTTTTCTATTTCATGTGCTCTCCCATAACATTGTAAATCCCAAACACCCTCTGGAAATCCTAGAGATGTATAAGTAGCATATAAAAATGTATAGGTAGTTCAAAAGGTTTTGAATTATTCTCTCTTTGGTTTATTTTCTTTGTGTCTCTACATTAACTCAATAGGGTATTCTTTTTATTTGTATAAGTAGCACACAAGAAGAACTGTTCCAACTAGAAATCGGGCTTCTGAGATCTGGGCTGTTAGCTTGTTAATTATCCCATTTTAGGAAAAGGGAAACATAGATTGCATAGTTTTAAGACTATTTCAGGAATGACGTATGATCTTTTGTCTGATAAATAGTCTGTAGTGGTACTTTTAGGAGTAATTGCAATCACCAGAAACTTCATTGTGTCTCTTTTAAAATTGCTGTTCTAAATGATTTAAGCAAAAGTGATAAGACATTTGTTTCACACATTTCCCTTGTATTGACTTGTTCAAATGATGAATTTAGCTGGTTTCCTTTGGGACCCAGATTTAGAAATCTTATCACTCTGAATAAGACCTTGAAAGCTATTTTTCTAGTTGAACATCTTATTTCAACTTATTAGACTAAAAGAAATATTTACAGGTCTATTTTATTAGCTCTTGTAAGATGGGCATTTATGAGTAGTGTGATTTCTTGTGATGCTTCTGTTCCTTGCTCATGAAGGGATGTAATAGCTGTGATGATGTTCTGAGTTGTTCTGAGTGTCCTGGCATCAAGCTGCCAGGTAAAATAAGATGATCAAAGACCATCTATACAACCTGACACTGGAACCAAACCTTCAATTTTGCAAAACAGCAAATAGCTGTGTGAACTTCACCCTCCAAACAGTAGAGATAATGGATCTGAAGGAAGAGAGCATATGATACAAAAATGGAAGATAAAAGACATTTCTAGATACAAAAATGAGATTTTTATTCTTTTAGGACTATCTGGTCTCAAATTCATCTTCATCCCTATTTTTGTGTTTTTTTTTTTAATTTGGTCTTTAAAGATAAAAGCTCTGATTGCAGACTTGACAGCTTTTCCTCCTTCTAAAGGCTAATTTGTAACCATAATCTAGTCCACATAGGATCTTTACCTCTTGCTTCTATTCCAACAGTGCTTATTATCTCCAAAATCTCCAGCTTTGCTTCTGCTTTTATATGCACACATTTCAATTTTAACATTGTCACTGTCTCATTCTGAAACTTCTCCTAAAGGCTTCCAGGATCACATCCACCTGCAATCTGGATGGTGCTACTTTCCAATATTACTCCTGAAATCCTCACCTTTTCTATCCTTAGCCTCTTTTATTGTCTCACTCTTTCTCATGGAGATAAAGGCCTTAACTTTCTTTTTTTTCTCTAGCCATTCTCCAATAGTTTAGTTAGATGAGAATAGCTTTGTGGTTATAACTGATACCTGGAAGTATAATAGGCAGCCCAAACTTGACATGAACAAAACAGAATTATAAACTTTGACTCCAACCTTCTCTCTGCACTGTCTCCAGTTCAGAGGTGTTTAGGTCACCATCCTAACAGTTGACTCACATCAAAAGAACAGATATTAGCTTATTTACTCCCACTCTAATTTAATACAACACCAACTCCTCCTCACTTTTACATCAACCGTGTATTCAAAACCCACCTCTTCTTACTATCTCAGCCTCTTTTCCCCTACCCCAAAATATTCTTATTCGTTTCCTGAACAACTGTGTTAGCCTCCTCACTTTGTTCCATGGTTTAATTTCTGTTGCTGTTTGTATTTTAAATTACTACTAGTGATTATTTTTTGTAATACATTTATTTTATTTTTACTTTTTATTGAAAATAAATTCTTTTCTCATACAATATATCCTGATTAAAGTTTTCTCTCCTCTACTCCTCCTAGTTCTCCCCACCTCCCCTCTCATCCAGATCCACTCCCTTTCTGTATCTCATTAGAAAAAACCCAGACTTCTAAGAGATAACAAGCAAACAACAATATAAAGTATAATAGGATAAACCAAAAACTTGCATGTCAAATTTGGACAAGAAAAATCAACAGAAGGAAAAGAACCCAAGAGAACAAGAGAAGGCACAAGAATGAGAGACCCACTGTTCACACACTCAGGAGTTCCATAAGAATACTAAACTGAAAGCTGTAGTACATATGCAGAGGACTTGGTGCAGAGCTGTGTTGGCCCTGTGCTTGCTGCTTTAGTCTCTGTGAGTTCATATAAGCTTTGCTCAATTGATTTAGAGGAGCTTGTTCTTGTGGTGTACTCAGTCTGCTCTAGGTCTTACACTTTCTGTCTCCTCTTCTGTGGGGTTTGATGGAGACATCCCATTTAGAGCTATGTGTTCCAAGGTCTGTCAGTCTCTCTCTCTCTCTCTCTCTCTCTCTCTCTCTCTCTCTCTCTCTCTCTCTCTCTCTCTGCAACTCCCCCCCCCCATGTCTGGCTATGGGTCTCTGTTTGTTCCCATCTGATGCATAAGAAAGCTTCTCTGATGACTAAATAAGAATAAGGCTTTGACTTAAAAGTATGTCAGACTATCAATAGGAGTCATTTTTATCATCACTATTCAGAAAACAAAAAAAAAAGAGTAGTATTTGGTTTTACCCTAGGTCCCTGAGCTATCTAGTCTCTGGTTTTGGGTCACCCAAGCAGTGTCAGGTATGGGCTCTGTGTCATGGAGCGAGCCTTAAGTCAAATCAGACATTGGTTGGTTGCTCCCACAAGGTTTGTGCCACCGTTGCTCTAGCATATTTTGCAGGCAGGACAGCATTGTAGCTCAAAAGGTTTGTGGCCGGGTTGGTGTTTTCATTTTTCTTTTTAGAGCCTATAGAACACCTTCCCATATCAAAGATATTAGAATGTGGGGGTAAAAGTTCTATGGAAGCACCAGCTCAGCCTCCCCATGTTCAATGAGTTGTGCGGTTGTTGTCTTCAACAATGGGGTCTTCCTGTCGTTTGTAGAGAGCATCCTGTAGTCAGGGCAGCAGCCAGGGGTTGTTTGGGGATTTCCATGGTGCCACTTTGGCTAATAATTCATTTGGATATAAACCAGTCCTAGTATTGGAAGCTTCATTTGGTGATAAATGATAGCCAGCTAGGACTTCATCTCCCCCATTATTTGGAGACTTCATTAAGATTGCCTTCATATATATTAAGACATTTTCACTTCACTAGGTTATCATACCACACCATGAATACTCCTCAATCCTAGCTGTCTCTCTCCACATTCCCTCTATCAACGCTGTCTTCTCTCCCCCTCCCCAACTGATCCTCCAGTTCCAGGCCCCCTTGCTCACAGACCATCCATGAAATCTATTTCCCCCTCCTAGGGTGATACATGTATCCACCCTAGTCCCTTCTTCAATGCCTAACTTTTCTGGGTCTATGGACTGTATCATGGTTATCATTTACTTAATGGCAAGTGGATACATACTTTGGCCGGATAATTTTCTCTGTCCTGCACCTGTCCCATGGTTCCACAGCTACTTTTAAAATAATCATTCTATCTAGGCGGTGGTGGCACATGCCTTTAATCCCAGCACTCGGGAAGCAGAGCCAGACAGATCTCTGTGAGTTCGAGGCCAGCCTGGGCTACAGAGTGAGTTCTCGGAAAGCACAAAGCTACACAGAGAAACTGTCTTAAAAAAAAAATCATTCTAAGGCTTAATATTAATTACAAACTGTTCAGTCTATGGCTCAGGCTTATTGCTAGCTATCTCAGACATCTTAATTTAACCCATTTCTATCAATCTACATTTTATCACGTGGCCATGGCATTACTGGTCTGCTGGCATCTTGTTTCTTGGGTGGCTGGATGGCATCTCCCTGACTCCACCCTTCTTCTCTCTGCATCTCTGCTTGGATTTCCTGCCTGGCTCTTCTCCTTTCATACCACACACCAAAGCAGCTTTATTTATTAACCAATGGAGCAACATATATTTTCACAGCATACAAAAAGACCATCCCACAACATACATACCCTATTTATCTTTATGTGTCTGGGTTACTTCACTCAGAATGATTTTATCCTAGTTCCATTATTTTGCCCGTAAAGTTCATGATGTCATTTTTTAATACGTGAGTAATACTCTGTTGTGGAAATGTACCAAATTTTATGTTTTCTTTTCTTGAGGGACATCTAGGTTGTTTCCAATTTCTGGCTATTATGAATAGAGCAGCAATGAACATGGTTGAGCTAGTGTCCTTTCTGTATTTGCTTGAGAGTGATATAACTGGACTTTGAATTAGATTTATTCCCAACTTTCAGAGGAGCCACCATAGTGCTTTCATAGAGATTGTACAAGTTTTCCCTCCCACCAGCAATGGAGGAATATTCCCCTTGTTCATCCTTGCCAACATGAGCTGTCACTTATGTTATTGATCTTAGCCATTCTGACAGGTCTAACATGGAATCACAAAGTATTTTTAATTTTTATTTCCCTCATGGCTAAGGATGTTGAACATTTATTGAACTGTTTCTCAGAGAAACACTTACTGAGAATTCTCTACTTAGATGTATACCCATTTTTAATTGAATTATTTTTTTTAAATATCTAGTTTCTTGAGGTCTTTATATTTTTTAGGCATTAGTCCTCTATTGGATGTAGAGTTGGCAAAAATCTTTCCCCATTCTGTAGGCTACCATTTTTTCAGAATTACAGTGTCCTTTTGTCTTATAGAAACTTTTCAGTTTCATGAGATCCCATTTACTAATTGTTGATCTTATTAACTGTGTTAATGGTCTTCTATCCAAAAAGTCCTCTCCTGTGCCACCGAGTTCAAGGCTATTCCCTGCTTTCCTCTTCTATCAGGTTCAGTATATCTGGTTTTATGTTGGGGTCTTGATCCACTTGGACTTGAGTTTTGTGCAGGGTGATGAGTATGGATCTATTTGCATTCTTCTACAAGTAGGCTTCCAGTTTGATGAGCATCATTTGTTGATAATGCTGCCTTTTTCCCATTGTGCATTTCTGGCTTCTTTATCAAAACTCAGGTGTCCATAGGTGTGTGGGTTTATGTCTGGGTCTTCAATACAATTACTTTAATCAACATGTCTGTTTTAATGACAATACCATGCTGTTTTTATTGCTGTAGCTTTTTAGTACATCTTGAAATCAGGAATTGTGATATCTCCAACTTTTTAGGATTGTTTTTATCTATACTATTGTGTGTGTGTGTATGTGCATTTCCATAAAGCTGAGAATTGTCTTTTCAAGAACTATGAAGAATTGTGTTTGAAAATATATATATATATATATATATATATATATATATATATATATATATATATATATATAATTTTTTTTTGGTTTTTTGAGACAGGGTTTCTCTGTGTAGCTTTGCGCCTTTCCTGAATCTCACTCTGTAGACCAGGCTGGCCTTGAACTCACAAAGATCTGCCTGCCTCTGCCTCCCGAGTGCTGGGATTAAAGGCATGCACCACCATCGCCTGATGAATTTTGATATTTTGATAGGCATTATATTGAATCTGTAGACTGTTTTTGGTATGATGGTCATTTTTTTTTACTAGGTTAATCCTACTAATCCATGAACATGATTGATCCTTCAGTCTTCTGATATCTTATTCAATTTCTTCCTTCAAAGACTTGAAGCTTTTATCATAGAAGTCTTTAGTTGCTTGGGTAGAGTTACCCCCAAATGTTTTATATTATTTAAGGCTATTGTGAAAGGTGTTGTTTCTCTGATTTCTTTTGTACTCCATTTGTCATTTGCATATAGGAGGGCTATAGAATTTTATGACCAGACTTTCAAAGAAGAGTTAATGTCAATACTTTTTGAGTTCTTTCACAAAATAGAAACAGAAGAAACATTGCCCAATTCCTTTTATGGGGCCACAGTTACCCTGAGCCCATACCACAAAAAGAATAGACTAAGAAAGAGAATTACAGATACATTTCCCTTATGAACATAGATGTAAAAATACTCAATAAAATACTTGCAAACCAAATCTAAGAACACATCAGAAAGATCGTCCACAATGATCGAATAAGGTTCATCCCAGAGATGCAAGAATGGGCCAATATATGAAAATCAATAAATATATTCTACTATATAAACAAACTAAAAGAAAAAGTACATGCTCATTTCATTAGGTGCAGAAAAGGCCTTTGACAAAATCCAATACTTCTTTATGAAAAAGTCTTGTAGAGATTAGCAATAAAATAAAAGGGACATACCTCAGCATAATAAAGGCAGTTTACAACAAGCCCATAGCCAGCATCAACTTAAATGGAAAAAAGCTCAAAGCAATTCCACTAAAATCAGAAAGAAGACAAGGTTGTCCATTCTCTCTATAGCTATTCAATATAGTACCTGAAGTTTTAACTAGAGCAATAATACAACTTAAGGAGACCAAGTGCATACAATTGGGAAAGGAAGAAGTCAAAGTAGTTTTATTTGCAGGTGGTATGATAGTTTATATGAGTGACTCTAAAAATTCCACTGTGAGACTCACGGAGCTGATAAACACTTCCAGTAAAGTAGCTGCATACAAAATTAACTTACTTTTAGTTATTATTTTTTAATATTATACATGTCTTCATACGGTCTTGTGCACAACAGTGTTTGGGGATACTAAAAGAGGGCATCAGATCCTGTGGAGTTGGGATTATAAACAGGGTGTTGTGAGCCTCTCAGGGGGGATGCTAGGAACAGAACTAAGGTTCTCTGCCAGAGCACTAATGCTCCTAACCTTTGAGCCATCTTTCCTGCCATAATGCTAAACTACACACAAATCTAAAGGGAATTTTATAATGAATCTTTATGAAACCTTCACCTAGATTCAGAAGTAATTATCATTCTTTCAGCATTATTTTGATTGCTATACTATCTAAATTTTTTTGACATATGCTCAGTTCCTAGCAGCTTTATTTCTAGTAGTCTAAACTTCTGTGGAGAGAATTCCACACATTCTTTAACAAGTAAATGATTAAATTAACTGGTATATAACCATACGTGAAATAACAGTTAAGACAAATAAATATAAAAAAAACCTCTTTGTTGTGCCCAGATCGTAACCCCCAGAGAGACCACCAAGGATGAGCATACCAGAATGCAAAAGCAAGGTTTACTTCTGCTGCAAGTCATGACAGGGAACTCATCTCAAGCCATCTCAAGTGAGGCAGGGAAGAGTTACTCTTTCTTGGGGAAGTTAGTTTTTATAGGCAAAACCCATAAAATTTCTTAGAGGGGAGGGGGTTAGTACAGGTCCATCCTTGATTGGTCCAGTTTTTCCTGGGCCTAGACTTTATCTTATCTGTTTGACCTGTCAGGAGTTTTACAACTCATCTCCAGGGTCTGGTCATGTTATCTCTGGAGACGGGCATCTTGTGGTTAATTGGTTACCATCAGACATCCTGACTTTGTTCTTTTGAGTTCCTGGGGCTGGCGCCATCATTTCTGGGGACTTGAAACTGGCCTGGGTCTATCTATATTGAGATATCTTTGTCTAAGGCCCCCTTTTTGAGACAATAGAGTGAGGGTCTTGTTGTGCCTAGATCACGTCCCCAAAGCCGCCACTGGAGACTTTAGGTACAGAATGCAAAAGTAAGGTGTATTCTAAGTTTATAAGCCTCCTTCCTGGGACTCACTTGGTAGCCCAGGCTGGCCTCGAACTCACAGAGATCCGCCTGGCTCTGCCTCCTGAGTGCTGAGATTAAAGGCGTACACCACCACCGCCAGGTGTGAGGCTAGTTCTTAAAGGCACAGACCATATAATTTATTTTAACCCACCTCCTTTTTTTAGTCTTTTGGTCGAATATCCTGACTCTGTGCTTTCCAAAGTCCCTGTAGCAGATACAGCCACCTGGGGAAAAGGGGTCTAAGTTCTTATCTATACTTAGGAATCCTGGTTTAAGCTTCTCTTTGTCTGTAGGGGATAGAGTGGGGGGTTTTTACTGAGGTATCACACTCTTGATATTTGTATGTATATGGTATCAGGGCTAACTGTTCTGCATTGGACAACAAATAAGAGACTTATCCCTGGGAGAAGCTAATTCTCCTTCAGTAATCAGTTGTATGTATATATTTGTGTTTTCTCTGTTCTCTCTCTCTCTCTCTCTCTCTCTCTCTCTCTCTCTCTCTCTCTCTCTCTCTCCGACTTCTCTAAGAAAAAATAAGCTATCAATCTGAGAGGTGAACCTGGGAAGGATTAGAGAGAGGGTATATGGGAGGAGCTAGAGGGATGAAAAGAAGGGCGAAAAATAATACAGTTCTGTTTCCTTTAAAACATTAAAGAAAACTATTGATAGAAGCAAAATTGTATTGATATTCAAGAGATGCCGCTACAATGAGCAAGTATGTGGTAGAGAAATGGGAGAGAAAGAGAAGCAGAGCAATTCAGGTGCTATGGAGAAAGACAGAACTAGAGGCATGACTGTGTTGAAGAACAGTCTACACTGCCACCTGGGGCCATGTGGTGTTTAGGCCTGTGCTGCTGTCAAGGGAGGGCCATGTCTGGTTCCATGGCTCTACTGCATTTGGGGCCTGTGTTGATGACCATTCCCTGTGTCACCACCAAATTTGGATGCCCATGGTCTGGGCTGCCATCTAAGGCCATGTTGATGTCCAAAGGTCATGCTGCCACTGGGTGTATCTGAGTGGCCTGTGCTACCATTTGAGGCCCTGGTGACACCTGGGCTCATGCTGCCACTGAGGATCATGTCTGGGTCTATGGTCCTACCTTAACAGGGTCTGTGTTGATCAGTCTGTGGCCCATGTTATCTCCAAAGGCCATTCAGATGCCCATGGTCTGGACTGCCACCTGAGGCCATGTTGATGTCTGAGGGCTGTGCTGAGCTGTCCCTGCCCTTCATAGGAGAGCTGGGTCTGGTGGTGAGGTCCAGGGAGAGCTGGCCCTGCCTCTTGCAGGGGTAGGAGAGGAGTCCTGGACTCACCAACCCAGTTACCACTCAAGCCCAAAACAGAGTTTTGAGTTGATCCACCCTAACAACTTACCTATCTATGACATGTTGGAGTGCATGAAGGGACCAGTCCTGTGGAATCATAGGTGCAGAATATGCATGAGTCCAGGCAACAGCAAGATATCCAAGAGAAGTTGCTGTGGGATGGTCTGTATGTCAAATTGCTCTGATTGGTCAATAAATAAAACACTGGTTGGCCAGTGGCCAGGCAGGAAGTAGGTGGGACAAGGAGAGAGGAGAATTCTGGGAAGTGGAAGGCTGACGCAGAGAGACACTGCCAGCCACAGCCATGACCAGCAGCATGTGAAGACGCTGGTAAGCCACCAGACATGTGGCAAGGTATAGATTTATGGAAATGGATTAATTTAAACTATAAGAACAGTTAGCAAGAAGCCTGCCACGGCCATACAGTTTGTATGCAATATAAGTCTCTGTGTTTATTTGGTTGGGTCTGAGTGGCTGTGGGACTGGCAGGTGACAAAGATTTGTCCTGACTGTGGGCAAGGCAGGAAAACTCTAGCTACAAGAAGTCTCAGTGAAAGTCCAGTATTGATGGTATAGCAGAAGCCCAAGGCCTGAAATCAGATCAATGACTCATTGCAGCGAACATTTACAAGTAAAGATGTTTGGGCAAAATGGTATATTGCATGACACACCACAGCTCCCAAAGTCATTATGTTAGACAAATAAGTGATGGAGAAAAGCAGGAAAGACAGAGGAATGGAGTTTTTATTTTACTTTATTTATTTATTTGGTTTTTGAGACAGGGTTTCTCTGTGTAGCTTTAGTGCCTTTCCTGGAACTCACTCTACAGCCCAGGCTGGCCTTGAACTCACAGAAATCCACCCACCTCTTCCTCCCATGTGCTGGGATTAAAGTTGTGTGTCACCACTGCCTGGCATGAATGATTAAAAAAAATTTTTTTTAAGTTTCTTTTGTTGGGGAGGCTATAAGCGTGGAAGGCAGACTTTGAAGGACTGGGAAATGAGTGGGACTGAGGTGCATGATGTGAAATTCACAAAGAATCAATAAGAAAAATTTTTAAAAATTGGATTGATCTCAATGGCCTTATCCTGAATAAAATTCTGTCAAGTATCAAAAGTATTATATGTTGCATCCTTTCATTCAAGTAACATTCTCAGAGACAAAAAGTAAATATGGGAAAAGGTAAGTGGTTGTCCAGAGTCAGAGATGGGGATGGGCTTAACAGTGGAATCTGGAGAACAAAGAGTTTCTTTCTTTGTGGTGGGAGAAAAGTTCTGTGGCACAATTTTTATGATGAGTTTACTCTACACATTGCATAAAACTCCATACAGCTAGTGACCAAAATCACTGATAAAAAGGACAACTCTTAAAGGTACATGTGAAAATGTGTGGGATCCAATTAAGTTGGAAAACGGAGCTAGCACGGTGGGTAGGATAATTTCACCCTACAGGAGATATTTAACAATAACAGCTGGAGGCATTTCTGCTTATATCCCAGAGGGTATGTTGCTAATAGTCCTTGATTGTTTGTGACCAGTAGTGTTATAAGGCATTTTGCAATGCATAGGATAGCCACCCTCAACTCTAGAATTATGCAGCACAAAGGTGTTAGTAGAACTGAGCCAGGAAGCCTGAGTTAGTAACACTATTTCAATGTGAATGTTCTGACCTGGATTACATGGTGTGGTTATGCAAGATTTTATCTAGGAAAAAACAAGCAGAATATACTGGAATGTACAGCACTATGCTTTAGGTCTTTGTTGTTGTCAACTAACCCAGATAAAAATATAAAGCAACTAAAAATTAATTTCTTCCTCCTTTGTGCCTCATTGTACTCAGTCAGATAAAACTCAAAGACCTAATCACATAGGACAGAAAACAAAAATAGTTGACAACAACTAAGTATCAAGCCAGCTAGCAGAGCAAGTTACCACCTTAGTTTTTCCTTCTGAAAGTTGTAGAACACTCAAAAAGTGTTCTGGCCTTGATCTGTCATCTCTGCTTGTCTGTGGAGATGGAACAAATCTCTTCTTTCCTTTGGAGTGCTGAGGACGATTAGCTGAGATGTTCTGGCAGTGCTGGGCACCCATTGCCTACTCTGTTATAATAATAAGACCTGAGGCAATGCATTCCATCCCCTCTCCACAGGACTGAAGGGGCACTGGAGGTTGGACAGGCTGTAGCACTGGTCACTTGATACTTAGTGATTATTACCAGAGGCAGATGGCACAAGGCAGGCCAAGGAACAGGCATGGCTATGGTATATGAAGAAACGGGTAGTAAGCACTGCACAAAACTGTACAATTGAAAAAAGAAAGCATCTCCAACAAATGCTGCTGGCATAACTGGATGTCAACATGTAGAAGGCTGCAAATAGATCCATAGTGGTATTGTATTTCCCCAAATATTGTGCATTTAGCTGGTTAAGCATTTGGCTGGTTAAGCTTTCAGGCTTCTAGCAGCACAGTTCAGCTGAGAGCCATTCGGATATGAGGACACAGAGGCTTCTAGTCTGAGGAAACAAGACCAGCTGAGAAGTTGGCCAGGTGAGGTTAGCTGTGGCTTGTTCTGGCTCTCTGATCTTCCAGTGTTCACCCCAATAACTGGCCTCAGGTTTGATTTTATTAATAAGACTCTTTAAGATTCCTGCTACAGTATCTGTCACTGTGCACAAAACTTAAGTCCAAATGGATCAAAGACCTCAACATAAATCCAGTTACTGTGAACCTGATAGAAGAGAAAGTAGGAAGTAGTCTTTTTTTTTTTTTTCTTTTTTTTTTTATTTATTTATTTATTTATTTTCCATCACAGGCAATTTATTTTGTTCTATTCATTCACAGTTAATACAGAAAATACTTGGAAACATTTCCATATAATGTTTGACACAGAAATCATCAAATAGAAGTATACAATGTTGACAGGAGGCAGTACATTTATAATTTATAACCCCAAATGTATTTATAAATTAGAAATGGAAAGATCTACAAACGAAATTATGAAGGTTCACCAAAGTCATTTAATCTGTCAGTTTCTCATTCATTTTTATGTCTTAATAATATTCTATTGTATGAATAAGCCACATTTTATTTCTCTCCAGTATTTGATAGCTATTTGAGTTGTTTTAACTTTTTTACTATTAGCAACACACTGCTGTAAACCTTCATGTACATGTTTCATTGGCCTAGGAGATCACTTCCTAAGTATAACACCAGTAGAACAGACACTGAGAGAAACGATCAATCAATGGGACCTCTTGAAACTGAGAAGCTTTTGTAGAGCAAAGGACACAGTCAACAAGACAAAAGCAACAGCCTACAGAATGGGAAAAGATCTTCACCAACCCCACATCTGACAGAGGGCTGATATCCAGAATATATAAAGAACTCAAGAAATTAGATATCAAAATGCCCAACAGTCCAATTAACAAATGGGCTATAGAGCTAAACAGAGAATTCTCAACAGAGGAAGTTCAAATGGCTGAAAGACATTTAAGGAATTGCTCAACATCCCTAATCATCAGGGAAATGCAAATCAAAATGACTCTGAGATACCACCTTACACCATCAGAATGCTAAGATCAAAAACACTGAAGACGGCTTATGCTGGAGAGGATGTGGAGCAAGGGGAACTCTCCTCCACTGTTGGTGGGAATGCAAGCTTGTATAGCCACTTTGGAAATCAATATGGCACTTTCTTAGAAAATTGGGAATCAATATCCTCCAAGACCCAGCTATACCACTTTTGGGCATATACTCAAGGAATGCTCAATCATACCACAAGGGCACATGCTCAGCTATGTTCACAGCAGCATTGTTTATAATAGCCAGAACCTTGAAACAACCTAGATGCCCTTCAGCTGAAGAGTGGATAAATAAAATGTGGTACATATACACAATGAAGTACTACTCAGCAGAGAAAAACAATGACATCATGAGGTTTGCAGGCAAATGGATGGATCTAGAAAAAATCATCCTGAGTGAGGTAACCCAGACTCAGAAAGACAAACATGGTATGTACTCACTCATAGGAGAATACTAGAGGCAAAACAAAAGATGACTAGACTGCTACTTACAACTCCAGGGAGGCTACCTAGAAAACAGGACCCCAAGAAAGACACAGGGATCACCCAATGACAGAGAAATGAATGAGATCTACATGAGCAAACTGGACGTTGCAGGGCGGGGTGGGGTAATAAAGAGCAAGGGTTGAGGAAAAGAGAGCTTAGGGGAGCAGGAGATCCCAGCTGGATCAAGAGCAGAGAGGGAGAACAAGGAAAAAGAGACCATGATAAATGAAGACCCCATGGGAATAGGAAGAAGCAAAGTGCTAGAGAAGTCCCCAGAAATCCACAAAGATACCTCCACAATAGACTACTGGCAATGGTCGAGAGAAAGCCTAAAATAACCTACTCTGGTGATCGAATGACCAAACATCCTAACTGTCATACTAGAAATCTCATCCAATGACTGAGTTGCAAAGATCCATGGCCAGGCCCCAGGTGGAGCTCCAGGAATTCAGTCGGTGAGAAAGAGGAGGGATTGTATGAGTGAGAATTCTTGAGACCAAGATTGGAAAAAGCACAGGGACAAATAGCCAAACTAGTGGAAACACATGAACTATGAACCAATAGCTGAGGAGCCCCCAACTGGATCAGGCCCTCTGGATAAATGAGACAGTTGATTAACTTGAACTGTTTGGGAGGCACTCAGGCAGTGGGACTGGGACCTGTCCTTAGTGCATGAGCTGGCTGATTGGAACCTGGGACCTATTCAGGGACACTTTGCTCCGCCTGGGAGGAGAGGACTGGACCTGCCTGGACTGAATCTACCAGGTTGAGCTGAATCCCCAGGGGAGTCCTTGCCCTGGAGGAGATTTGAATGGGGGGGGGTTGGGAGGAGGATGGGGGAGTGGGAGGAGGGAGGACAGGGGAATCCGTGGCTAATATGTAAAATTAAATCAAATTATAAAAAGAAAAAGAAAAAGAAAATCAACACAAACAACATCAGCTTCATCAGGGACTAAAAACAGATTCTCTGCATTTTATTAATGCATCAGGCTTGTCGACAGACACTGAAACAAGAAAGTATTTGAGAGAAAATTCTGACATCCAAATACTCAACTCACTAGAGCCACAAATCAATTTACTATTTAAAGAAATTGATCATTGTTACTTTTAAAAGGTAATTGAAAGTAGTACACTTATCTTTCAGCATAACTTTAATACCATTTCACCTCAACAAAATTGTTTTATGTAATATATTATTCAATACACTATAAAAAAAATCTGAAGCTGTGCCAAATGTCTTTTATAGTCCTTAGTCTAAATAACAGTCCAAATGAGGTCTACACCTTGGTCACTTTGCGTTTAATACTCATCTTTATTTCTTTCAGTTCATGGTTAAAGAGCTCTATTTTTTCTCTGTTGTATAACCAGAGGAGGTTTCTAAGACAGAAAATTAAAACACAAAATGCATACTAAAATGTAAGAGAGGATGAATGATAAAAAGATATTGCACAAAAAATCTTTTTAAAAATTATTATTATAAAAGCTTGGCTTTCTCTTAGGCTTGTTCCAAACCAGCTCTTAAAACTTAACCCATTTGTATTAATCTACATTCTGTCATGTGGCTCATTACCTCTCCTTGCTACCATATGTCTGACTTCCTCTGAATCTGACTGGTAAATCTCCTATACCTCAGATTCTGTCCCAGAGTTCCCATCTCTCCCCAGAAGTCCTGCCTATCCTCTCCTGCCTAGCTATTGGCTGTTCAGTTCTTTATTAAACCAACTAGAAGGTACCTTAGGCAGGTAAGGAAGGACAAGAGACATATCTTCACACAGTACACAAAAAAATGTTCCCAATATCTCCCCCTTTTAGTCCAATAAAAGGCTCTTTCTTTAACATCAGTAAACTTTATACAATAAAAACAATTATCAGGTAAGAATTATATTGACAATGTCCAGTCCATTTGTATTTGGCAATTTTGGTGAAAGTACTTTATTATCTATCCCATCTTGGTGAGTACTTAATTTAACCTAAATCACTTTCTATCATAAGTTGTATTACCAACCTAAAAATATCTTTTTGACTTTAAAACATTTTCTTAGATAAACAACTTAAGCTTTTGTATCAATTCTCAACCTTTATAAGCTTTATATCTCTTTTATGGGTTTCTTTTCTGAATTTGGAAATGAAGAAAACTGTAAAAAATATAGCTATTTAGTCTTCAACTCCATCAGGTACCTGAGAAGGATAAAATATTACCCACATAAACAGGAAGTGCAAGTCAAGAACACTGAAGATGCATCTTAGTGGCAGAGTGAAGGCTTGACCTCTACAGGGGCTGAGCTCAATCTAAGATTAGAAAGAAAATAACAGAACACAAAAGATGCAAGGGACCAAAAGAACACATCACCTGCAAAGAGGAAGCAAGGAGATGAACAAAGTTCTTAGCAGAGAACACTGGAAGCCAGAAGACTCCAGAAGAACTTAGCTGCAGGGAAGAATTACATGTGACAAACAAGAACACTGCAGCAGCAAATGTTTTGTTTTGTTTTGTTCTGTTAGCAATTTTATTTTTCATTTTCTTTTTGAGATTATAATATAATTACATTTCTTTCCTCCCTTTTCTCCCTCTAGTCTCCCTTCCAATTTATGGACTTTTTTTTTTTTTTACTAATTGTTATTATATGCATATGCATGCATATATATAATTTCTAATATAACATGTTCAGTATATATCATGTTACTTGTTTTCAAGGATGACCTGTTGGCACTGGGAAGGCTATATCTCCCACTCCCAACTTTCATCACTTTCCTATCATTCTTTGTTTAGGGTAGAGACCACTACAGAAAACCACAACCAATCAAAATGCAGAGTTGTGGAGCCAAATTCCAACAGTTACATTTATAAAATACTCCCACAAATAAAGCTCAGGCAACATTGCAGAAGAGGAGGCAGAAAGATTGTAAGATCCAAAGGATCAGGGAGTTTGCTGTGACACTGTGTCACCTAGTAATAACAGAAGCTATACCTGTAAGTGTCACCAACATGACCACCCAAACATGAGCTGAACTTGAGGACAACAATGAACATGCCAAACTGGATGGAAAGAAACCCATGTGGCCTCAACTCTACATGAAGCAAACATATTTAAAAGTAAAAAACCCGAGAAGAAATTTCCAAGCAAGTGAGAAGTCAGAATTTTTGTAACCAGCATCATACTAAAAAAAAAATAAGATTAGTTTTTCAAACATTAAACAACTTCTACCCAAATGTAAACAAAATTATGTAAACAGGAATGTTTAAAAGTCAAATTGAATATTAACTATGCAATTCATTAATAATAGAAATCTTGTAGTGCTTAATATATAGAAATAAATTGCATACAATAGTAAGATGTAAGATGCTATGTAGCTGGGTGAAGTAATTAGTAATTCTATAATCCTTGCACTTTCTGGAAGATGAAAAATTACTGATTTCAAAAAGTCCTAATAAATCAAGGACATATTTCAAAATTTCCATGGTAACCACCAAAAGAGTAATAAGAGAATATGTAATGAGTTAAGAAAGGAAGCATAACAGAAGCAAAAATATAGCTATGCATATAATAATAAAGGAAAATAAATACAAGCAATACTAAGATAACAATATAAATCCAAACACAACTATGGAATACATAATGTAATTAAAAACTGATGGTCATCAGGTTGAATGAAAGTAAACAAATATAAGCTTCTTACAAGAGACATATTTTAAATAGAAGAATACACTGATCTCAATATAAAAGAAAAACATGCAAAAATTAAACACATAAAAGCCACTGTAGTTATATTGATGGCACAAAGCTGCTCTGAAGTGTGAAGCAGAGACTGAAATGGTAGTGCAGACGAGACGCTTGTAAGCGACTTTGGCACTTTCCCCTAACTTCATGACTGTAAACTGCTGAAACAATGATTCATAACTATGTACTAGGCTGGAAGATCCCAGACTCAGGAAATATAGAAGGCTGACCCAGCTAGCTGATTGGTGGCTTCACTCTCTATAATCTTGAGCTGGAAACTGACAGGTGAGAATAAATTATTCACCACTTTCAAGGGCAGACTGGAAACTTAAGACCGGGCAATACTTTGACGGTACTGCTCCATCCTGTTTCAAGGACAGCACCTTCAAAGGCACAATTTTGATGACCTTAAATTCTGTTCTGTTCCTTAAACAGAATGTGAAAGCTTTTCCTTTATCAGTGTGATGAAGATAGTTTCTTATTTTCCAGATAAATACTGTAGTGTGTCAACTTCCCTATACCCTACATGAGAAAAAAAATATAGAAATTAAGTTTAATGGATTGTTTTCAATAAACCCTATTTGAAGGCAATGGCTTTTTAGTTCCAAGATGATTCCTCATGGCTAATAGCTCACAGGGCTGCTCTAACTACATGTCTATCTCACATTCCTAATGTTGTTTTGGGGAGGGGGCATCTGAACAATTGTTTAGCATTCAGCTGTTTTGACAGCTGATAAGAAAGAAATAGAAATGAATAGTTCCCAGAGTGATAACTTAGCTTGCCAGATTTAGATTTCAAAATATAAAAGTAGGGAAGGGATCAGTTTGGAAATGGGGAAGGCAGGGGGTTGAAGGACTGACTGCATCAGGCCTGCAAATGACTGACAGACTGGGTATCAACTTTGGAAAGGAGAGAAACTGTCACACAGCTGACAAAGACAAGCACTGGAAGTTCAGAAAAACTAAGGAAGGCAGAGTAGAGGAAGAAAGCCTGCTAGACGCTCAGACGCGTGTTTGTTTGTTTCATAGGAGAGCTTTGAGTATATTATCTCATATTCAATATATAATTCTCAAAATAGCATTGTCACCTGTGTGAATACATAGAACAAACCTAAATAAGGTAGATGGTCCCTGTTCAGCAAGTGTCCTCCCAAAAGAAGGAGCGGGCAGACTGAAATTAGTAGAGAAAAGCAACCATGTGAGTTTAATAATAAAGCAAATTGGGGTTATGTACTAAAGGGACAAGAGACTTTCCAAAGATTTAATTATATCTCAAAGGCACTGTGTATTGAAGATGCCAGAAATACTTATTCTGAGTCTATCAGGATATGTACATTATAACCACAATATATTTAGAAACACAAAGGCATAAGGAATTCATTTTTGAAATGAATTAATTTCCAGGAAAATTAAAGTATGCCAAAATTAAAATTTGGCATTATACACAGAATCTTTAACAACAATAACAAACACACACAAAAAGGAGTGGGAGATGTGGCTTAATTGATAGAGTACTTGTCTAGCATGTATAAAGCCCTGGGCTCAATGCCCAACACCACACAAATTGGCTATGATGGCACATGCCTGTAATCCTGGCACTTCATAGGTGGCAGCAGAAGGATCCAAAGTTCAAGGTCATCCTTGGGTAGTAAGTGAATTTTAGGCTAGCCTGGGTTATATGAAACCAACCTTGTCTCAAAAATAATACATAAAACAAAACTATAGTAATTGAACACCTACTTTGTGTAAAGAGTGTCCAAAAGCTTAATAATATCATAAAATATACACTATTGTCTCTTTGAAAGAAAAGCAAGCTAGTGTTCACAGAAGACAAATTTTATAGCCTGCCAATGACACAGAGTTCACCCTCAAGATGTTTTGAAATCTCCAGTTTGCCTGTGTGATCTTCCAACTGAACTATTTCTATGAGATTGATGATGACTGAAAGAAATTGTATTGTAGTGACACTTTATCCCAATAATCCAGGTTGTAGAGAAATTTCTCTTTCCTGAAAGCACAGGATGTTGCAGAACAAGGATCAGAGCAGGCTCTTGCATGAGTGCAATTGTGTGGCAATTGTGTGGAAGACTTCTGCCTGACTTTGTATGATGTGATACAGCAACCTTCTGAAACTCCATCATCTCCATCCATGTGATCTGTGCAGTAGTAACATCTCTCTTGTATAATTTAGAGATCATCCTATGGGTGGCCTACTGACTAGCACAATGAAATCATAGTAACACCAGTTAATACTGCTACTATTGTGCATGCATATACAATCACCTGTTTCTTCGAGAAAATTTATTCATCAGAGATCAAGATTTCCAGCCTTTTGAGGGGCTGGTAGTCTAATTGAGGAGAAAGGCAAACCAACACAGTAAGTGAATTGCCTAGGCTGATTCAACGAGAAAGAATCAAATACACTTAGGGTTTTTATTTTTTTATTTCCCCAAGAAGACTCCTAAGACAAGTGCCTTCCCATCTTGCAAAGTGACATGTGGTATCTAAATACAGCAGCCCTTCCAGGGCATATGTGCTGTTGCCTGTTTCAAATATAATTTCTTGGAATGGTTCACATATGGATGAAGTCAATGCTTTCATTAAAATCCCCTGAAGTTCTTCTCCCATTACCCGGAGATTTTTGCTATTTGATTGTAGAGAACAGAATGCCAGGATACCATTGGTTGTAGCTCATGGAGAGTACCAAGACACAAATGTGAAGGACCGTTCCAGACTGGCCCAAGGCACAGTTGAGCACAGCCCTAACAGGCTGGCACTCAGTGAATTACTATGTAACCACTGTGATCTTTAGGTAGAAAACCGTGGAGCATTGTCTCGAGAGTTATCAGTGGTTCTCAACCTGTGGGTCACAATCTCTTTGGCAAATCTCTGTCTCCCAAAATATTTACATTATGATGCATAACAGGAACAAAATTAGTTACAAAGTAACAACAAAACAATTTTATGGTTAGGGTCACGACAACATGAAGAACTGTATTAAAGGTTTGCAGCATTAGAAAGGTTGAGAACCACTGCAATTGGAGAGATCAGATGAATGCACTACTCCAGGACCCTATTGGGTCATTGCAATACTCATCTACTTTGGCCTTCCACATTGCTCAACATTCTAAATTTTGGACATTTTCACTAGTATTAAATTTTGGGTTAACTCAAATCACAAGCCAGTACAATTGGGCTCCATGTACAGGAGAGTAGAATCATAGAATCACAGACTCACTGGTTGGAGGGAAGTATCCTTCCACATCTGAGCTGTAACTGTCTCCACATCTCACTTGAAATAAAATACCTTAATTAGAGGCTAACTCAATGTGGAATATCAGCAAGGCCATGTTATCACAAAGCCACTAAAACCCATATTTGGAAGAAGTAATAGTAAAAATCCAAACTTCAGGTCCACTTGGACAAACTTACTCAGTGTTCATAATTTGTAATCTTGATCCTTTAGAGAGGTGTTTTCTTTCCCTTTTAAACCAGCAATAGAGTCTGAGACTATTATTACTTACATTAGTGATGATTATGAAATGCATTTTTCTCTAATTAAAATAGTACAGAAATTTTAAAAAATGTTTGTTTTTTTTTTAAAAAAAGTAACAATCAAATATAAATAAGAGTTCCAACCTTGAGACTGGAGAGATAGATCAGTGAGTAAGACACTAAGACACTTGCTGCTGTTTCAGAGAACCCTGATACAGCTCCCAGCACCCAAGTGGCAGCTCACAATCATCTATATAACTCCAGTTCCAGAGACTCTATGCCTTCTCTGGCCTCCAAGGGCACCAGATATAATGCTGTATGTGGACATACATGCAGGCAAAATATTCACACATAGAAAATATAAATAGATAGACAGATGGATGGGTGGATGGAAGGATGGATAGATAGATAGATAGATAGATAGATAGATAGATAGATAGATAGATAGATAGATAGATAGATAGATAGACAAATGAGATACAGCCTTAGAGATCATGAAAAACAAATTAGTTAAAAAATAAATTTACTCTTGAAACCATGTTATGGTTTAATCTTCTGTTTTACTTCCACAGATTAAAAACTGGATGAGAACTAAGTGTCCATTTGCAGAGAGGAAGGGATGCACATTTTTTAAAAAGTTAAAAATAACCAGAATTTTATTAAGTACATGAAAAAATCTAATTTATCTTTTTTTGTCTGATTTTCCTCAGCTACATACAGCTGCAGCTTGTTAGTAGTAATTTGTAGACACTTTCTTTCCTCCGGAAAAGATTATTTCATCTTTAAAGGTCATCTTAGTTACTGTGGGGACTTTACCAACTAAAATAAACAAATAATCATTTCTCCTAACAAACCAATGAACAAACAAAACCTAAGACATGATATGAATATACTTTTCATAATCTTTGAGACTGTAAAAACAACTCTGAGAAACAGTTGCAAGGAGCAGTCATTCTTAAAGCTAAGACTCCAAACGAAAGCAAGAATGTTACCTAATATTCTTTTGCTTTAAGGAAGCACCAAATAAGCTGTTCTTCTTAGAAATAGGCTGTGTTCTCATATTCATGGATTCATTGAGCGCTTGGCTTGTATTGTTTTTAGTATGATTACATAAAGTCTCTCGAATTGTAGAGATAAAAATATAACTCTAAGACATAATTAAGACAAATAGGCTCTGTATTTGCTGAGTAGTTGTGATACATCATACACTGGAAGTATTCTGTTGATTCTTATGTTTTCGTCATGAAATCAGTGTTGAGGTGTGGAGACGAAGCAGTGAAAAAATCCAACTAGACTTGGATTCAGATTGTGTTGGCATTTTCTGTTTTTGCAGCATATTGTTTTAAAAATTCAGCCTTTTTCTTGATTTATAACAGGATTTTTAATTTACAGGCTTATGAAAATTAGGAATAACACATAGTAACACATGGGGTAGGTATCAAGTAACTAGAATATGTGTTGACATCATTTACACAGAGCACTTATAATTGTGTCTGTAGAGGGGCACGGATTTAGCCTTGATGGTTGTGGTTCTATTCAGATCTCCTGCTCGGCTGTACCACAGACCAACCAAGTGACCAGTCCTAGAAATACTAGAAGAAGGTAGCCATTCTTAATGCCCAGGGCCCCAAACTAACAATGAATGCTTTCCAATACTTGTATTTGACAGGAAGTTATGAGAAAGCAACACCTAGAGATCTACTGTTTTCTAACTTTTTAATATAATCCTTGACTGTAATGGACCCTCAAATGTTTAATGAATGAATAAACATCCACATCAAATTAAATGGCTATTTTCATGTGTACTTTTCTTCACTCAAGCTTATTCATTGACACTGAATTTCTTGTATATATGCCTTTGATATAATATTTTTCTTCATAATTAGTTTAAATTTTTAATTTTAATAATTAAATAATGTTAATATTACATCATTCTCCCCACCCAGTGCTATGCATCCCACTCCCTCTCAAATTCGCTTCTTTTTTATTTATTATTACATACATTATACATACGAATAAATATATAAGTACAACATGCTGAGTACATTTGGTATTGCTTATATATGATTTCATGGCTGACCAGTAGGTATTGGGGGGACAAATGGGGGCTTATCCCTGGGAAATACTAATTTTCCCACTTTCTGAAGTCATTAATTCATTTTCATCTAAGGCTGATATCAACTGAAGGTGATTTTCTGCATGTGTATGTGTGTGATATGCATACACATGTGCATATGTGTTCGAATATGTGGGAACACATATATGTGTATGTGTGTGCAGTGGACATGTTCATGTGTGCATGTGGATTATCTTCCTCAATTGTTCTCCACTTTATTTGTTGAAGTAGAGACTCTTGAACTTGGAGCTCACCAATTCCAGCTAGTCTAGCTTTTCCAGAGATACCCTCTCTCACCTCCCAAGAGATGGTATTATAGGTAGCCTCTGTGCTTATCTGCCTGGAGTTTTCTTAGGATCTGAATCCCAATCCTCACACTTGGTGATAAGTGCTTAATCCACTGAACCGTCTCCACAGTTCCAGTGGCAATTTTAAGTACAGGAAAATGTCAAGCCAATATCCAGAGACTAGAAACCCAGTGAAACACCTATAAAGGGCAGGAGCAGTTTAGGGAGACTGAGATGCAAGGATCTTGAGCTCCAGTATCCTGTTGCAATTTTCCATCATTCAAATTTAAATCAGCACAAAGGCCTTCTGACCTGGAGGCTGCTCTGAGATAGAAGCAACAGATAGAACAGTTCCAGGAAAGGCAGAGCTGTTTCCTAGGAACTAGAAGTTTAACCAAAAGAAAAATCAGCACTTCTTTCACAAGCTGAAAAGGAACTCCCACACCTCATGCCAACAGTAGCACACTGTGGGACCAGCTATACAAGGGAGATGCCTGGTAGTTAAGGCATACAAATATTTCTATGTATGTTATTACTCAAATTCAGAGCGAGGGGATTTTGTGTTGGAGGGCGGGAGATGCTCACCATTCTTCAGTGGACCACATGTCCCCCTGCCTCTAGCACCAGTCGTCTATCTAGGGGACAGAGTCTCTTGCTGAAGACCTCACACAAGGCGTGCAAAATCTCATAAAATTAAGGAGCTGTGACAAGGAAGTGGCTGCTTAGCTCAGTTGTGCCATTTATAAAGCCCCTTGGAAGTGCTTTTCCCTGTGTACATTTTCAGTCATGGCTGGAGACAGACTTAATCACTGTGTACTTGAAGCTGGCTTGATTCCTGTGCTTTGTCTTTCCGTAGTCTTGTTTCCTCTCCTGTGGCATTGTTTCTCACCTTGGGTTGTCTCCTGTTTATCCCAGCCACTGGCCTGGAGCCCAGGGCTGAGGAATCCCACTAAGGTGATGACAGATACCCCCGGCTATGTTAGTACTTGGCTCACTGTTGCAAGAAAATACACGACAGGAACAACTTCTGGAAGGTAGGATTTGCTGTGATTTACAGTTCCAGGGGATACAGCCCATCACGGAATGGCTGCAGGAGCAAGAGGCAGCTGATCACACGGCATCCACAGTCAGAAAGTAGAGTGATAAATACTGGTGCTCAGGGGCTCTTCCCTTTCAACTCAGCCTACGAACCCTTCACATGGGGTTGTGCCACCCACACTTAAGGCAAAAAAAAAAATTTGCCACTTCCATTAACCTAATCTAGATATCCCTGGCAATATGCTCAGAGATTCATTCCCATGGTAATTCTAAACCCCACTAGACTGTCATTCAAGAATAACTGTTGTGCTTGACTGCCCACCAGAACTAGATGATTGGACCCTGTTGCTGAAGACTCCATACATTTTAATTGCAAGATATAAAGAAACCAAGCTGTATTGGAGCTGGAAACTTCCTCCCTGCTGGCTAGCTCTCATAGTGTCAGGAGGTGCTCTGCAGGGTGCTAGAAGAGAAAAGGCAGCAATGTTTCATCCAGCTGCTAACCCTGTGGTCTACAATACCAACCTGTCAAGCAAGATGTGCCTCCTTGTACAACAGTAATATGATTGTTGTAGGGGTGACCACGGAATCTCTGCTTAGATTTTTAGGCCCATTCCACAGAAGAAATGGATGCTTGGTATTGTAAACTCAAACAAAAACATATGGCAGGCAAAGTAGTAGACACTATGGGGGAACTTATTACCACTGTTTAGCTAAATTAAAACAGTGTCAAACTGCCTTCTGAATAGCTATATTTATATCCATAGGCAAATGCTATTCTGAGCCTAACTCATTTAAGTCTGTCTGTTTAAGACATGGTAAATGCAGACTTGTAGTTGTTCAAGGTGCTAAGAATAAGTGATCATTGACTACTCCATCCTAAATAAGACATTTATGTTTCCCCCTCTGTGGCTCAGAGAACAATGAGGAAGAGAGAATAGAAAGAATACAAGACCAGAAAGATAGGAGGCAGGGCTGTAAAATGGATCTTCTGGGCATTTCAGAGACATTACAATCAGGAACTCTGTTCCGGCCAGTGGGATCTTCAGCAGAGACCCTAGAAGGGGGAGTGGCAAATGAAAGGCACAAGAGACCCAAAGGATTGACAGCAAGACAGTATTCAGATCAAGCTGAAAAATTTTATTTTTCTCATGTGGGTTTTATAGTAAGCAGACCAGGAAACTTTCTTTGGGAAAAGATCAGGGGACTGTTGAGTTGCCAAGCAACCCAACCAAGCAACCCAACCACAAAACATTGTTACTAATGGTCACTGTAGCAGAAAGATAAGGAAATGTTAAGTTATTTTCTAATAACTCAGGACTTGTCCAGGCATGTCAAAAGTCTCTGGTTAGTGGCTCAATACTGGACAACAGAAACTTAACTCGGGCAGGCAATATGGCATGGCTCTTAAAATTGTCCTCACAGAACTCACAGCACCTGCCCTAACCAACAGTCAGTCACGAATGGGGGAGGGGCCTATGGAATCTACACCTATCTGCTGAACTAGTCATTATAGATATATTCTTGGAGAGGGGGAGTCAATGTCTTCAGTTGTATACATACTGGTGAGTCCACCAAGCTCCAATGCATAATTTGAAAATCATAGACACAGAGACATTTCTGATTAAAGTCAGTGGGTCAAAAACTAGACAAAAAGCATGAATGTGATAAAGGGATTTGTAGGGAGGATAAAGGAGAGGTTGACAGAGTGAAAGGTAGATAAGAGAACATAGAAGGTGAGAGTAATCAGCACACATTAAATACGGGTATCAAATTGTCATCCCATCATAAATACAACCACTGAAAGATGGCTAATGATTCTTATAGGGTGTACTAGAAACAAAGTTGCAGTCAGGATAAACCTTCCTCCAAATATTTTCAACTCCAAAGTAAATGATTTAGTTTCAGCAGTTTCTGAAATCTCCACCCACTTCTAAAGTGTTAGAACTCAACGAGGTGCAGTGTATCTTAAAAGTCAAACCTTCTCAGACACAGTGTGAAATCCAAAAATTGGAAACCAACTCCAAGTATCAAATAATTATTATTTTCACCATTTCTACTTCACATTTGAGCATTTTAGTCTCTCTTGCCTTCTGCATCCACTAACATAAAATTCCTAAAATAGGAACTAGATTTTTAACCACTTTCTCTGTGCCAAGCACTTCTCTTAGTTTACTTAACTTAAGTCTCCCAATTCTATAAAAGAGATGGTTCACAAGCAAAGCAATTGATGCTCCAGGGACCGCTGGCTGCTCCAAGATGGCCTCTACCCTGGAGGGGCAGAGCAGAGTTCAGATGCAAAACCAATAAAGAAGAGTATGATCATATATCAAAATATTGATTTGTTTATTATAAAGCAGACATCTGGGCATTGTAAAAATTAGCAGAAATGCTAAAATATTAAAATGAGATAAAATTAAAACTTTCCACAAATAACTACAACTTACATTTGAAGGTATTCCTTTCTAGATATAACCATAATGTGTGTGTGGGTAGCTGGGGGGTGAATGTATACATGTGTGCATGTTTGAAAGTATGAAAAATAGTTCCTGAGGTTTTTTATGTTTTTATTTTCTGGATTTAGTTACCTATATATTTATTTTGAGAAGACTGTAGAGATACAAAAATTGATAGCAAGTAAATGAAATCTTTCAGCATAAAACCAAAGGGTAGACAGAAAAATATAAAAGGCAGAAATAACTTGAAGATCTTGGTACAGAAAAAAAATCCTCATTGGTATTGATGCTTCAAAGGCACCAAGAAAAAAGCTAACTAATGGTCTGTTTTAAAGGTTTAAAAATATATAATTTTAAGAAGCTTATTATTGCAAAGTTAATTTTGTCAGGCAATCATAATTTAAACTCTCAGTTTATGTAATCTATAACATTATAGTTTCTTGTGATTCTTTTTATCTTCCCACTTACAAAGAGTGGCCTCTTACAGGGTCTCTGTTGTGGAGGAGTCTTTTGTTCCTTGACAACTGTACCAACTACTTATTGTCCTCTTAGGGAGTGTATTGGATAAAAACAATTGGGAAAACAGCAATAATTTTTGTAAGAAGTAGCAAGGTAGAAACATAGACTTTAGTCAGCTTTTGGATGCTTCCAGTTGACTCAGACAGACAGGTAGTTTATCTCTTTTTTTAAGAAAAAGTATTCCTTTTTTTGAGATATAATTACAATTTTTCTCCCTTCTCTTTCCTTCATCCAAACTCTCTGATATATATCTCCTTGCTCTTTTTCAAATTCATGTCTTCTTTTTCCATTACCTGTTGTTGTTGTTGTTGTTGTTGTTTGCGTGTGTGTGTGTGTTCCTAAACATATAAGTACAACCTACTCAGTCTGTATAATGCTACTTGTATGAATGTTTTCAGTGCTAGCCATTTGGAACTGAATAGCCAATTGGTGACCAATAACCTCCTCCTTGAGAAATAGTAGCAGAAGCCACCATGCAAGCTTCCAAAGGAGAGAAGCAACCAATAGTTCTACCCATGACTCCATAAACCACAACAATGATCAGCATCATTGTTAACTTTTCTAAGGGTGCAGGAGAGGTACACATACCTTCATGGTAACCAGCCGCTCTCTAATAGGACTATCTATTTCTAATTCATACACTAGAAAAAAAAATCTATCATTAATATCTTCTCTGAAATTGATAGAAATTTATAGCCAATATCTGAACCCTCATATTCTTTCTTTCTATGTTAGCTGATTCCTGTCCTCTTAGTTTGGATTATAGAGAAATTCATCTTTAAAATAGTAAATATTAAGATTCTTTGTAGTGCCAAAACAACAGTACTGAAGTGGAAATTTATATTGGATGGGTGTTATATGTGAATTTTCTTAAAGTTTTAATGCATAAGGAAAGTTACAAATCCACAGCTGGGACCTAGAGAAGCATAGTGAGAACTCACTTCTCATAGGTGACATCGCCTTAAAATTCAGAGCTTGAAAAGTACACAAAGTTACATATACAGTTAGCAAGAGGTGAATGACTTATCGGTTATTGATCACATTCAATATCAGTCAGTTATTGATAAACAATTGATAACATTTGTTTTTATAAGGCCTATAACTCCTTTTATGGTGTATACAATCCTTTTCATTCTTTTAACTTACCCTTCAAAAATAAAATAAATATTTTTGTTTTGTAGCTGGAGTTTTCCTGCCTTGCCCACAGTCAGGACAAATCTTTGTCACCGGCCAGTCCTACAACTGCTCAGACCCAACCAAGTAAACACAGAGACTTATATTGCTTACAAACTGTATGGTCGTGGCAGGCTTTTTGCTAACTGTTTTTATAGCTTAAATTAATCCATTTCCATAAATCTATACCTTGCCATGTGGCTCGTGGCTCACCAGCATCTTTACATGCTGCTTGTCCTGGTGGTGGCAGCTGGCAGTGTCTCTTTCTGCCTTCCTGTTTTCTTTTCTCCTCTCTGTTAGTTTCACCTATACTTCCTGCCTAGACACTGGCCAATCAGTGTTTTATTTATTGACCAATCAGAGTAATTTGACATACAGACCATCCCACAGCACTTCCCCTTTTCTTTGTTTTTTTTTTAAAGAGGAAGGTTTTAACTTTTACACATCTCCAAAGCCAGCTTGGTATATTTGGGAATTTGGGCATAGCTTCTCTTACTGTTTCCTGCTGGAGGGGGGCACTGTATCTTATGGGGACACAAAGAAAATTTTAGGATTATGGAGTAGTCCATGAGGGTGTATCATCTGAGCCAGTTGCCTTGAAACCGTTCTGGATGTTGGATCATCTGGGCCATGGTGTCATCAGAGACTTTTCAGGGGGTCTTGGCTGGTCAAACCTGATGTATCTTAATCTGGAACAAATCCATAGCCTCTGGCTTTCTGTGGAAACAAAAGCAGAGTCTCCTTTCCAAAGCAACATATCCTTATATCCAAATTTTGAAGTCAAGGTACCTTTAAAATATACATTTTGGCATAACTCAACTGCTGTGGATACCACTCTATATAAATAAAACACTGATGGCCAGTGACCAGGCAGGAAGTATAGGAGGGACAAAGAGAGAGGAGAATTGGGGAAACAGGAAGAAGGAGGAGAGACACTGCAGCCACCGCCAGGACAAGCAGCATGTAAAGACGCCAGTAAGCCACCAGCCTCGTGGCAAGGTATAGATTTATAAAAATGGGTTAATTTAAGATATAAGAACAGTTAGCAAGAAGCCTGCCATGGCCATACAATTTATAAGTATTATAAGCGTCTGAGTGATTATTTTATACGTGGATTGTGGGACTGCGGGGTTTGGTGGAACCTGGAGAGATGCTCTCCAGCAACAAATGGCACCCAACCGCTCGAGTTTCCACCTTAAACCTGAGAATATTTAATAACCAATTCTAAACAGAGCCAAAACCAAGGTCCTGCTTCTTGTCTCATATGGACAACTAGATGCCGCAAAACGCAGGTTTGAACACTGGCAGGTTCCTGGCGTTTGCATTTGACCAACGGTACAGCGGGAATGAGGTGTCTGCAAGTGGCACATTACGCTGTGTGGTAGATTTAGTGTTTACTAGTATTTTTTAAAAAAAAGGTTTCTGGGCTACATGCTGCTTTGATAAAAGCTTAGACCCACTATTTCTGAGATGTGATGACTCACAGAACTGGCAGAAAACGCCATGCTGGTAAGCTGAAATGGGCGGAGCCAACAGCCACAGCGCCATTTCAGTCTTAAAATACTGCAGTTTAAATCAATAGATTCACAATACGTAGGCTTGAAAGAGACAAAAAAGATAAATTAATATAAAAAAGCCACGTAAAGATAAATATTACACAGACAATCTGGATTGTGTTGTTTTGGGGATTTTTAACTGCAAAAAAAAAACAAAAAAAAAAAACATTTGATCAAAAAAGATGTTGAATTAAACCAATATGTATATTTTAAAGGTACCTTGACTTCAAAATTTGGATATAAGGATATGTTTCTTTGGAAAAGAGGTTCTGCTTTTGTTTCCACAGAAAGCCAGAGGCTGTGGATTTGTTCCAGATTAAGATACATCAGGTTTCACCAGCCAAGACCCCCTGAAAGGTCTCCGATGACACCATGGCCCAGATGATCCAACATCCAGAGCAGTTTCAAGGCAACTGGTTCGCACAATACAGCCTCACGGACTACCCCATAGAGCTAAAATTTTCTTTGCGTCCCCATAAGATACAGCACCCCCCTCCAGCAGGAAGTAGTAAGAGATGCTACGCCCAAATTCCCAAATATACCAAGCTGGCTTTAGAGGTGGAATTGGCTCACTCCCCTCTAAACCCAGACATATTGCTTAAAAAATGGTTAAGAGATTCTTGTGTCCCATATCAGAAGAGCCCTCTGGTTTGGGACAGAGAAAAAACAATATTTTTATTTAAAACAGGTTGATTATAAATGTGATCTCTTTCTAAAAAAGAAAAGGGGATATGATACAGATATATAGGAGGATATAGAGATGATAAGATAAAAGGGTAGATTAATGAACCTACTTTTAAAGAACAACTTGCTTAAAATGTTTTACATTGGTATAGATTTTAGTTTATGTTTAAAATGTTTTACATTGGTATAAATTTTAGTTTATTGATACAAACTTGAAGTTAATTTTGTTATACTGTATATATATATATATATATATATATATATATATATATATATATATTTCTATTCTTGTTTGAGGTATTATGTTTAACTCATTTAAAATTGTAATGGAAAATTAAAAATAGATTAATAATTAGTCATCTATGATAATCATATTTGTAGCCATGTTAGTTAAGTCTTCTAGATATGCATAGATATATTTCAGATAGATAATCTTCAAACACTTCATAGACCTAGAGAATATGGCATTTAAATAACTTAGAATTCTGTTGACGTGAGACACAATTGCTCCTGGCTGTACCAATTGATCCCGAGAGAATGTTGGGCTTCTAAGACATTTCCATTTGGAAGTTTGCCTTTTTGGCACAAAATGGCCTACTGGGCAAAGAACTGCCCTTGCCTTGACGGCTGACAGTACAAATGCAATGCTGTCCTTTCTGGACAAGCGGTACACAAGGAAAGCGACCACTGTACTCTGCCAAGACAGGGTAAGATGGTCTCTCAGAATTCCTGCTTCTGAAAATGGTCTGTCAGATACTCTAGGCCTGTAGCCAATTTGAATGCACCAACAATGATGAGAAACATTAGGTGACTGTCCAGGCTGCCAGTTGTCTTGGTCTACTCTTGCAAGATTCCCAAAAGTTGCTTGCATCCATCTACCATTTCTCAGGTACCATTATGTTCCTTCTCAGGTCTTTGATGTGGTTGAAAACTAGATAGTTGTAATTTCCTCAGTTATGATAAAAGATAAGTTAGATATAAAACCTTAAACTCCCAAATATAAGATAGATAGGACATCTTCTTTAATATTGTAGCTGTAATTCTTGCTCGATAATTGTTTGTTATATGTAATATTACCATGTTAAAGTTAAAACCTTCCTTTTTTAAAAAAAAAAAGAAGAAGAAGAAAAGGAGAAGTGCTGTGGATACCACTCTATATAAATAAAACACTGATGGCCAGTGACCAAGCAGGAAGTATAGGCGGGACAAAGAGAGAGGAGAATTGGGGAAACAGGAAGAAGGAGGAGAGACACTGCAGCCACCGCCAGGACAAGCAGCATGTAAAGACGCCGGTAAGCCACCAGCCACGTGACAAGGTATAGATTTATAAAAATGGGTTAATTTAAGATATAAGAACAGTTAGCAAGAAGCCTGCCACGGCCATACAATTTATAAGTATTATAAGCGTCTGAGTGATTATTTTATACGTGGATTGTGGGACTGCAGGGTTTGGTGGAACCTGGAGAGATGCTCTCCAGCAACACTCAACAGCCTTTATAATCAAATGTTTTTCTTCAGTTACAAATATCAAAGACAACATAATCCAGATTCTCTGTGTGATAGCCATTTTTACATGGCTTATTTTTTATATTACCTTGAGCCTATTGCTTTAAACTGCAGCATTCTAAGACTGAAATGGTGCTGTGGCTGCTGGCTCTGCCCACTTCAGCTTCCGAACATGACAGTGGTACGTTTTCCACCAGCTCTGGGAGCCATCAATTCTCAGAAATAGTGGATCTATGCTTCTTATCAAAGCAGCGTGTAGCCCAGAAACCTCTTTTTTTGTTGTTGTTTTGTTTTGTACTAGCAAAAGCTAAATCCACCATGCAGCTTAATGTGCCACTTGCAGAGGCCTCATTCCTGCCATATGCAGGAACCCGCCAGTAGCTCAAACTGGCAGACTGCCGCTCATTTGAGAGAGAAAATTAGGAAGCTGTTTTTAGCTCCATTTTAGAATCTTTTCTCAGGTTTTAGGGAAACTCTTGCCCCACCTTGGGCTCCAGATATTGGTGAAATTATTAAGGCCACTCCATGTAGTTAAAAGGATATTTATTTAATGGTGTAACTTACAAATTAAGGGATAGGTAGGTCGTGGCGGGTCTGGGGAAGGTGTATCACAGTCCAGCAGTGTTCACCATTCAGGGTCCTGGAACAGAGAGAGCGCTGGCCCATCCAGATCTCAGGTCTCTAGGTGCCTCCCCTGGCTCCGCCTCATAGGTGTGACAGTTGCCAAAGTCTCAATGGGGGTTGGAACTTCCAGATCAAAGCTGGAATGGCTACCCACTACAATTCTCATATTGGTCACATTTTTTTTAATAGTTTCTAGAATGAAGCTGCTTTTCAACAACTCTTACTAAAGTGGCATGCATGCCTGCAGTAACCAGTAGCTCTCTAACTAGACTTAAGATCTGATCAACAAGGGAAGTAATGCTTGATACTGGAAAGCTGGCCAAAAGACCATGGCTGGTGAAGTCAGGGGTCTGGGAGAAGCTACAACTGCCCCTTTACTAAGCCAGCATGATCCCTAACTACATTATAAATAGCTGTTCTTATACATGCAGATAGGTTTAGTCCTTGCTCCTTATCAAAGAAACTTCTCTTTTCAATAGATGGAGACTGTTATAGAAAACCACAGCCAATCAAAAGACATAGTTGTGGAACCTCTGCTTTTTAACTTCTAGCAGCTCACTTTATCTCTGTACCTAGGAAAGGCACAAAAGTCCCAGGTGTCCAGAAAAGAGCCTCCTACGTACAGCTCCCTATACTTTCGGTTCTATTTGTGAACGTTTTTCTTCAGTGAGACCTCATACTTTCATGTTACCCATAGTTATCAAGGAACTTCACCTTTAATTCTCTGTTTGTGAATATTAGAAGTGAAAGGGACCTGAAAATTGAGAAGGCGAAAACAGTTCCAGAGAGGTAAAAGTAAAATGATGGGTTTGCATGAGATATTATCAGAAGACACATGGTTCAACCCAGTCTTTGGATACTAAGACATTTATACTAGGAGGACCTAATACAAAATGCTTCATTCCTCATAGCACCTAAATCTCTCATCTATATCTGTTCCTCTATCTGTATGCTAAGACTACAAATACGACTAGAAAGAGGTAACAGAGTCAAATACCCTCTTATTCTACTTTTGTTTGAGTGTACATTCTAGGCTTATTTGAAATTTTTTTAAAGATTATCTTTTCTCTTTTTATATTGAAATAATTTTTATACAATATATTTTGATGATGGCTTCTCATCCCTCAATTCCTCCCAGCCCATCCCCACTTCCCCACCCACCCACCCAACTCCTCCCAGATCCTTTCCACCTCCCCACTTCACCATCCACCCACCCAACTCCTCCCAGATCCTCCCCACTTCACCATCCATCCAACCAACTCCTCCCAGATCCTCCCCACCTCTCCACCACCCAACTATTCTTCTTTTATTTTTCTGGTTTAGATTTTAATTTTTTTTCCTATTCAAAAAACAAATAATTCTTTCTTGACTATGACTTTCCTATTCAGGGAGAAAATACATTCCAAAATAAAGAAATGCTTAACATAGGGGCTGAACTATTTTAAAATTTATTTTTAATTAAAAATCGAAGGGAATAAAACTCAAGTAGATAATACTTTCCAAAATACAGAAATGCCGAACATAGGGCTTGAATTTTTATAATTTATTTTTAATTAAAAATTTTTCATGTGATATATTTTGATGATACTCTTTATAGTGAAGTTCTTACAATTACCATTCAAATGATTTCAATTTGCTTTGTGTTTGTGAGATCTGGGTCTGAGGGAAGTGTTTTTCAAAGTGATCATAGAAATGCAGAGAAATATAAGACTCCAAATATCTATTTTGGGTCTCGGTGACATGAAAAGCTTTGAAGAGTTTCCATGGACCAGGCATGTACAACCCGGCCACTTTTCACTGGTGTTAGAAGGAGGATTTAACATCTTTTGGAGAGCCAGGTAAGTACTGACATCTTTACAGAAAGCCCAAGCAAGTCTGAGAACTTCTACATTCAGTGGAAAGTGAGAACACCATGTAACACACTGAGCTACTCATGGAAATTGCCAGGGTGCTTCACAGGCAGCATCTGCCTCCAAAGCACATAACATATTCAGTGCTGTTAGAGAATATGAACATGCTTTGAACCTATTAATTAGCCTATTCTATCAGTTTCTTGGAGCCATTTGTTACACTATCCCGTGGATTTACCTATTTCTCATTTAATTCTGTTCAGTTTTACTTTATGTATTAGGAAGCTCTGTTATTAGACACATAAATATGTATGTGTGTTATATCATTCAGATGCACTTGACATTTATTCTTTTTTTTTTTTTTTTTTTTTTGATTTTTCGAGACAGGGTTTCTCTGTGTAACTTTGTGCCTTTCCTGGGACTCACTTGGTAGCCCAGGCTGGCCTCGAACTCACAGAGATCCACCTGCCTCTGCCTCCCGAGTGCTGGGATTAAAGGCGTGCGCCACCACCGCCCGGCTTTTTTTTTTTTTTTTTTTTTTAAGATTTATTTATTTATTATGTACACAGAAGAGGGAGCCAGATCTCATTACAGATGGTTGTGAGCCACCATGTGGTTGCTGGGAATTGAACTCAGGACCTCTGGAAGAACAGTCGGTGCTCTTAACCTCTAAGCCATCTCTCCAGCCCGACATTTATTCTTATGGAGTGTCCAAGCAGCACTCCTTGCCTTTGGTAGCAATCTTCATCTTTAGTAAAATTCTTTGTGAAGCTTGTATCATTTTGATATTGCTTCTTTGATATCCCTCTCTTCCTTATGCTCATTGCTTGCACAGTATGTATATATTAAGTCATCAATTGTATTACTTGTCAATTCCCCATATCATCAAAAGTTTTCCCTTTATTTCTTCTTTCCTGAATTTTTTAGTTTGACATAATTTTTAAAGATACATTTAGTCTATTTCCTGACTGAAAAATTTCCTCTTTGTTTCTAGTGGTTGCCTCATCTACCCTCTCCTTACACTTTGAATTCAATGTACATAAACTTTCCATAAATCTGCACTCAGTCTTTTCTTGCACCTCTCTTTTTTTCCCCAGTGGTAGAAGCATAAAAACATCACGAAGACAATTCCTTTTGAGCTATAAGAATTAAATCATAGGAACATAAATATAGCCCCATGTAAGAACCCCCTGTGGGGAGGTATAGCAGCCGGTCTAACCAGAAGCAGCTGCACTGAGAACAGTTGTTTAAAGAAAATATTTTTAGTTTCTTTGGATTTCCATCTTGGTTTCTGGAACTGTAGCATCCGTTGTACTCCATACCATATGTTGGGAATGTTTACATTTTGCAGCTGAGTTTCCAACTTAAGACAATTCTAAATTATCCTAGAGTCCTTGAGAGAGAGAGATAGATAAAAACCTATATTTACTGCAAAATAGAGGAACTATGTCTTCTTCCACAACCCACGGATCTAATTCTGATGCTCATACATATGTCCCAGCAGTAACTTGTAACTTAAAAAGTGTTTGCAGTCTCTGATCAACAGATGGACGATATTGGTCATTAGGATGATCCCAGTACTGAAATACAGCTGCAAAGTCACCTTATTAGTGTGTATCAGTCATGTAAGACGATCTGTTCCATTGTGACATTGCATGCTTATGGCAATCTTTGTCCACCTGTGACAGTACATGGCTTAATGACTCAACAGTGTTGTAAACTTGGAATACACTTTGGACCTATTACATAACTCAGTGTCAGAGAAGTGAGGTATCTTATTTAAGTTGTAAAGCCAGAATTTGAAACCAGTGCTCTCTGGATCAATGGTTTCCTCCTAACTGCATATCCTGCATAACTAAGGTTTTTGTCATTGGGCTTCTGTAGTGCCCATTAAGACACAAGGAAACAATGACATATTCCAGAGCCAAGGACTTCATATTTTCCCCCAATATTCATTTTTTTTTTTTGCCATCCTCTTTGTTGGCAGATTCTTGATGCTGTGTAAAGATCAGAGATTATCTTACTGGATGTGTTCCAATGCAGTTAACATAGAACAATAGGCCGGGCAGTGGTGGTGCACGCCTTTAATCCCAGCACTCAGGAGGCAGAGGCAGGTAGATCTCTGTGAGTTCAAGGCCAGCCTGGTCTACAGAGTGAGTTCCAGGATATCCAGGACTGTTACACAGAGAAACCCTGTCTTGAAAAAAAAATGTAGAAATAATTTTATGCTTGGAAAGCCTGAGTATATGGGGTGGGGCGCTGGCTGATATAGGAAATAAAAGTAAATAAAACAAGAAGGAGCCAAAAGGCACAGCAATGAGCCAAAGTTCTTCTTAAAATAGCAGCCTAGATGAAAACATTAGTAGAACAGAGAATGATGAGCAATGCCCTTAGAATCCATAGCCACCAAAGCTTAAGGAAGGCCATGTGATACTTTGCTCATGGAAGAAATGTGGATTCTCTCCAATGGGAGAGGCTGATCCAAAAACTGGCGTGCATGCATGGGTACATACCTAGCTTTTATTATGTGGAAAGAGAGGGTCAGGATCTTTTGGGATGGCAACCTGACCTAATATGTATGTGGTGTGAAAGGAAAGAAGCTGTTACTCCCAAATGTTTTTTTAATAAACAACTAATAAAATTAAATGACAGACTATTTTCACTATAGGAGGATCCATGCATTCATTTTACCAGGTACCTGCTTGCATTTCTGAATCTGTCAGAAGGAACTTTAAACACATTTTTCATATGTTTAACATCAATAAAAAGAAGAAGCTATATCTTTTGAATATCCTCAGCAAAAGGAAGCTTTTTTTTTTTTTTTTTTTTTTGGTTTTTCGAGACAGGGTTTCTCTGTGTAGCTTTGCGCCTTTCCTGGAGCTCACTTGGTAGCCCAGGCTGGCCTCGAACTCACGGAGATCCGCCTGGCTCTGCCTCCCGAGTGCTGGGATTAAAGGCGTGCGCCACCACCGCCCGGCGTTAAAAGGAAGCTTTTAGATTATGTATATTCTCTTTCTTAGTGGAATTTTAAAATGTATTTGACAAAATTCTTTCCTGCTGAACAAGTTAACTATTAGAGTCTGCATCTTCTCCTATCTGTATTGTAGTATTGAGGGAGGGAGGGGAGAAAGGTAGAGGGAGAGAGATCAATACATCACAATCTATAAGACTGGGACGTATCCTGAAGCACCGGTTTGGAGCACACAAGATAAATGAGAACCTCATTAGCTAAAGGAAACAAATCTTAATTTTAAAATTAATAAAAAATTTTTATCACTCATTACCTACTAGACTTAATAGTATTATAAGATCACTTAGGAGTCTTGATATCAGCCACTCACCCATTTCTTATTTTTATTTCCATTTTCCAGTTAAACACTTTGCATGTAAGCTCTATAGATAACAGGCACTGTGTAATTTAGGAAACAGAAATGGATGTTTAATGTTCCATTAAATTAGAAACTGAAGCTGTGTGATTTGAGCTATGCCAACCAGAAATAATAGAACCCAGAGAGATTATAGGCACATTTTACTTGGTGATAAAAGATCTGCCTGTGTTTCTAAGAGGAAACATCAATGTCTATCATCTGGATATGTGTTGAATGTTGAACTAGAACTCTGTAACTGCCTGTGACTTCATATATCAGCTTTACAAGGAGATTTCTCTAGGATGGTGTTTGCAGTGGTGAGTTCCAAGTAGCTATAGGAGCTTATGCTGAGGCTGTTGAGGGGCAATACGGTAGAAATCAAGAGAGCATGTATCTGGGGATTTGGAATCTGCAATCCAGTGCTTTGAGACTTGTCTCAAATATTTATGGAATATCTTTTGTTTAATTTGAAGATCTCATACCTAGGTATACTGTATTTGCCTCATTTCCATTCTTTCCCCTCTCCATCCCTTCCATGTTCCCTCTGCCACTCTTTCCCCTGTTCCCCTGGGGAACAGACAACCAAACACAGAAGCCTATGGGAGCCATTCACATTCAAACTCTCACAAATATAGTAGTAATAAGTTCTCATTTAGGACTTAGAACCTCTACAGTCACAGATTCTGAGCTAAGTTTATGGTGCCAGGTATGTTTTCTCTAGATGATTGGGATTTAGGTCCAATTAGACAGCTGTTGTTTATCCCAAGAGATGTGTCACTATTATCACACTGGAGGCATCTTGGCAGTCCTGTCATTGTTGGGGATTTTAGGCTTTATAGCTAGGTAGGGATGTTGATTAATTTTTTCTTTAGAAGTTTGCATTGTACCCTCTGCAACTATAAGAGCTATCCCTTGCCGAGGAGCCTTCCATGTCAGAATCTGCTCAATTTCTTGAAGTCTTGTAACTGAAGTGTGTGATATCTTCAAAAGTAGTGTCTTACCTTCTTCATGTTCTGGCAGGCAACCAAAGAGAAACAGCAATAGTTCGTATTATTTTGAGAGTCGTTTTAATCCTCTGACCAACAACTCAAAGGGATGTATCCTCTGCCTAGGGTTGGGGTTTCTATTAGCTAACCTATGGCTCCTGAGGTGGGGAGCATTATCCCACTGTGTGAGGTAACTGCATTAAGACTAAATATGTGTATGTGATTGTGTATGTATTTTTAAGTAAGCTTATAAAATAATGTTTCCCTATGGCTTCTCCAAACATCTTTATTATTATTTATCCATCTAGTCTCCCTCTCCTCTCTGTGTTTTTTTCTCCTCCCACTTCTCAGTTAAGTGTCCCTGCATTTTCTTCTCCCTACTTCATAGCACCTATGTCCTACAATCCCCCTCTCTAGAGCTCCTTCTACCTTCCTTCTCAATGGTACCTTTCTATGTTCCCTACTTCTACAGTTACACCAAGTCGTACACTCAAACCTAAAGATCCAGATCTGTTTACAACAAATAAGAGACATTTAACATTTGTCCTTCTGGATCTGAGTTACCCCATTCAGTATGGCATTTTCCATTTCTACAATTTCCATTTCTATTCACTTACCTGTGAGTTTCATGATTTCATTTTTCTTTACTACTGTGTATAGGTTTACTGTATATATATATATATATATATATATATATATATATATATATATACATTATATACCACATTTTCATTATGCATTTGTCAGTTGATGGACATCTAGGCTGCTTACATTAGAGTAACCGGTAGGTATCTCTGTAATCAGATATCAAGTCATTTGGACATATATTAAGAAGTGGCTTAGCTGAGTCATAAGGTAGATCTATTTTTAGCTTTTTGAGGTTTCTCCACACTAATTTCTATTTATGGAATATCTTTAAGTTGTATGTTTCTACATAGACTCCTAAATTCCCTAAGCTTTAGCTTCTTTATCTGACAGATGTACGTACTTTAAAGTTAACCTAGAGAGTCATTAGTATTGTAGACTAGAAACAACTTAGCATAGATTCTCGGAACTTAACACATCAAGCTCAACTAGTAATAGTGTATTTCTTGTTTACAAGGGCTTCTCTAGCTTCATTATTACAGCTTCGGTGTAAATGGCAGCCTGTCAGGAACTACTCTAGTCCATATCCTCTTTTGTCCCCTACTCTAGTTGAATTTGCTTATTTGCTGTGATCACTGAACAAAAAACTCATGCTTTGAGAGAAGTTCTTGCTCTGGGAAGAAAGACAACAGTGGACTCAAAAGCAAGCAAACTCAAGTCCATGCTTCTCTCTGATGCCCTGCACCTCCAACTCAGACATTTGTGTAGATAACCAGATTCCTGCTGTGAACTTCTTGCTCCTGTCTGCATAGAACTGCCTCTTGTGTCAATGACCCTAACTTTTCAACAACTCACACCTCTTTCTTCCCATGCCTGCCACAAATTTAAGAAGGTGGTCAGCTCTGTAATCAAAGCATCTGGTGATCCATAAGACTGATTAGCAGAAAGAAAAGTTTTCTTCCATGAGTGTTTCAGTTAGAGAGTAACAAATATTTCTTTTGTTTTAACATAGAGAAAGAGAGTAAAAAATTAAATTTTATGTAGGAGAAATCCCAGGGGAAAAATCTTACTTGAAAGAGCCATGGAATCTGATAAATAAGACTGACTGTAAGAGGTCACCAAAAGCTGTCTTGTCTGAGTCCCTAGACAGAGCTTGGAGCTGAATCATTCTTACTTCACTCTGGGAGTTCTATCACTCTACCCAGCCAGGAAACACTCCTTTCTGGGTATGCCTTTTTATCACTAAAATGGTCCCTCCTGTGACAGTTAATGTTGATTATCAATTTGACAGGATATAGAATCACCTAGACGTGAACCTCTGGGCCCGTCCATGAAGGAGTTTCTAAATTTGGTTCAGTGAAGTGGAGTAGGTTCCTGGACTGAATAAAAGGGAAAAGCAAGCTGATCACCCATATTTATCCCTGTCTGCTCTCTCACTAGAGGTGCAATGTGACCAATGGCCTCATGCCCTGCTGTCATGCCTTCTCTGTCAGGATGGACTGTACCTTCAAACTATGGGCCACAGCAATGAAGAGCATAGCTATTACACCTCTGCTTTGGCACACTTCTTCCAGTAAATGTGGTGATGGTGTCTTCAAAGGACCTTTATTACTGTCTGTGTGGGTTTGAACAACACCAATCCCAAAAGTTTCCAATAGTTGCAAACTCAATGCATTAGAACAACATGGACGGCAGGCACGGTGGCGCATGCCTGTATTACAGTTTATAATCTGTACACATAAGAAACCTTAAAACTCAAAGTGTTGGCATGACTGCCTTCCCTCAGTAGGGTCTGGAACAAATCTATTTCCTGGTCTCTTTGAGCCTCTAGAGGCCACCTCCTTTCCTTGGTTCATGATTCCACATCATTTTACCTCTGCCTCTGTCATCAGTTCTTCATCTTTGGCTCTGACTCTCTCACCTCTCTTATGAGGATCTCGGGAAGTACACCAGGTCTACCTAGAAAACCCAGGATAATATTCCCCTCTCACATCTCTCAGCTTATTCAATCAGGAAACATTATTTGTGTTAGCATGTAAAGCCATGTAGTTACTGGCTCTAGAGACCAGTGCATGGATGGCTTTGAGGGAAATGTCATTTAACTTACTCTATCCATATTTTAAGGTCATGTGACACTGGGGACTTGTCTCTGTTGTATTCTGCTTTCCTGGCTGCATGTTCATGTTCCTGGTGCTTGGGCTGTGTAGCTTACATTTTAATTCTCCCTCCTGTTGAACTACTGCCTGGTTTATCAAACAGCCATGTGGAGAAACCAACACCGAGGCCTTTCTTTGCTTATGAACTTCCCTTCAATCAGCTATAGTCTCATTAACACCACAGACCTGGCATCATCCACCAACATGCTTCTAAATCAACCCATAACTGACTTTATTTTTGTCACACTGTTATATCCATTCAGTTATTTTATATCCATCCTCCATTATTTTAAATCACAGAGACAATCAACTTTTTATTGCTTCTCTTTGGCCTGCATTTCTAGACTCTATATAACCTTACTTTTTCACTTGCCCAGATCCTCCAGGCTTTTCCATTTAGCAACTGTCTCACCAGAACCTGAGCTCCGTGATGCCTTGTGCTACTAAATCCAGTTACTGAACATTTAGCCATGTGACCCATACTGTGGCATGCCTTTGCCATCCTGGTGACCCTGCCAAGAGCTACTAGGGAAAGTTGTGCACCTAGCCAGACCCATCTGTAGATGAATTTCTAAATGGTCTTATTAAATAAAAAACACAGAGCCAAATATAGGGGTGAATGCCTTAGAGAGATCAAGGAATTAGGGAGAGCCACCAGCCAACCTTACCTCACCACTCTGCAGCTCCAAATGCAAGTTACTTCCTGTCTACCCAAGCACACATGCCTTGCTGTTCTGCCCTCTGATTTGCTCTCTGTCCAGTTACATCACTTCCTCTTCCTACACAGCTCTGTCACTTTCTGTCTGTCTATATAGACCTCTAGACATCCATGCTTAACTAGTGTTGGAATTAAGGCATGTGACACCACATTTGGCTCTGTTTCCAGTGTGGCTTTGAACACACAGAGACCCTGCCAGCTAAGTGATAAGGTTAAGGGCGTGTGCTACAAGCCTAACTTTTTTGTTTACGTATAATGGCTGAACTTTCCCCTCTGATCTCCAGGCAAATTTTATTTATTAAAGCACAAATAAAATATCACCACATTTCAGCACAAATAAAATATCACCACACCCATCCAATATTTCTTTAATTCTCTTCTCCTTCGAAATTCTCAAAAATCATTCTAACCTTTCATCACTCTCTTCAAAACTCCAATCTGACCCAATGATCCTCATTTTTCAAAAGGTGACTGCATTGCTTCCCTGAAAACTTTCAAATATGCCTCACTTTACAGCAGAGCTGCATCCATTATCGATACCATATTTCTTCCTCCACATTCAAAGGATAATATTCTTGCCATCTTTTCCTAGACAAACCCTCTTCAGTGTTATCATGATGCCAATGTCTCTCATCTCATTTGGAACAGTTTTCCCCAATTTATATTTTCTCTTTCCTACATTTTCAATATCTTCTCCATTGTTGGTAGATATTTTTGTTGTCTTGTTACTTAGACAAAACTGTTTTCTTTAAAACTTTTCCCCACACATTTCTGTTACATCAGACTCTGTTGCTTGTTTTGTTTTTTTCTTCAAATTTTACTGACTTAGTTTCCCAGATTGTCATCTTTTCCTTTGAGTATCGCATTAATGTTTGTGCCTCAAACCGTGCAAATGAGTTAAAAATCAATGCCTTTATCCCTCCTTTGTTGGAGGTCCTAGTAACAAAGTTCCTTCTAAACTTGTATGGTCAGATGCCCCATGAACACATTGGGGCTCCGCATATCCAAATTGATCTCTTCGTCCCTGTTCATTTTCTCTCTTCCTAATTAATTCTTTGTTTTCTCTGTCATAGACAATGGCATCTTCCTTTTACTCAAGGTAAAAAGCTTTAGTGATATATTAAACACTTTGATATACTTTATTTCCCCTTTCCAATTAAAATGAATCACAAACTTTCACTAATTTCATCATGAATGTGTGTGTGAGTATGCTATCTCTGAACTTGACTTCTAAACCACCACTTCTCTGCCATAGCCTCCTAATTATCACATTTTGCTAAGACTTTGATCCCCTCAAATTCATTACTATGATGTAGGACCACATGCCTACGACATAAATCTTCCTTTCAATTACAGATTTCAAAGGTGTTCCTTATCACAACTTCTCAAAGACTATCCACCGCTTCAGAAATTTTGAGCTCTCTGCCATGTCATTCAAAGGTTTTCAGTGTTAAGACCACTTCCTACCTGCACAGGTTCCTCTCAGCCAACCCCTGGCTTGCAGTGATCCTAAATACCACTCCATTTCTTGTTCTGTGTCCTTATTTCTTCTCACTAAAGAATTCTCTTGATCTTTTACTATATGTGACTCCTAAAATATTAGCAATATTACCAGGCATTGTGTCAATACTATAATCTCAGTTTTTAAGAAGGAGAAAAGGAAGATTACCACAAGTTTAAGACCAGCCTAACCTGTACAGTGAATGCCAAACTACCCCAAAATGCACAGAGAGATTCTGCTTCAAAAGAATAAAAAATATCCACATATAAGTGAATAAATACAATATTTATCTTTCTATTCACCATTAAATAAATGATAACCAACCTACAATCCATAGATGCAGAGGTTAGATATAGGAGAAGAGACTGGGGGAATATGGATCTTTCCAGGAGCAGGAAATAGATATTATGGGTGTACTGGAGCTGGGTGGGAACTGGAATAGGAACATTAAGCAGAAAAAAAGAAGGGAGGTAGATTGAGGGAGGGAATGTGGGGGAGACAGCTGGAATATATCTGAACTAGGTTTCCATATTTCCATAACATCCCTCAAATGCCCCTTGATTCCAGCTATCTCCCCCGCCCCCACATTCCCTCCCTCATTTGACTTAAGGTCCCCCCTGTATCTGACACTGCTTGCTTGGGTGACCAAGAACCAGAGACTAGCTCAGAGACCTAGGGTAAAACCAGACACTATTGGTCTAAAAATAAATAAATAAAATGACTCCTAATGATATTCTGCTCTATTCATAGGTCAGTACCTTATTCAGTCATCATCAGAGAAGCTTCCTCCTGCAGCAGATGGGAACAGATGCAGAGACCCACAGCCAGACATCACACACACACACACACACACACACACACACACAGAGAGAGAGAGAGAGAGAGAGAGAGAGAGAGAGAGAGAGAGAGAGAGAGAGAGAGATGGAGACAGAGACAGAGACAGAGACAGAGACAGAGAGAGCTTCGAAAACACAGCTCTAAATGGAATGTCTCCATCAAATCCCTTCTTTCAGAGCTCAGGGAACCTGGCAGAAGAGGAAGTGGAAAGAGTGTAAGAGCTAGAGATAATGGAGGACACTAGGAGAACAAGGCCCTCTGAATCAACTGAGCAAGGCTGATATGAACTCAAAGAGAATGAAGCAGCAAGCATCAAACCTATGTGGGTCTGAACCATATCCTCTGAGTATATATTACAGCTTACAGCTTAGTATTTGTATGGGACTCCTGAGTGTGTGAATGGGTTGGTCTCTGATTCTTATGCCTGCTCTTGGGGCTCTTTTCCTTCTGCCTTGTCCAGCCTTGGTGTGATGGGTTTTGCTTTATTATGTTGTAGCATGAATTGTTAGAGGGTCTTATTAATAAAAACAAACCTAAACCAGGTATTGGGGTGAATGCTGGAAGATCAGAGAAACAGAACAAGCCACAGCTACCTCACCTCACCAATTACTTAGCTGATCCTCTTTCCTCAGACTGGATGCCTCTGAGTTCTCATCCAGAATGAATCTCAGCTGAACTGTTTGTTGCTCAAAAGCCTAAAAGCTTAACCAGCCTAGTTCCTGGTCCTCATGCCTTAAATACCTTTCTGCTTTCTGCCATCAGTTCCTGGGATTAAAGGTGTGAGTCACCATGCCTGGAGGTTTCCAGTGTGGCTTTGAACTCACAGAGATCCCAATGGATCTCTGTCTCCAGAATGCTAGGATTAAAGGTGTATGTGCCACTATTTTCTAGCCTCTATATCTAGTGGCTGTTCTGTTCTCTGACCCCACATAAGTTTATTAGGGTGCACAATATTTTGGCGAACACAATATTACCACATCATGTTATATTTTATTTTGTCATGTTTGGTTGTTATCTCTTAGAAGCCTATTATTTTCTAATGAAAGACAGAGTAGGTCTGGAGGGGAGGAGAGATAGGGAGGACCTGGGAAGAACAGAGAGAAATGAAACTATAATTGGGATATAATGTATGAGGAAAGAATCTATTTCAATAAAAGCAAAAAAATGAATAAAATAACAGCAATAAAAATATATGAATCTCTCACCCTTTTTCTTTTTAGTTATTGTTTGATACTGAAGCTTGTGCTACATCCTCCATAAGGACGATACAAAATTTGTTATTATTGGGCCCATTTTACAGTAAGAATGCTGAGGCTCATAGAAACTGAGGAAGTTGCTTATGTTCTATCATAAGTAGAACCAGGTTCGGAGGCCAGGTTTTCAAGATACTGAAGTCCACCCTCCCGAACCTTGTTCCAAACTGCTGCCCTCTTGTTTGCTCACTTGGGGTCTTTCTCAGAGCTCACGCTTACTATACTTGACAGTGAATGTGACAGATGAAGTCTGCTATCTATCGAGAAACTAAGTGCTTGCCAGTTCTCCTAGGTAACTCTAAACTGCAGGTACACTGTCATCAGGGGCCTGATTTGATTCAACCTCATGTAGCCTACACGTATTCTGATCTTGAAGCTTGTTCTCTGCTATTATTATCATCAAGGCTTCAGAGCTAGAAGGTATCAAGGTGACTTAAAATGAACAAACTAGCTGTGGTGACACATGCCAGTAATCTCAGAATATGAGAGAAAGGGATAGAAGAAATATGAGTTATAGACTAGCTTGAATTACATAGTGAGATCCTGCCACAAAAACAAAATAAAATAAGATAAAGAACCAAAGGTACACTTGGGTGGATGTGCATTTTATGGACATTATTTGCCCATACGTGTCTCATATGCATGATCACAGGACCATTTAGAATGATAGAGCCACTTGAATACATTTGGGGAAATATATTTGGATTATTTTCTTATTTATTTGTTTTTACCTTATTTTTGCCTTTGGAGCAAATGAGCACTGTTCCCCTTACCATAGTTGGATTTAACAATTTATTGATTCTACCATGGTATAAAAGGAAGAATATTTAGTGTAATTTATAAAATAAATTTTGAACTTTTAATCTTTTTTATCTAAACTACAAGCTATACTTCCATACTTTATAATGCTCTCCCAGGATGCTAGACAGTGGAAGCAGCCTCAGCTCTCAGTTAGCTGTGAAATCAGAATGGAAAGTCAGCTATATTCTGCAGTAGAATGCGCTGCTGAGCCATGATTTTTAGTATTTTGGGTATATTAAAGGTTTTTTTTAACTTACTATGGACTTAGCAGGTTGCAAGCCCACTCTGTGTTAAGAAGCATCTTCACATTAATATTCTCCATGAAACCTAGTACTTCATACGTGTCTGTAAAATTTTCATTTTTGTTTCAGTTTAGAAACACAAAGCTGATATATAATTAGAAATTTTCAATGAATCAAGCTTACATTTGGTGGTATTTAAATTCTCCACATGACTACTGTCTAATAAAAATAAAGTAGAACTGCATATTTAACTTTAAACTTTCAATTAACTACATTAGAAAATAAAGCGAGGCATAAAAATCAATTTTAATAATATATTTTATCTAACCCAGAAGATCCACAATATTATTTTTCTAGTACTTGTTCAATATTGCTAGAAATTGTATTCTTTGTAAATATTGTCCTTAAAATCTAATGTAGCATTTTACACTTAGAACCTATCTCAACTTGAATTGACCACATACTGCATGCACAGTAGTCACATCTATTCAATGACTATCATATGAAACAGCTCCATTTTCTTATATTTATTTTATAGTTTTTTTGAATCAATATTAATTCTTACAGAAACATAATTATCTCTCACTATATTTGTGGAGTTTTGGAAAGTTTTCATAACTTCTTTTCCATTTTGCTTAATAATATGTTTTGAAGCCACGTGTTATAAAATGAATAAAAGTTTAGTTTAGAGAAATTATGTCTGAGGGTTTTGTCTGTTTGTTTATAGTACTGGTATCGAGCCCAGGACCTTATCCATGGTAGTCAAACACACTACCAACTGAGCCACTTCCCCAGCCAAGAAAAATATACTGTTAATGTCTCAGTGCTATACTGATCATTGGCAGCCTCATTTACATGGAAGTGCAATATTGCAATGAATAGGACACATTTCCACTTGGAGAGACATGCTCAGTGTTTCAGTGGGTCTATTTTACCAACACTTACATCACCCCTGTGCAGGGTGATATAGGACGGGCTTTTATAAATCTGCAGAAAGCCTTGCTCCACCTAAGACACAAGGTCAAGGTTTGGACTCCTATTTTCTGTGTAAAGATTTTGCTCTCTCGTACAGAGAATTTGGAGCATTTCTCCATTGGCCAAAGGTAACTTTGTTTTGTGTAATCTCTCTCTGTTAGGAGCTTGTTCAGTTCCTACTATTCGAAGACAATGTCCTCTCTACCTGCATGGTTTAATCCCTTTAACATTACTTTAGCTGCTTACTCAGGTGTGAAGTGAGTGTTTGTGATGAAAGCTGACTCAGGGACAGCCCAGCATGCTCTTTGTTTTAAATAACTAAGCCTCCAGGGATCCTTGATATTGTGTGTGTTATTGATTCTCATTCTGTTCAGAGCCTTGTTTATATCCCATACCCTCATTTCTTGATTTCAACAACCCAGCAATGAGAGTAGACTAAGAAATATTTTGTTAAATAAGAATTAAAATTAAAGAAATAAATAACTCACCCAAAATTCATGTGGTAGAAAAGAAGCGTATTCAGATTTCTCATCCAGGGCTTTTGTATTCATCTCCCAAATTCTCCAGAGTCTAGAAGGAGCTGAACCTTGCTTAAAATGCAATGCAGAAGAAATAGTTCTTTGGCCCTAGACCAGCTAAAAAGACAGAGATCAAAATCTCAGTGATGTCCTACAAGTTTTTCTTCAGAAGATGGAGCCTCATTTCAAATGAGGCTAGAAATCTAAGCAAGATGAAAGAAAGAAAAACAGCATCTAAATTAGGACTTCTCAAATTTCCAGAAATACGAATGATGACAATTTGCTCAGAACATAAAATTGTAAGCAGTGTATGTGGGGTTGCAATTTTAACACCCAAACCATTTGTCAATTTTAAAACTCGGCAATTTCAATGACATCCAAAGGACTGTGAGTGCTCATACATAAATTGATAAGTCGCTTTGATCTTGCCAAAGTTCTCAGTGTGATTCAAATGCTTCTAATTGCACAACTGAATGAGTTAGAGGAATTGTGGTTATGTTTCTGAAGTATTTGGTCAATGCCAATCTGAGGACAGCACTGAAGAAAAAGGAACAACCAACGTACAGGTTGTCTTCAATTCCAGTGGATTTATGTTGTCACAGACTCAATGTATCCTGAAAGTACAACTAAAAAATACTTGTAATACTCTTAACTTAAGAACATCTGCACACTAGAGTTTACTCTCTTGATCACATGGTAGATTGAGAGCAGTGGTTTGCTATCTGTACCGTAAAAGTCATAGAAGAGAACATATCAATAGTTCATGAAAAAAATCAATTTGAAGTGTGATTTCCACTCAGTGCATGTCACCTTCACACCTTTACAGTTAAAATTCCTCAGTAGAACTGTCGTAGCCAGGGTTTTCTTATCATTTTAATCACCCTGACAGCAAATGGTAAGTGTGACTCATTAACATATCTCTGGTTTCTTCCTCTTTGGAGCTAGGGTTGTAGTTGAGCATCACTGAGATATTCACAATCTTCCTCTAACATTCCTGGGAAAGCTACTTGTGACTGATACTTGGCCCAAGAAAAGGGCCAAGATCATCCCCAAGTACAATCAAGGTGAGAAAAAGGCATCTATGCCATAGCATCTGAAAGGTCTGATAAACAGCGCTGGTGGTGGCACTAGTTATAGTGTGAAAAGGTCAAGAGCTGCAGCCATGACTACCTAGTTACAGAGAGCTTTATTAGGAGGAAGAGAGGGGTGGGGTACAAGAGAACCAGGCCTGGGAAGGAGCACGTGTGGAGAACAGAGGGAAAGATGGTGGGGAGGGGGAGAAGGAGCAGAGCAGAGAGAAAGCACAGAGAGGGTGGGGTCTGCATCCGGCTTTTTAAGGTGCAGATTGTGTGACCACACTGAGTACACAGTCACCAGTGCCCACTGATGATGTAAGACGCAATACCTTTTGCTTAACTCCTGGACTGCATATGTGTGGTCATACAGCTATAGTAAGGTCAGAATTCTATCAGCATCCTCATTTTCAGCCTCAGTTAAGGAAGTCTAGGGAGCAGTTCTACCCCTAAATTTTGTCCACCTACCTCCTATTTTACTGCCTATGCCTGACTTCACCTTCCTGTTTCCCCCATTCTTTCACTTTGGATATTTCTCCCAAAATCTGCCTCATTAACTGCTGCTTTGGAGATTCACATAGTATTTATGACCTTTCTCTCCACTCCTAACACAGTGCACAAAACTGGTGCCCCTGACTTCATCCTCCAACACTGGAGAAGACACTGATAACATACACCCAACTCTGCTTCAACCCAGAAACGACTAGCCAGAGCCACCAGTCTTTAGAAACCTCCATGTGTATGTAGGATGATCATCTTAACACTGACATTCTTTCTAAGAGACCCCCATCTCTTGACACAGCCCAGTCAGGGTCACCGATGCAACCACAAAGGACTCGGAGCAAAGAGTAGCACCTTGATGCCTGGCTCTGTCCTCAGGAGATGAGGGTTATTGGCACTACAGAATTTCTAATTTCTAGTCTTTTCTATCAAGTAGAGTTGGACTACAACTGAAAACACAGATCTGATCTTGACATGTGCTAACCTTGAGCCCTAGTTGTAGCTCCCGCTGAAGACTCCATTAAGCTGGAGATGTTCTTTCCTTTCTACCGGTGAACAGCTGTACACTTCAGACATAAAGACCACTACATGAGCATCTTATGTCCATAACACCAAGCAAGCAGCAGCACATTCTACTTTAATTGACAGATGGATGGAACAAGAGCAACAACAATAAAACCAGAACCAAAATGTATCCTTCTGGGTTTTGTTTGTCTCCTTTCCTTGTTTAATTTATTCAGTTAACATTTGCCAAATATTGTATGTCAGACCTTGTAGTAATAGCTGGGAGTAAATTATTTTTGTTCTTAAGAATCTAGACTTTAAAAAATAGAAGGCAATAGGTAAAACAACAAACAAAGATGTAAAATAGCAAACTGCATTTATATGGCCTCTAAGTCCTACATAATTTTAAAAATCTGGACCTTTGAGCAACCGTTCTGGACAGACTACAGCAGGGGAGAACCACAGCCAGAGTGGAGTGAAATGACTATTGAACAGGACAGCCGAGGGGAGTTTGGTAAGTGTTTACAGTGGGTGTAGTTGAAATGGTTTAAAAAATCATTATGATAAAAATGTATGTAACAAAGATGTTCTTTTAACCACTTTTGGTGTACAATTCAGAAATATTATTATATATAATGTTATTCAGCCATCACAGTTTAATAATTTCTAAAAAGTTTTCATTTTCACCACTAGAAATTCTGTACTCATCAAGTAATAATCACCTGTTTCTTTCCCTGAAAATCCTTTTATGTCTCCAAACTGTTTTTTATATCTATGACTTTGCTCCTTGCAGATATTTTATATAGGTGAAACCATGAAATACTAGACAATTGCATATTGGCTCTTTCATCCAGCATAATATTTTAAACATTTGTGTGTGCTGTGATAACTTATAGCAGAACTTCATTTCTCTGTATGTCAAATAAATGCCATCAAGCATTTGTGTACAAATACTTATCCAAGTTTCAAGTTTTGGTTTATGGGTAGAATTGCTCAAATGCCTAGTGAGTCTATGGCTGTCTTTTAAAATAATAATTTTGTATTTGTTTGTAGTTAAATTCATTTGTTTAGTGAGATGGTGGCCTGTGCCAATGCACATATGTCAACTTCCTAGAGTTAGTTCTCTCTTTCCACTGTATGTTTTCTAGGAATCAAAGTGAGGTTATCAGCCTTGAAGGCAAGTACCCCTTACCTACTGAGCCATCTAACCTGGCCATAAGTTGGGCTTTTTGAGGAACCACCAAAGCATCCTTCACAGAAGTGGCACTAATTTATATTCTCATCAGTAGTTACAATTCCTCCACTTCTTTGTTATTCTGTAGTTATCCTCAGTAGGACTGTTGTTCTATACTCACCCTCAGTGGGTTGCTTATTTGTGTAATGATAGAGTTCTTTACTCACTACCAGTTCAAATGCTAATTCTTCCTCCAAGCCCCTGGCTAGCACACACACCAGGGATAAAACTTCTGTTTTTCTGTCTTGATTAGACCTGGTCTTTTCTTGGTATTTCCTCATTCTTCTCTTTTTGAATTGGAATATTCCCAGGCACCCTTGCATTACTGATAGTATGTAACTTGGGATTTTTAAATTCTAGGGGCCTATAGCTAAGCATTACCTTGAGTCTCAGGAGACTTTGGGCATGAACTGTTGAAGAATACTGGAACTGCCAAGAAAATGAAGACTGGAGATGGGAAAAGTGCATTGTGGGTTATTAGGTAAATATTAGCCTTTGGGGACTAGAGGTAGAATACTCATGTCTTCAGAGCTTGGCCCCTAGATGGTGGTCTAATTAAGAGGCAATTAGAACACAAGGATGATAACTTCACCAATAAATTAACACAAAGCTAAATAAGCTATTAAGAGGTGGGTCTTGGGTAGAGAAAACAGATTACTGTGAGAACACCTCTGAAGGGTATATAGTCTCAAGACATTTCATCTTTTGCTATCCCTCCTTCCTGGCTACCATAAGGTGAACTTTTTTTTCTTTCTTCATTATGTCCTTTTTCTTTGCTATTTCTCAGTTGCCTCAGTTCTAAGCAATGGAACCAGTCAACTTTGGTCTGAAACCTCTAAAGCTGTGAGCCAAAAGTTAATCTTTTATTCCTTTTCAAATTTATTACTTTTTTTTGTGTGTATGTCTGTGTGAGTGCACATGTGTGTGTGTGAGTGCACGTGTGTGTGTGTGTGTGTGTGTGTGTGTGTGTGTATGTGTGTGTGTGTGTATGTATGTATGCTTATGTGCTCCATCTATACACAGTTCAAGAGGAGGCCATAGGGTATCAGATCCCCTGGAACTGGAGTTACAGACAGTTTTAAGCCCCCTCATGTAGGTTCTGGGAAACAAACCCAGGTTCTCTGAAGAGCATTAAGTGCTCTTAAATACTGAGTAATCCCTCTAGGTCCAATCCTTTACTTTTCAAACTTTTAAAACATGATTTTTAATAGGAATAGAATTATATTACTATAGCCCTCCCTTTCATCCCTTTAGCCCCTACCAGGTACCCTCCTTCTAATCATCCCCATGACCCCTCAAGTTGATTGCCTCTTTGTCTTTGATTATTATTGTTACATAAATATATATGTGTATGTGTATGCACAAATGAATACAATTACTGAATCCGTTTTGTGCTTGGTTTCCTTGAATATTTTGCCATAGTAATGGAAAACTAACACATGTTGCTTCTCTGAATTATACGTTTCCACATGTTGGCTTATTTTCAGATGCATGGGAAAAAAACACACCCAAAAATGGAATAAGCATAAAGTTAAATATCATGGTGGAAGGAAAAGATGGCTGGAGAGCCTAATTCTAATATAACAAAATATGACAATAAAGTATTTGACTCGTAGAAGCATTTAAATAATTTCTTGCACAACAGAACAGACATGAAGAAAGCCAATATTGGACTCACTATTTTTGAACTGATAGAATGTAAAGATAAACCAAAAATGTTTCAACAGTCAAATTTTAGTGTAATATTTACAAGACAATAATTAGAATTACCATGGACTAATCAGAAATTACAAAGACTAGCAATTAATGAAATATCTTCACAATGTAGAATGAAAACATTGTAAAACTAAAATTCAATATCTAACAAAACCATTGTTTAATATCAGAGATAAAAGAATGATACTTTCAGGCAAAAGAACAGGTACATTCTATCATACCAAGAAATTACTAACTGCTAATAGCTAAACACTCCCAATTAAAAGACAGCGATTAACAAAGCAATGTAAGGAAATAAGAACTGACCTTATGCTATCTATAAGAAACACACTTTAAATATAAACATGAATTCATTGAAATTTATAAAAAGATCAAAAACTTTTATACCACCAAAACATAAGAAGTGAGGGATACATAAAACAAGAATTGAAAGACCATAAAGGAAAAGGGCAATTCTTAATCATACAAATTTCAAAAATGACTTTGGTAAAGCAGGGAGACACAATACCAGTAAAGAAACAGATGGCTTAAAGAACACTGTCAACTTCTTCTATCTAATGGTTATAGAACAGTAGACTCATCATTTGTATAACAACATACAATCATTTCAGAACTGCAGATGCCCTGGACAGTAAACTAGGCTTAGTTTGTCTGCAAATGCCTGCATGAGTGATTTTCTTCAAGTAGACTTTTCTCTAAAAGACAAGTATAAGTTGAGTGTTAACTAGTTCTATCTAGTTAGCTAGTTAACTAGCTAGTTAACTAGCTAACTAGTTAACTAGTTTTCAAAGGTAAGCATATTGGTCTGTTTCCTGTTACTGTAGTTGAATCAAACTATAAAGAAAGGAAGTTCATTTAGTTAACACTACTGGGGGGTCATAAGCATGGTGCAGGAGCACGTTGGCTCTAGTGACGTCATATCAGATGGTATTATAGCTGCAAGTGTTTGTAGAAGAGGGAGGAATTGTATGGTGCTGCAGTTGATTAGTTATTTTTGTGTGGCTGTGACCACAATATTTGAGAGAACACCTGAAAAGCAGGAAGAATTCATTTTTGCTCAGTTTCCAGAAGCTTAGTTCATGATGGCTTGGCCCTACATCCTTGGAAAGGTCTTCATAACAATAAGAGAGGATGGCAAGAGAAATTCTTCTCCTCATAGTCAGAAACTAAAGTTGTGGCAGGACGAGGCTATGGATCAGGTTTAATCTGCAAGGGCAGTACCCAATAACCCTTCCTCCAAGATACTCTCCTATTAATATTTCTACAGCTTCCAACAGTGCTACCAGTTTGCAACAAGTGTCCCATACATGGGTTGGGATTCCTCCCATAGACTTCCCAATAGGCCCCACCTCTTAAAGGTCCCACCAAATATCAACACTGCCACACTGAGGTATAACACAAATCTTAAAATGGTTTTATTAAATAAAAAAAAACACAGAGCCAGATATTGGGGTGAATGCTGAAAGATCAGAGAAACAGAACAAGCCATAGCCAACCTCACTTCACCAATTCCTCAGCTGATATTGTTTCCTCAGACTGAGAGCCTCTGAGACTTCACCCGAATGGATCTCAGGTGAACTGCTGCTCAAAAGCCTTAAAGCTTAAAAAGCCTCTAGTTCCTGATCCTCACACCTTATATACCTTTCTGCTTCCTACCATCACTTCCTGGGATTGAAGGTGTGTGTCACCATGCTTGGCTGTTTCCAGTGTGGCCTTGAACTCACAGAGCTCCAGATGGATTTCTGCCTCCCAAGTGATAGGATTAAAGGCGTGTGTGCCACTGTTTTCTGGCCTCTATGTCTATCTAGTGACTGTTCTGTTCTCTGACCCCAGATAAGTATATTAAAGTACACAAGATATTGGGGGACAAAATATCACCACACTGAGGACCATTCTGCCAACACATAAACTCATTCAAATCATATCTGACAACATAATCTGACAACACAACACAGAAGAAAGTGTTCCCAGCATCATACTGTTTCTTCCATTTTATTTATTTATTGGATTTGTGATTGTTTAATTCTAACAATTCATTAACATTTTCAGAAATGTTGGGTCTCAGTGTTTTCTTCTCTACCAACTATATCAAACTATATCAGAAGGTAGGCTCACTTGTTCCATCAGGTATGTCAGATTATGGTGGGATTGGTCTAACATAAAGTTGGAAGCATGGTGTGAGTCATCCCCAAATGTCCTGCTCAGTTCACAAGGGCTTTGTTCAAAGCTACATGCAGCATTATGGAGGATTTTTGTTGTTGTTGAACCTTCATGACCAAACTGCACAGAATGCCAAATTTAAAATAAAATATATGATAAATTATATATAGTGATGTACAACTTTTGGAGTAAAGAAACATGAGTGTGAGTACTGCTCTAGCATTCATTGGCTTTAGGACCCTCAGTTAGTGATTGTATGACTGTTTCTTCATGTGTAAGATAAGGATCATAATGACAATTTTGTAGGATTGCTGTAAAAAGTAAATTTAATTATGTATTCAAAATTGCATAATTTGGTTCAATTCCTACAAATATCCTTTAAATAAAAAATATATGTTATGCAGGCATAAGATGCCTAGCACTGCACAGAGGCATTTGGTGATGACTGCTGTCAGTGCTCAGAGAGGAGAATTAGTTTACCAGGCACACTGCATGAAAAAGTAAAGACTTTCTGACAGTGAGATTAGTTAGTATAGTTACCATGGGGAGAAAATATAGTGCAATAACATGTCTAATGGTGATTTCTAAAATTGTATCCCAATAAAAATGAACTTACACACTTAGACACAGCTAATTCTAAAATCCCATCATTTTAAACCATGTGTCAGATAGTCCTTTCAATTATGCAGAACTTTTAATTTTGGTTTTTAATTTTAAAGTTAGTTGTCATAGTAACCTCCAGGAGCTGCTAGCAAATGGTACTAAAGAGATATGCAAACATTTTCATGGAGTTTTTCAATATGTTGAGAAAACATTATACAATATTTAACAGAAATGCTACAAGTCATAGCACAGAAGAGTCCTCATGGAAAACTAAAATTGTGCTTGGCCAAAGGCTGTAACTGGAAAGGATATATACCCTTGGGAAGGGTAGGTAAGAAAACACTGAGACCCAACATTTCTGAAAACGTTAATGAATTGTTAGAATTAAACAATCACAAATCCAATAAATAAATAAAATAGAAGAAACAGTATGATGCTGGGAACACTTTCTTCTGTGTTGTGTTGTCAGATTAGAACGTGTCTAGCTACTACCATCTGGTGACTATAACACTGAGTTCCTGTTGTTTTATAATGAAACATTTGCTCTGGGGAAAGGTTGAGGCCCTAGGGTCTGGGGCCGAGTCCAGGTTAAACAGACTGGCAGAAGCTATTCACAAGCCAACTCCAGACTATTTCTGGGAGTGAGCAAACATTTCGGAAGTTTGCTGGTCAAACCAAGGTATGCAAGAAGGGTGTGGTGGGATGCTTGGCAGTAAAGCTTCCCCTAACCCTTCTGTGCTGATGAAAAAGAATGCCTATGAGTGCGGATGCATTTCTCATAGCCATGAATGCTAGGCAGTTCAAGATCATGGTGCTGCAACTGGGTGATGTCTATCCTGTTCTGTCATGACATGGCAGAAGGCAGAAGGGCAAGAGAGAGACACTCACTATCACAAGCCCTTTTCCCTGCAGCATTGGTCCATTCATAAAGGTGCAGCCAGTAGGACCTAAACACCTTCCCAAGTCCCTTCCAGTAGTATTGCATTGATTAATTCAAACACATGACCTTGTGGAGACCCATCAAGAATATAGCGAAGTCATTAACCTCTCAGAAACCTCAGTGACTTGGAGATGATTGGTGCCTGCGTCATAGTATGTTCTTCATGATTTCCCAAAGGTGAAAGTACACACCATACTTACCCCATTTCTCAGAGCCTTTCAAGAAGTTGCAGTTCAGGGCTGCTTTCTGAAGACACAGAAACAAGACACAGTCTGGGGTCTCCTGTACCTCTGACATCAATACGTATTAGGTATATAGCTTTAACATGAATGGTGCATGGATTTATTATATTACTAAACAAGATGATTTCCATAGAGTGCTTGAGAAATATTTTTCCTAAAATCAGTCTACTATCATATGATTTGTTCATCATCAGTTATCATGTAATAAGTCACCTCAAACTTCTCAGCTGATGCCTTACAAATACCCATGATTATACCCATAGATAAATGCATCTCCCAGACTTAAATCAGAAAAGTCTCTTTCTTTTTTTTTCAGAAAATGGTGGCAAATGCAGAGATTCATTTCTGCACAAGTTGCTGAGAGTTAGTGATGGAAAAGTGCTTGGCCCTAACCATGTTGTTGTGGAAGACAAGGTGGGAAAAATGTGAGAGTTAGAAAACGAGGAGAAGATGCTGTGAAATGTTGTTCTCTGAATGGCACATAGCCACTGAGTCATGAACTCACAGGAGCCACTGCAGTCATGGACTCACAGCAGCCATTGATGTCATCATCCACTGCAGTCATGAACTCACAGCAGCCATTGATGTCATCAGCCACTGCAGTCATGAACTCACAGCAGCCATTGATGTCATCAGTCACTGCAGTCATGAATTCACAGCAGCCATTGATGTCATCAGCCACTGTAGTCATGAACTCACAGCAGCTATTGATGCCTGCTCTTGGTATGCACAAGGCTGGGCCCATCAACAGTCATGTAGAGATGGAGGAAAAGCACTGGAGACCTGACCTCTTACTGTTGAACTATTGATACTGATAGGTTGGTTCCTGGAGAGGGGAATCATTGCATTCAACTGAGTACTCTCTGAGGACCCTACCAACACCAATGGATAGCTGCAGTCCAATTGTTGCACATACTGCTCTGGTTAAACTACATGGCTCAAATGAAACAAAACCAGAAGCCATAAACCTGTGAAAAAGAACAGACAAGAGTCAGAGGAGATTGACAGAAATAGGAGGTAGATTAAAGAGGCTGTGGAAGGAGAGAGTAATCAGAATACATGATATACAAATATGAAATTGTTAAATAACAACATAAAAATTGCAGTTAATTCAGTTGAAGAGATGACATAATGGTTTTGAGCACCAACTGCTCTTTCAGAACACCTAGGTTCAATTCCCAGCACCCACATGCCTGCTCATAGCTGTCTGTAACTTCAGTTCCAGGGGATCTGACACCCTCTTCTGGCCTCCAGGGTCACTGTATGCATATGGTGCATAGAATGCCTGTGGGAAAAACACTCATACATGTAAAATGAAAATTATAAATCTCAAAATATGCTTTTTAAAATTAAGCTTAAAAATTAAAAATACTGATTAGAATGTGCATAGCATGGGCATAGCAGAGCTGGCCCTGCCCCTCTCCTGGCAGGGGAGGGGTGAGTGTAGATGTAACCATCATGTTAAATAAGAAACACAGAGCCAATACAGAGATGAAAGCCCAAGAGGTCAGAGCTAAGAGCTAAAAACCTTACCCTTCACTGCTGCTGCTGTCCTCTTCAGCCAAGAGAACTACATCCTGTGTATCTGTCTCTATACAGACTTTCTGTTCTGCCTTCTCCTTGGTTGTAAACTCAACCACATGACCTCCTCGTCACTGCCCATCTATACAGACCTCCAGGTGTTCTATGGTTGGTATTGAGATTAAAGGCATGTGTCTCCATGCTGGCTGTATCCTTGAACACACAGAGATCTGCCTAGCTCTGCCTCCCAAGTGCTGGGATTAAAGGCTTGCACCATCACCACCCAGCTTCTGCTATGGCTTGCTATTAGCCCTGACCCCCAGGCAACTTTATTTATTAACATACAAAAAAAATCACATTTCAGTACAAATAAAATATCACCATAGGTGAGGGGGAGAAATGACCTGGAATGTCTAGCTCAGCTACTACCCAGGCCCAAAACCAGGCCTTGGGTTGGCCCACACTGACATCTACCCCATCTAGGACCTGTTGGAGCTCCGGAGGACCACTGGTCCTGTGGTACAAAATCTGCAGGATCTCTATGACTCAGGGTGGCCTTGGGATATCTGCGAGGAGTTTTGGTGAGGATCCAGTGATGATGGTGTGCCAGAAACCAGAGGCCTTGAACCAGACCAGTGACTTATTGCAATGAACATTTGCAGGTAAAACTGAGGAGACAAAAGGGTCTACTGTGTGACACACCATGGCTCCCAATGCCACTAGGACAAATTAAGAGGTGTTGGAGAGGTGGGAAAGACAGAGAATTGAAGAGGTTTATTTGTTTGTTTTGTTTTGATTTTTTAAAATTTTCTTTTGGGAGGATGCTGCAGGGTGAGGGGCAGATATGGGGGCACAGGAAGGTAAGTGGAATTGGGGTGCATGATGTGATATTCCCAAAGAACCAATAAAAAAATGATGTTTAAAAAGCAAAAAACAAACAAACAAAAACCAATTAATTAGATCACAATTTCTCTGGATCATAAATCTGGGCCCAGCTAGTGGAATGGTGCTGGCATGCTGCCTTTCAGGAAATGTCGTCAGTGTCCCATTGGGGCTATAACCTCATTTGAAAGCCCAGGTAATGACAGAATGTGTGTTCCAGTTCAGCCACTTAGTTGTTGGGACATTATACTCTACCCTCACCTGAGTCCCAAATAAACAAACTTCGCATCCATGTGGCAACTGGCTTTTGCCACAGCAAGAAACTATGGAGATTAGCCAGAGACCATCTCTCTGCTACATCCTGAGCTGTACAAGCAAGGTGACAGACACAGCAGTGCTCACAGACGGGTTACCTAAGGGCATTGGTGCCAGAGGCACGGAGCCCACAGACTGCCTAGGACACATGCCAGTGCTAACACGTGACTGTCACATTCAGTCAGTGAGCGTCACTCCCACTGTATATATCACCCCTAATCCTCAAATGTTGACATGGCAGAATTGCTATCTCTGTCAGGAAGGGAAAAGGCAGATCTGATAATTTCAGTAATTTCCCAATGGTGGCACACCTCACAGGTAATGAGGACAAACATTGTCGTAGTCTTCCCAACTTGTCCAGTAACTCTGTCATGCTGCTTCCACGGCTCATGGCATCTGTTTCACTGAACACTTTAACTTGAAGACACGTAGACTGCTGAGCTTACCAAACACTGAAGGATCAGTAGACTAATAAAACAGAAAGTAACATGAATCTTTTGTCAAAAAAGTATTTCTAGTGTTCCCTTCACCAAAAAGTTTCCCCTGAGATGAAAATTCATTATTGATGGCCCTTTAATGACTGGACTCTTTAGTTCTGATCCACAAACAATATTAAGTAAACAATAATTTTTGAAATGATGACTTTTTAAAATGGTGAAATTGTTAATTAACATAACACGATGCAACAAAAGAGAAATGGCTAAAGAATCTGATACTTAGAAAAGTTTTCATACATGTATCTTAGTTTAAGAACTACCTTATATAACAGGAGCAGTACATCATCAAAATTCCTAGCAAATGTTCTTTTGTAGAAAAGCAAAAACTTCTATTTTCACTGGAATCACTGGACAGCAGAAAAACAGTGCCGTGTTTACCCTGTAGCTTTCCTGTGTCTGTGTCTGGCTGAGGAGAACAGATAGAAATGGGCATCTTGGTGAGCAGAGAGCAATTGAGTAAATCAGAGAAATGCGTTTTCCTGTCATGGCAAATGGTTGCACCAGGCTGAAATCCCCTTCCCAAATCAGCAGATCAATGACTGAAGGGACATAGCACTACTACCAGCTTTCTAGATCATAGGTATGTACTTCGAATGTCAAGTTAGCCGAGAATGTTCTAAAATAACCCAGAATTGATACAGCAGAACAGGCAAAATGGCAGAGCACAGAAGATCCTTGGGGTGCTGAAAAATAGTATATATCACAACAGTGAGAGCATGCCATTCCTCATTTCTCCTAATTGATGGAACACATGGCACCCAGAGGGAAAGATGATGAACCACCCTGATGGGGAAAGTAGGTAATGGTGGAGGCTACACATGGTTAAGGCAGAGACTATACCGAACATCTTTGTACCTTCCTCTGGGCTTCTCTATGAACCTAAAACAGCTCAAACAAACAAACAAACAAACAAAACCTTTAGTGTAGTAACTGTCAGGAGAGGAAGTGTTTATAATTAGAGTTTCTTAGCCTAAGCTTGTTTCTAAAACTCCAGCCTGGCATCATTAGTTTTTGCATTTTAATCTTTTTTAATACTTTTTATTCTTCTCTCATACATTATATCCAGACTACAGTTTCCCCTCTCTCTATTCCTCCCAGTCCCCCACCCACCCACCCAGACACACTCCTCCTCTATTTCCTTTAAAGTAAAAAATAACAGGCATCCCAGGGATATCAACCAAACATGGCATAACAAGTTACAATAAGACTGGGCACAAATCCTCATATCAAAGCTGGACGAGGAACCAAGTTGGAGGAAAGGGGTCCTAAACTCAGGCAAGAGTCAGAGACACCCCTCATTACCATTGCTATGGGTCCCACAAGAACACCCTGCTATATAACCATAACGTATGCTGGGTGGTGGTTGTGCACGCCTTTAATCCCAGCACTTGGGAGGCAGAGCCAGGTGGATCTCTGTGAGTTTGAGGCCAGCCTGGTCTACAGAACAAGATCCAGGACAGACACCAAAACTACACAGAGAAACCCTGTCTCAAAATAGAAAACAAACAAAATAACCATAACGTATATGCAGAGGGCCTAGCTCAGACCCATGCAGGGTCTGATTGTTGCTACAATCTCTGCTAGCCCCTATGAGCCTTGCTTAGTTGACTTTGTGGGCTGTGTTCCTGTAGTAATCATAATCTTAATCCATTATTTTAAAGGCACTACGTGTTGTTACAGAAAACTCAAGGTTTTGAAGAGACCAAAGTGAAACCAGGAAATAGATTAATTTTGATTTTTAACCTTTTGCCTATCTGTCTCCAAACCTTTGCTCTGGCCTTTGACCCCACCACTCACTTCCACAAACTGATGTCCCAGAGTACCTTACATTCCCAAGTTTATGTGCCCAATGCAAATGGATTTCTTTCAAGACCCACTCTCCTAGCTCCCTCTCTGGTAGAACATTAAGAAGCACCTTCAGGGAGAGAGTTGATAAGTGTGTTGCTTCTCTTCTAGTGCTAGCACAACCTCGTGTCAGCAGATATGAGTTATTTTGTAATTGACTAAAATGACATATAGAGATCCCTTATGCTCTCATCCCCCATCCCCTACCCTCTACTGAGCTGGATTTCTGGAGCCCATTACCTATGATGGGACACCTTGCACAGACTGGATGCAGGGGGAGGGGCGTGGACCTGCCTCAGCTGCATGGACCAGGCTCTGCTGACTCCCCATGGGAGGCCTTACCTTGTCCCTTGTCAGAGGAAGGAAAGGGGATGGGTTCGGGGAGGGGGGAATGCTGGGGGTGGGCAGGAGGAGGGAAGAGAGGGGGATCTGTGGTTGATATGTAAAATGAATAAAAAATTTATTAATAAAAAGAAAAAATGACATGTAGATAAATCAGTGTAATATACTTAAAATATTCCCATCAAAGACTTTGTAAAATCCATAAATCGTTTAAAATTTTATTTTGATTATCTGTGATAATTATTATTTTACATCATGCATCCCAATGCCTCTTATCTTCCCATCCCCTCATCTGCCCTCTGCCCTTGCAACCTCCTCCCCAAAACAAAACAAAACAGAATCCTGAAATGTTGATGCTAAAACTTGTATCTGAGAATGAAAGACTAAGGCAGACTCTAAGAGGGAAGAGGATAAGGTCTTTGTAGTCTAGCTTCTGACCAGAATTTAGATCAGTATTAATACTGTCTGCTTACTGCAATGTAGTTGTTGATAGTGCTCACACAGACAATACCCATCTGTTAAAAACTACATTAAAAGCAATAACAACCAAACATGTTTTATTTCTCATGTATGAAACTGTCAAAAATGCATTTAATTAAGAAGCAAATTGTTTTGTTTTGTTTCTTGATTGAAAGAAGAGACAGGAAGACCCATATCTCATGGTCTTTGATTCTGCTCATGTAGACCCAGATCTTCCCATCCCAGAAGGAGTGAGAATTTTAAAACTCTCTACAGGCTAAAGGGAGTAATGAACATAGAGATGCTGATGAATGAGGATCTCACTAACACGAGCTTTCCCCATAGAGAAGAAGGAGAGAGTGCTTACAATGGGCTGAGGAAGGAACCAGGCTCACTTCTAAGAGCATCCTTGAAGCAGTTAGTACCCTGCTGGGAAGCTGTATCTGGGACAAGAGTGCTCAAGCATTAGCACTCATGACCTATAGAACCAAAGAAAGAACGTTCTGGACTGTATAGGGCACTGAAGGATACAGGTCATCTTGTCTCAAAATATTGTTGACTTATGCTTGACCCAGACCTAGCCAGCAAGATGAGTCTCTAGCTGTGACATCATGGGCACACTGGAAGTAATTGCAGTAGCTGGATGATGAGAATCCAAGCCCTCCCTCTCCCTCAACTACTGTGCGTGGATATTAGGGAGATCATACCCCTCAGGTAGTTCACAGGTTTTCTGATTGTTCTTTTTTGCTTTTTTATTTTGTTGCTATTGTTGTTGTTGTTTTATTTTTCATCAGTTTAAGGAAGGTGACACATTCACAAAAAAGATAAACATTATGTCTGATGCCAAACTGTTGAATCAACGGTTGCTTTAATTTTATTTATAAAGTGAAGTAAATGTGACTGTATTGAACCACACTTTTGTATAGCCCTTAGTACTACTTATTGTAAGTACAACCATGGTTATTAATGCATTCTTCTACCTATAGTACAGTGTCCACTGCAGTCATGCAGTAAATTTGTATATTCTACCTAAAAAATAATCATGTTTCCTAATTCAGTTTTTACATTTTATCTCATAAGTATTATTCAAATGTCTGTCAATGCTTCTAGTCAACCACCAGGAATATGCTCACAGTTAAACAAGTCAAGTTTTCCTACTGTTGAACCATGGGGCATCTCAGGGACAGGATGTTGGGAAAAATTTACTGCATGATCTAGTGACATGTTATATAATTTGACAAGTATTCAAGGGGCAGGACTTTACTTTGTATTAAATGCTGTCAAGAAGTGATAATTGTAACTATTTATTACAATTAATCTCATCCACAAGAAAGAAGGATTAGAAAAGGGTAAATCTGTAATTGGTTTAAAATTAAAACCTGTCACTCATTAGTCAAGATAGAGTTATATTTGATCACATCCATGGTTTGGATGACATTTACATTTTTTCTATGTTCAGATATGATTATAGAGTAGTCTTATTTTACCTTGATTTGTTTTGTTCACAGCTCACAGTAACTAGCTTGACACTGATTTTTTTTTTTGAAATCATTCACGTTTAGCAAAACAACAAAACAAAACAATTTAAGCAACACCAAAACCAAACTGCAATGGCTGTCCAGTTCCTAGAATCTGGGAACTGCTTTTCTCTTTCTCAATATGTCAGCATATAATAGTACAAGAGCAACACCATTCATAGAAAAAAATCAAAATCCAAAAAAAATGAACAAATGAAAAACAGAAGCCAGAAAGGAATAAGTAAACATTTGAGACATCGACGGGGAAATGGATAAAAATAAGATGATAATATTATTGGTTGAGTTAACTCATCAAAGTTTGCTGAATTCCCATCATTCAGGATTTCAGAATATGAAATTTTTGGAAATATGTTCATTTCAGATATAATTAAACCAAACTGAGATCACACTGGAGTAGAATGAGCCTTCAATCTAACAGAACAAGTGTCCTTATAAGAAGGTAACTTGTGAGGACAGAGACACAGACAGAATACCAAGCATGATGGAGGCAGAGATTTTAATTACAGCTGGCAACACCGGAAGCTAGGAAGAAGCATGAGTAGAATCTCTTACAGGTTGAGGAAGGAACGCTATCCTTCTAGACCTTGGTTTCAAATTTTCAGCCTCCAGAACTAAGAAAAAATAATGATCTCCTCCACATTCTGGGAAGACTCCAACTTTGGAATAAGCTTACAACTATCCTTCTCGATATCGTGTGGTTGTAGAAAATGACGTAAGTGTGAGATCTCCCAGCAAAGGAGAACGAATGATGAAGTGGAAAAGACTACTGTGTTTCGTCATCCATGGATGAGACAGGCATTTCTGAACCCAGCCATTACCTTGTGTGGGCTTAATAAATAAATGCTCATTGGAAAAAACTCTTTGTTGTCCATCATTAAATTTATGCATTTTGCTTGCTACAGCAGCAATAACGAAGTAACATAGATGGGCTGGACTAACTCCTGGTGAAAATATGGACCCTCTTTTTTTGTTTGTTTTTTGTTTTTTTCGAGACAGGGTTTCTCTGTGTAGCTTTGTGCCTTTCCTGGATCTCACTCTGTAGACCAGCCTAACCTCGAACTCACAGAGATCCACCTGCCACTGCCTCCCGAGTGCTGGGATTAAAGGCCTATGCCACCACCGCACAGCAATATGGACCTTCTTTATGTGATACACTCTACTGAGCAAGTGTGAATCTTGCTGCTCAAAGCATCAGAATTAATAATAACTTAATTTTAAATTTTTCAAAGTGACTGTCATTTAGTACTCATTTACACATAACCTTAGGTAGAGGTGCTCTTTCTGGTTCTTATAAATCATTTTGTTTAAGGATGTGCTTGGTGAATGTTAAGCTTAAGAGTAGTTTCCATTCTTATAAAACCCAATATACAAAATAGTCCAGGTAGAACTAGGAATGTATACTCTCTTTTTTTGTAATTAACCTTTTCTACCTGAAAATTACATGTAAATATAAACTACCCAACTTCCCTAGATACAGCAAGCAACTCATATCTAATGGCAGAGAATGTCAAGAACTCTAATTGTAATACAATGTCTACCTACTATGTGTCCCAGTTTGATTTGATGTCTATATTACTTTACAAGGGCACCTACCTCTCCCATTAATTTAGCCTTTCCTTGTGTCCCAAAGCCAGTGAGCTTCTTCATGACTGAAGTGATGAAAATGAAAAGTACAATAGGAAATGGCAAGGTCAAAGTAAGGAAACATGAAATACAATGTAGACTTCTATGTAAGTTTTCTGACCAGAATTTCATCCACCAATGAGAAAGCTGATGTTTCGGGAATACATTCTGTTTCTTGCAGCCAAGTCTGACCCAAGAATGACCACTTCTTGCCAATAAAGTAGTTACCAGTCTTTGCTCTCCCTTGACTAACTTTTCTTATAGCCAACCAACTTCTAAATGCCCTGTTCAGAAAACAAGATGGTGGAAAAAAAGTTGAACTCTGTTTATGTTTTGACAAAAGCCACATATACATGTATTCTGGAAATCCAGAGCTCTAGAAATAAAGCCTGAAGAGTTAGAGTGTAGTCATGTGATCTGACTCTCCATATGGGTCTGGGTAGAACTCACTACTGATTTTATGGTCTCAGTATGATAAACCACTTTGTTTGCCTTGCCATGCTAATCAATCCCTCTATAACTTAACCAGCTTCATCTGTGTTAACTCCTGATTTCCTCAGACATAAAGAATAATTTACTTCCCCCTCCATTCAGCATACATTGCTTATACTCACTGTGTGCTACTGAAATAGCTTCCTTACCAATATATCTCTTTACAGAGTCTAGTGTTTATTTATGGGCAAGAACTATGAATTATTCATCATGTGTCCTCAATGCCCAACACAGAATAACTTACTTGGTCCTCACTAATGTTTGTTGAATGAGTAAATTATCTATGATAAGTTATCTTTCTGAGACTTAAAGGATAATGTTTTTCACACTTAATAAAAATGAAATAGCTCTGTTATTAGACATTGGTTTTATAAATATTTTGTTTTACCTAAGATATATATTTTCACATATTAATTAAACAACCATTTTTCCCTTATGACCTCACTTTAGTATGTAATACAATTAGTCAGTCTTACATTGGTCACTATTTCTTGTCATATGGCAACTGACTAATCTAATCTAGTCATTTGACTGGTTAAAATAAGTAGACAGTGTGAAGGGATGTTCAGGGAGCTTTATCAATAGGCTTTATTTAGTAATTGAACAAGATGGTCACTGTCTAACAAAACCAAGTTGAAAGAAAAATTGATTAAATCATGCTAAGGGACAGCATGAAATTATAAGAAAAAGGTTCTTTTCTGTAATTATCTTAGTGCTAGAAGAACAAAATGTTCCTCAGTTAGAATAACATAAACATATCTCATAAATGGAGATGTACACACATGTTCTGGACCTTTGTAGCTGCAACACACAAATATTTCACCACTGAATGGAAAGGGAAATTCTAGGTATATGACAAGTAGCCTGGTTGTAGAAGCTTGTATGATAAATTAAAATTAGTTTAATGCAACCCACTAAGATATATAAATGAAGTCAATACTCTAATGTCAAATACATTTTTAAATAAAAGAAAGTCTATTTCAGTCATCTGCAGTAGACATCCTACTTAGTGTTGAGTTTAATGATTCAAAGTAGGAGCCATAGGCTGAAATGCTTGAATCTGTTTTTACAAAGTGGGTGATGTTCTAATAGCCACTTGTGAATAATAGCATCTCCTTCAGGATTTAACACTCAGTCATCTGTCATCCCGTCCACAATTAAGGCTCTGTGTCCACATAATTTAGATCCAGGAGGACTCTGGATAGAAATATGATATTGTTGTGAGGGAAAACTACCACATTCTGGAGGGAAAAAAGCTGCCTGAGTGCTTCCAGGTGTTATTGGCTGCTGATTGTCAAATGTGCCTGAAAAACTCTTCCCAGAGCCCCAAATGATATAACTATTTCTCCTGACAATGTCCACAAATCTGTTTTAGTACAGTATTTGCCAAGTATTTTTTAAACCAACTTATAGACTTTCATATCTTTAAAAAATCTAAAAATCCATTGTTTAAACAGGAAAATAATTATCCTTTATAAAATTAATTGACATAAAGCAACAAGGCAAAAAGACATTCAATCATGCTATATTTAAACAAGGAAGGTGGGGAAGAATTTTTTTCATTTTTTATTAAGAAATGTTTGATTCACTTTACATACCAACCACAGATCCCACATCTTCCCTCTTCCCACCCCCCAGCCTTCTCCTCCAACCTATCCCCTATGCCCACATTTTCCAAATCAAGGTCTCCCATGGGGAGTCAGCAGAGCCTGATACACTCAGCTGAGGCAGGTCCAAACCCCTCCCCTCTGTACTGTGCAAGGTGTCACACCCTAGGCACTGGGCTCCAAAAAGCTTGCCCATGCACCAGGGACAGATCCTGATCCCCTTGCCTCCCCCCCCCCAACCAGTTTGAGCTAAACAACTATCTCTCATAACCAAAGGGCCTAGTCTAATCCTATGGGGGTTCCATAGCTATTAGTCCACAGTTCATTGGTTTCCACTAGTGTGGCTGGTAATCTCTGCATGTTTTCCCATCATGATCTTGACATCCCCTGTCCACAGAATCCCTCCTCTCTCTCATTGGCTGGGTTCTCAGAGCTCAGCACCAGGCAGTGAATCTCTGCATCTGCCTCCATCAGTCACTGGATGAAGGCTCTATGATGACAGTTAGGGTATATTTGACACCAGAGTAGACCAGTCCAGGCACCCTCCCAACCATTGCCAGTAGTCCAAGGTGGGGCCATCCTCAAAATATATAAAGAACTCAAAAAGCTAGATATCAAAATACTGAGCAATCCAATTAAAAAAAATGGGCCTCAGAGCTTAACAGAGACTTCTCAATGGAAGAATCTCAAGTGGCTGAAAGATATTTAAGGAATTGCTCAACATCCTTAGTCATCAGGGAAATGCAAAGCAAAATGGCTCTAAGATATCATTTTATACCTGTCAGAATGGCTAAGATCCAAAACACTGAAGACAATTTATGTTGGAGAGGCTGTGGAGCAAGGGGAACACTCCTCCACTCTTGGTAGGAATGCAAACTTGTACAGCCACTCTGGAAATCAGTATGGCGATTTCTCAGAAAATTGGGAATGAGTCTTCCTCAAGACCCAGCTATACCACTCTTGGGCATATACCCAAGGAATGCTCAATCTTACCACAAGGACACATGCTCAACTATGTTCAGAGGAGCATTATTTGTAATAGCCATAACCTTGAAACAACCTAGATGCCTCTCAACTGAAGAATGGATAAAGAAAATGTGGCACATATGCACAATGGAGTACTACTCAGCAGTAAAAAACAATGACATCATGAATTTTGCAGGCACATGGATGGAACTAGAAAATATCATCCTGAGTGAAGTAACCCAGACTCAGAAGGACAAACATGGTATGCACTCACTCATAAGTGGATACTAGATGTAAGGGAAAGGATAACCACACTACAACCCACAACTCCAGAGAAGCTGGCTAACAAAGAGGGACCCTAAGAGAGACACATAGATAGCCCAGTGAAGGAGAAGTAAATGAGATCTACATGAGCAAACTGGGAATGGGGGAGGGGTAATGGAGGGCAAAGAATGGGAGGTGAGAACATAAGGAAATGGGAAGGTCAAGCTGGAACAGGGACAGAATGGGAGAACAAGGAAAGAGATAACATGATAAATAAAGATATCATGGGAATAGGAAGAGGCAGGCTGCCAGGTGGGGAAGGATTTAAAAAGTGTTGAGTTTGAACATTTTAACACTGTTGTAAGTAGGTACCATATCTAGTGAGCATACTATCTGGGCAGAGGGTTTTCATTCAAAATTACATCAATAATTTGAATATGAACAAACAGTGATGCCATGTGGAAATATTCCCAGAATTCAACTCAAAGTATGATATGCTGTGGGATGTTCTGTATGTCAAATATGTTGCGCTGATTGGTTAGTAAATAAAACACTGATTGGCCAGTAGCCAGGCAGGAAGGATAGGCTGGACAAGCAGAGAAGAGAATTCTGGGAAGTGGAAGGCTGAGTCAGAGAGACACTGCCAGCCACCACCATGACAAGCAGCATGTGAAGATGCCGGTAAGCCATGAGCCACGTGGCAAGGTATAGATTTATGGAAATGGATTAATTTAAGATGTAAGAACAGTTAACAAGAAGCCTTCCATGGCCATACAGTTTGTAAGCAATATAAGTCTCTGTGTTTACTTTGTTGGGTCTGAGCAGCTGTGGGACTGGTGGGTGAGAGAGATTTGTCCTGACTGTGGGCCAGGCAGGAAAACTCTAGCTACAGTGATACATATGAAAAACATCTCTTTGCATTGTGCAGTAGGCAACCTGCACAGGTCACATCGTGTTTTCACTGCATAACCTAACAGCATTGTTGGAAATATAAAAAGATTTCACATAATTGACCTTCAAACAGAAAAGCACTAATAAAATCCACACATGATATTTGCTTATATATATAAATGATTGCATACATGATATAGACAAAGATTTTTCATCATGACTATACCATTTATTAGCTATATATTTTTGAGTAACATTTAAATCCCTTTGTTCCTTCCTATGTAACATGAAGATGAGAATAACAGTATCAAACTGACATTTTCAAGGTGTAAGACAGGAGTGGCAAACATACATATATTGTTTATATGCACAGACAAGTACTGAGAGAAATAAGAAGCTGTTTGCAATATTTAATTTGGGGAAGCATGAAGTAATGTAGGGTGGGAAATGGAGAGGTGAAGGGAATGTTTACTATTTGGGGAAGAATTTACCATGGTATTCCCACACATGTGTTCATTATGTCCATCAACCTTCCTTCCATTTTCTCGGCCGACCCCTTTCCCAGTCCTTAACAATCTCTTCTGCTTTCAGATCATCCGTTGTTTGTTTGTCTTGTTTTAGTTTCCACATATGTGATGGTTGGTTTCAATGTCAACTTGATACAAATTAGAATCACTTGAATAGGAAACCTCAATTGAGGAATTGTCTTGAACACCTTCATTGATGTAAAAGACCTACCCCAAATGTGGTTAGCACCTTCTGAAAGCAGTGGCTACATAGCCCTTGGCCTCCACAGTGAGAGATACCTACTGTGGGTTACTCTGATGGCAGAGGCACCCAGCCTCAAAGACCAACCAACTACCAGATTCTCTGTCTCTCAGGTGCAATACAACTCTCATTGCTGTTTCAGTATACGCTGATTTAATAAAGTGTGTGCACATGTATGTGTGTAAATATTCATTTCATTGGTTCTATTACTGTAGAGAAACTTGACTAATACAATATATAAAGAAAACATGTGATATTGTTTGAATTGTTTGCTTTTGTCAAATTTCTAATACATCCTTTTCAAATGCTCACTAAACTAAGTAGAAATAGGTAAGTTCTGCTTTTGGTGCTTCTTCTTAACCTCGGTCCACTGTCTCATGGCATGCCACTCTCTCCACCCATTGTCTATTAGCCTACTCATAGAACTCCAGACAGGCCAGCCACTTAAATTATCATGACCACCAACCATTGCAAATTCCCTGCTCCACATTTTAACTTTTCTAAGCCTAATGTGTCAGCTAATTAGGGCACTAGGCCAACTTACTCTGGAACTTCAGTTGGGAAGTTTTCCTCAAGTCTTACATGAATATTTCAGTGAGAATTTCCTGGACATTGTGTTCCTATTTTTTTTTTTTATCTGATCTTTTAGTGTCTCAAAGAATCACGATTTCAGGACATTAGCTGAGTGACCAGAATCATTTGGTACCCTGAAAATCTTAGCAAATTACTATTCACTGTGCTGAAAAAGGTCATTTAAAACTACTTCACATTTTAAATATTCAGGAAAGAAAAGAATTTATTTCTAGATAAGCTGTAAAGAAGCTGTTCTGCAAGAAACATGTTGGAAAATAACAGAGCCAGCAGTTGCAAAATAATCACATGCATGATAAAGAGTCAGACAGTACAAAAAACATAATTTGTGAGTAAATGACCAACTACAGAGGCTCCAAACATGACACTGAAAATATCTGATCCTGATTAGAGAGTGTGCTTGTTTGAGTGAGTGTGTTAGTGTGCTGTAGCAGAGAATAAAAGTGACTGAAAACAATAGTGCTAATCAATATATACACTTTCTATGTATTATATTTACTTATTATTATTCTATGTCTATTAATATTTTATTTGTGAATCACTCATGCATATAATGCACATTGATCAAATCTAGCTATCATTTCCTCCTCTCCAGTTCTTTCCCTTTTTTCCTACTGCTTTTAGCTCCCAACTTTGTGTGCTCTTTTCTTAAAAACACACTGCATTCTCTTGCTGTTGTCTACATGTACATGAGTGTAAGATTGGCTAATGGAACATGGATGTCCTCTCAGAGGATGCATCCCTGAAGAAAATGGATTCACCCTCTTCCAAATTTTGCAGTCGTGCCTTGGCTATGGGTGAGACTTCTTGACCTCCTCCCTTTCCATGCTGGGATTGTGGTTGGCTTCATCTTGTGCACACAGTCACAGCCCCTGGGAGTTCATATGTGCAATGCATGGTCATGTCTAATAACATTATTTTGCTGCAGATGTTCACTACTTCTGACTCTTGCGATTTTTCTGTCCCTTTCCCATAATGATCTCTGAGCCTTGGGGTAGGATAGATAATACATGTTTCATTTACAACTGAACACTCCACAGACTCATCTTCTTCCTACCATGGACAGTTGTGAGTCTCTTCGTTAATCACACTCTAACTACAAAAGGAAGCCTCTCCGATGAGGAACCAGAGATAGACTTTTCTAGGAGTAAAGATAAGAACTTAGAGAATAGTTTAATATCATCTCTGTTTATCAGAATAATAGTATTTATTCTCCATATGGCATATGCCCTAGGCAGCCATGGTTTCTGGCCAAGTTAATAATAGCAGGTGTGAGTCTATTCTTGTGGAGTGGGCCTGAAATACAATCAGAAGGTAGTTGGTTACTCCCATAACATTCACGCCACTCTTGTACAAGTGGGCATATTTTGCTTAGTCAGTCATTATTATAGCTTGCAGGGTTCACAACTGGGTCAGAACATTTAAAATTATCACCATACATTTATTTTTTGTTATTTCTTTTATTTTTTGAAATTATAACATAATTACATAATCTCCCTTCTCTTTTCTCTCTCTAAACACTCCTATATACTCCTCCTTGCTCTTTTTAAAATTTATTATTTCTTTTTCATCAACATATATATGTGTGTCAATATATACATATGTACATATAGGTACATATCAATATCTACATGCTTATGAATTGGAAAAGAGCAAGGAGGGGTATATGAGAGTGTTTTATATGTTATGCATATACATACATATTCCTAATAACATGCCAAGTCTATATATTGTTACTAATATATGTGTTTTCATGATATTCTACTTTGTGACAGGTAAACTGAGGTTGTGTGGCATTAAATACTTTTTCTAAATCAACACATGTAGTAAATGGTGTGTCTTGAACAAGGAAAATGTGATTCTAGCACAGGATCCTATACCCATTCTTTAAACTGGTGATGGGCTTGGGAATACCATCACTTCATCTCAGAGTTTCTCTTTAAAGGGTTTATATCAAGTTGATGAGAGTGCATGGGCCTGGCAGTTTTCAACATCAGTCTTTCGGAGCTGCAGTATCTAAAGTGAACTGTCCATCCAGTGTCTATTAGCTACCTCTCTTGCTGCTGTGATGAAACACCCATGCAACATAAGGGAAGAAGAATTTACTTTCCTTTTTGATCCAAATGTTGTCTACTCTTTGTTCTCCAGCAGATGAAATGGTGCTACCCACATTTAGGGTGGGTTTTTATAGCTCAGTTAATACGATATAGGAATTCCTCACAGATACGACCACAAAGTTGTCTTCCAGACCCTGATATATCTTGTCAAATTGTCTTTCAGTAGTATCCACCACACACCTGTTTTGAGCAAATCCACCCCAGTGAATTACAAAGAGTCAGGGAAGAAAATCTCAGGCATTTCTTTACCCAAACAGGGAAATCCCAATGAGAACTTTTCACTTGAAAGCATTATTTGCAGCCTTATTTTAGTCCAGTGTCTTCATGTATCCAACCAGTACTGTTCCCTTTATCCTCTACATTCACACCAAGGGCCTGAATTTCCTTAACAAACATTCTGTGTGCTAACCATAGTCTAAAATCCCAACCTCTGCTCCCAGTATTAGGCGGGAGGCACAGCCTCTGAAGAAACAACTTCCTTGTAATCTGTATCAGGTTAGGCAATTCAGAAAATTTTCTATGTTAAAAAATGAGTGACCCTTCCAGTGCTTTTAAAACAGACCAAACAATATAATTATGTGACAACTTTTAAGATATTGAAGCACAGCTCCACTTAAGATAATTTATGTCATAATATCCTGTGAAAACACCAATTGTCTGCATTGAATTTTTTACATATATTTATGTAATACTCAAATGCACTGTGATGCAGACTATAGATGGTTAACTTCTTATAAAAATCTGCATTCTCTTTTCACATGATACAACTCCCTAGCCAATAACTGCATTTCTCAGAACCACACTGTATCCATATAGACTGAGGGAAGAGAAGTAGGGTTGGGCGGGTCTTCAACACCAACATGAGAGCTGAAGAGATGGCGGTCACTTCTGGACAAAACTGATTAAGGTGCCACTGTGTCTCCTCTATCCTTTATTCAGCTTGGATAGATAAAGACAGTTCTGAACACATGGGAGAAGGAGAAGGGCTATGATATATATATATATATATATATATATATATATATTATACATAACAAATATAATATATATATATATATTAGATCATTTTTGCTGCAGTAATAGAATGCCTAAGAACAAGTGACTTACATAGAGTACAGCTCAAATAGTAAAAATTGGGTGAGGGTCCATATAAATCGTACTGCATACCTCCTGAAGGAAGGAATTCTGTGGCTTCATATTGCAGAAGGCAGAAGGGAAAAGTCATGAATACCCTCTTCAAAGCCTTCTTATAAGGGTGCATAATTTCATTGAACAGGGGAAATCTGCTGTAGCTTATTTACCTTTTAAGTTCAGTCTCATAACTATCACACTAACACCTAGATTTTGAAGGTGCCACATTCAAAGTGTAAGAAGCTTCACATCTTGAAAGAGTGCACAAAAAACACTGACCTGCCATCCAAATTACTCTTAGATAGGTGTATGAGAGAAAGTAATTCTTATGTTTAAACCATTTTACTTCTGGAAATCATGTGTCATAGCAGATAGCATTATCCTAACATACTGTGTTTGCTACCTCAGGATTAGTTTGCCTCTTGGTATGGATAGCTAATATCAAAAATAGTATGGGATACTAGTCCACTTATTTTAGTATGGTCTATGAAATGTTATTTGTACAGTACTCCCTTGTGTGCACACACACACACACACACATACTCACACAGAGAGAGAGAGAGAGAGAGAGAGAGACAGAGACAGAGACAGAGAGAGAGAGAGAGAGACAGAGAGACAGAGACAGAGAGAGAGATGTTGTATACAAATAAATCTGGGAAATGCTACATATCACATTAAAAATCAACTATTCTGAAAAAATGATGTTTCATTAAATGGAATATTCCACTTCATGAAATTCCAACCTAGGATTCTTAACCCCAGTGCTTTCAAACCAGCCTCTGTCAATGATGTCAACAGAACAGCTTCCTGAAAAATAAGCACAATTTGCTTCTTTGACCTTAAGAGTATTTGAGATTGAATCCCTATTATATGTTTGATATTTTCCAATTACATATAAGATTTTATATTCAAAATGTTATTTATTATAGTAAGTTCCAAATATGTAGAACAGTAGAGTATATAAAATATGGAGCTCTAATTTTAATGGTTAACAATTTTGGACATTATGATTTTATATATACCCTTATATATTTTTCTTAAACCATTGGGTTAACTTGAAGTAAACATCAAATATTATATTATTTTATCTGTAAAATTTTAATAAGAATATCTACATGGAGAATCTATACAGGAGTTCTCCATCAAATCTCTCCCCTCAGAGCTCCAGAAATCCCAAGGAAGAGGAGGCAGAAAAATTGTAAGAGCCAGAGGGGATGGAGGACACCAGGAGAAAAAGACTCTCTGAATGAACTAACCAAGGTGCATATGAACTCATAGAGACTAAAGCAGCAAGAACAGGGCCTACATGGGTCTGCACCAGATCCTCTGTGTATATTAGCTTGGTATTTTTTATGGGAATCCTGATCAAGAACAAGTAGGTCTCTGATTCTTGTACCTGTTCTTGGGATCCTTTTACTCCTATTGGGTTGTTATGTCCAACTTCAATATGATAGATTTTGCTTTCTATTATTATATTTTACTTTGTCATGTTTGGTTGTTATCTCTTAATAAGCCTGTTCTTTTCTAATGAGAGATATAAAAAGAGTGGATCTGGAGGGGAGGGAAAGTGGGGAGGAACTGGGAGGAATAGCGGAAAGGGAAACTGTAATCAGGATATATTGTATGAGAAAAGAATCTATTTTCAATAAAATGGAAAAAAAAGAATCTCTAAAACTCAAAAATGTGTTGATATACAATTTAGATGAAGGAAAATCAATATTTTAAAATATGCTCTTCCACCTACAGGTCCATGCATATAATTACATAAAAACCACTAGAATTAAGACACAAGAGGATGGAGAGATGGTGCAGTGTTTTAGATTGCTTGTGATCTTACAAAGAACCAGAGTTATGTTCCTGGTACCTATTAGACCATTCACAGCTGTTTGTATCTCTAAAGGGTCTGACACCATATCCTGGCCTCTGTGGGCACATTCATATACGTGTGCATGCGTGCACATACACACAGACACACACAAACACACACACACTAACATATATATAATATATATGTGTGTAATATATGTGTGTATGTATAATATGTATATGTATATGTGTGTGCATATGTATGAATATTTCCATCTTGCCACAAGATTCCCCAATGACCTTTTATAGTGAACCTTCCCATATCAGAACTTAGCTGTTTTCTATCCTGATAGTTTTGCCTTTCCCAGTATATCATACAAGTAAAATCAAACAATAGCCTTTTGAAGACAGCTTCTTCATCTTGCATAGTGCTTGTGACATCCACCCATGTTGTTGCTTGTATCCATAATGTGTTCTTTTAAGTGCTATATAGGAATCTGTCTTAGGACCGTACGATAGTTTATGTATATGCAAGATGGCTGGGTTATTTCCACTTTCTCGTACCTATAAAAACAGCAACAAAATCATTGAAACATTTATATTCATTTTTGTTTGAAAATAGTTTTCACTGGTTTCTAACAAAACTGAATTAAAGATTATAAACATATGCTTAACTCTTAAGACAGTACCCCACTCTTTCCCCAAGTGGCTAGATCATATCTTACCTCCTATTCTAATTTCTTTCCTGTTGCTGTGATTAAAAAGTTTGACCAAGAGAAACAGGGAGGAGGAAGGCTTTATTTCACCTAACAATTCCAGCTCACAGTCCACCACTGAGGGAAATCAGATCTGGAACACAAAGGAATTCTTCCCACTGGCTTGTCATGCTTAGCTGAAGTTCCTGTAATAGCCCAGGACCAACTGCCCAAGGAACAGCGCCACCTACAGTGGGCTGGGCTGTCCCCCATCAATTAACAACCAAGACAAATGCCCCACAGACATTCCTACAGGCCAATCTGATGGAGGTTTTTCTTCTCTGATTTTAGACTGTGTTAATTTGGCAATTAAAGCAAACTAGGCAACCTTTTATCAGCACTGTAAGAGAATTACAAGAATCTTTCAAAGCACATTACCCCAATATCACATATAAAAATAATTCATAGTAATATTTGCTTGCTATCATGTTTTTCTGCTTTTAAGGTATTTTATCTTGTTCCTTTTAGATTTCTTCCCCTTGCTTTCATCTTCTGATTTTTTTTATTTCCTTGTATTTTATTGTGATCTGTTTGCAAGGGACCCAGAGACTCTTCATACACCCACAGTGCTTTTATCTCCAAGAAAATGCTTCCCAGATGCAGCTACCTCTGGCTTCCCTCACATTCTAAGCTCCTTCTCAGAATCCCCCATAGTCAGTGTTCTCTTCTGATTGACTCAAATTTTAATTACCGTTTCATCAGTAAGAGACAGTAGAGGGTTTGGAAATGTGATTTTTTAAAATGATGAAATTGGTGCCATGCAGATGGCGTAGCACCCCCGCTCTCTTCATTTCAATATAATTCCTACCAGATTCCACACTCTGGATTCTTGAGTCAACTCCTTTCTTCTCCCCCATGTTCTTCTACATGTATGTGAATGGACATTGTTGTTTGTCTCTCTGAATAAAGGCATTAATATTATTTTACTGCTATCATATGCTATACAAATCATTTAACTTTTAAACTTTTTAAGTTTTAAATTTTAACTTTTAAATCTTTTAAATTTTAAATTCCCAAATGTAAACCAGCAGCCAGTGCACTCTGTCCCCTATCAAACCCAGAAAAGTGTGTGCTTTATTTAGTCAACGAAGCTTACTCCATAGTTGCAGGGTTGCCTCACTCACAGTCAGGACAAAGTAATAGACTTCTGGGGAGGAAATGAGGTCAGCTTGGCTCGACCTATTTCATACAGCTACTGAGAAATGGCTTGAAATTCAAATGTAGGCAGAAGTCCTTCCCTAAAGCAATCAATAAACATTTATCAGATGATTTTTTTTTTAGTCTAGAAGACTTTGGCTGTAATACTAGCCTGTGGCAGTACTATGCAGTGTATGTCTTCATGTATATGAATTCCTGGAATTCTATTGTTTGGGGAGGTCTTCTTAACATGAGAAGAGATGAGACTTCAATGAGAAAAATTACACACACACACACACACACACACACACACACACACACACACACACACACACACGAGAAAGGTGCATTTGGCCTTAGAGATACCCAGCTAACACTGTAAAATCTGAAAACATGGCTACTGCAGTATGAGAAAATAGGCTGAATAAAAACTATTTGACACCCTGGGTTCAGGATGCCAGTTTCTCTACTGCTTTATATCAAGGGAGGGAAGCAAGAAAAATAGCATCTTCATGAAGGAACTCCAAGAAACATTCCCTGTGCTTAGAGCTCTTTTTACAGAAAAGTAGGACAATATATTTAGGTTGTGAACAGAAGTGTGGACTCTACTTCTATCAGATGGTTCTATGAAGATGTCATTCATGAGTGGCCCTCTTTCTGCGAGTTCTACCTTTATGGGTTCAATCAACCACAGGCTAAAAATTCCATAAATAGTACAATACAATTACTATTTATAGCATTTATGATGGATTAGTTGTTTTATGTGGTCAGGAGATGCTTAAGTATATGCAGAGGATGTTTGTGGGTCATATACAAATAACAGCTATTGACACCTACAGATTTTGTTATGTGTGGTAGGGTCAGGGTACCAGTATCTTTTTTTAAAAAATTATAATTAATTTAATTTTACATATCAGCCACATATTCCCCTGTGCTCCCTCCCCCCAGCCCCCCATCCACCTCCCATTTCCACCTCCTCCAAAGCAAGGTCTCCCATGGGGAGTCAGCCCAGCCTGGTAGATTCAGTTGAGGCAGGTCCAGTCCTCTCCTCCCTACACTAAGGCTGAGCAAAGTGTCTCAACCTAGGCCCTAGGTTCCAAAAAGCCAGTCCATGCACCAAGGACAGGTCCTGGTCCCACTGCCTGGGGGCCTCCTAAACAGTTCAAGCTAATCAACTGTCTCACTTATCCAGAGGGCCTGGTCCATTTCCATGGGGGCTCCTCAGCTATTGGTTCACAATTCATATGTTTCCGCTAGTTTGGCTATTTGTCCCTGTGCTTTTTCCAATCATGGTCTCAATATCTCTCTTTTTTTGTTCTCTCTCTCTCTCTCTCTCTCTCTCTCTCTCTCTCTCTCTCTCTGTGTGTGTGTGTGTGTGTGTGTGTGTGTGTGTGTGTGTGTTGCATGCATCCATGCATGCCACTGCACACATGTGGACAGAGTGATAATTTGAAGGAGTCTGTTCTCTCTTTTCACCATATGTTGTCCTGAGGATTGAACTCAGGTTGTCTGGCTTGGTGGCAGATACATTTACCTGCTGAGCCATCTGGTCAACCATGTTTTATAAAAGTTCTTTCAGTTAATCTTTGCAAGTCCCCATCTTCTTCTATAGTTGGTAGTTGATCAATATTGCAGAAACAAAACCCAAACATCTAAGTGATAACACACACTGTGTCCTTTGGGGATTCACACATATACCCAGAAATTCCAGTCATGCAAAAAAAGAAGAAAGTGACCTGAGTATCTCATACAGGATATAAGAGCTATGTCTCGATGTGTTCATAGCCTACTAGGCTGAGTCACTCACATGGACTCACACTAATGTGAATAAAACTGGAGAAGCATGCAACTGTGTCTTTTACATTTATACATGAGGAGGGAAAGCTGCCAACAAAAACTCTGAGAATCAGAGCATTTAAATTAATCTGGGTTAAAATCAACAACCACAATAACACTATTATAATAAGCAATAGAGTCCACACTGTCACCAGGATCATCTGAAATCTGTGTGCGTAGGTCCTTAAACCTGAAACCAACTAAGCTTCTTAAATAATGGACTACACAGAAATGGATTATGTCAGAAATGTTATGTCACAAACATGTTCATTTTCAAACTAACTCTAGGTCTCTGCCAAGACTCTAATTGCGCATCTGTCCTCTCTATATCCAAATTCAGACTGTGGTATAGGAAATTACTCTTCCAAACTACCCATTCCATCTCATAAGAAGGATATATAACACTAACACTCTCATAACTGGCACAAGCCTTGCAGAGCTTCTGTGTTGGTATCAGATACTCCCTCACATTCACATAAGGCTAAGTTACATGGCTTGCTTTGACAATGGAGTGTAAGCAGTTGTGACATATGCCACATCTAAAGAGGACCTTTAAAAGTGATATCAAGTTTAAACACATCCTCTTGGGTGCCCTTTCCTAGAAGAACATATTGTCCCAAATAGGTGTTACTTCTTACCACTGGACTTGAAATAAAAACATGTGAAAGCAAAGCTATAGTTTACTCACAACTAGCGTGAAATGTATGAGAAAGAAGCTTTTATGATTGGAATTCACTGAGGTGCAGGGCTCATTAATCACCACAGAAAATTACTTCTCATTTTGTTACAGTGGGTAGCTCTTTGGGGGGCATTTCTGCTAATATTTGAGCCTTGGGATGTACTCATGATGAAGCGAAGGACCAATTTTATTTGCTAACTCTTTATAAAGATGTTCTCTCACATGATATTATCATCTGAGTTTGATTATTTCTTATCAAGCCTGAAATCCTGTTGATTACTTCTTAATTAAATACCATTCTGTGTGTAATAGTTTGATTAAATTCTCAGAGTTTTGTTATGAGTTACTATATTAAGTTTGTAATTTCTTAGGAGTTGAAAATCTACTGATGCCCCCTCTGCCCTATCAACATATTTTCTGCCATTCTCATTTAGAAAGCTTTGTTCTGAGAATGTGGTCTGCAATCAGTCTTCTTTTATAATTATCAAGTCATGAAAATGATAAATCTATATTCATTTTTGAAAGGTAACTAGCTAATCTTGGTCTAACCAATTCTGATTATGCCTAATCTATACCTTAATTTTATAAATAGACAATAAGAGACCAGAAGACATACTAACACTCAGTATTAATTTTAGAAGGCATCATTTGAGGCAAAAGCTAGAGAGTCGCAGAGGAGTCCATGAAAAACAGCTTTCTACCATCTTTTTCTATTGCATAAAGAAAATTGGCATTTAAAAATGTAGAACGAACTCAGAGGAGGTAGCCAAAATGCAGATATGGTCTACCGGAATTTCCAGATAATAAACTGTAGAAAGTTGGACATCAACAACCAGAATAGGTGAGTAACAGCTGAAATCTCTAGTTAAACAGCAGAGAAAATTAGAAAACTTTACAAAGCAGAGCAGGAGAAAGTCCATCCAGCCTTTCAAGCATAGGTGCAGTCTATAGCATGCTCCCTTGACACTGAAAGGGAGTGACTGAAACACGTTCAAGAAGAGAACCTCAAAAAAACAGCATTGTACTCTCAGTAATGGGCACCTCAAAGAGAAACAGAAGAGAGGAAGTGAGACAGAAGTTCAACTCAGCAGCAGCAGAACGGGGGATGGAAAAACCTGCCCTCTTAAGCACTTGACTGGAGCAAAGCTAAGATGCCACTTTAAAGACTCCTGCTGGATGGTTTGGCAACTCAGATCCTCTGTGAACTCTACTCTCTGGAAACCCAGAGCAAGTGTCAAGAACTCATACCCTGAGATGTTTATACCTCTCCCAGCCCTCTTCTCTTCATAGTTATTCCTCCTTTATTTACTATATTCATAATGGGGAAACCCTTGGATAGTGAATGTTATTCCATATAGTTTTCTACTTTTAGAGGCACATTGTATGATAAATATCATGCTACCAGAAAAAAAATTGACACTTACCTCTACTACAATTTAATCCCTTGTAGAAATGATCAACACTCACACTAAAAGAATGAGTAACTTTTAAAAGGCAAAAAGATCCATTCAAAAGTTTAAGACCAGATGTTCAAGTCTTAAAAAACATGAAAAACTAAGGCAACAAGACTCTTAAAATAATAATCTCAAAGCTACGGCTTCCAGTGAGAATGAATTAGATAAAATCAAAGAAGCCAAAAGAAATATTATACATGTTCAAAAAAAGAAAGAAAGAAAGAAAGCAAAGAGAACACAGAAAAACACCTAGTGAATTCCAAGAGAATAGAAGCAGCTTAATGAAATAAGAAAATCAATATAGTAGATGAAAGTATGACTCATATTCTAAATAAAAACACTAAAATACAAGATGAAGACAGTACATTGAAAGCTGAAAGAGAGAAACCCAGTCCACCTACAAAGGCAGGCCCATCAAAATAATCAAAGATTTCTCAGCAGGAACCAAGGTGGCTTGGAATACTATATTTCAGATTCTAAAAAATAACTGCTGTGAGCCAGAGGATCAGGGAGTTTGCTGTGAGATTGTGTCTCCCAGGAATATCAACAGCTATACCAAAAACTCTCACCAACATGCCTACACAAACATGAGCTGAGCAAGGATTACATCAACGGGCCTCCCACAGCAGATGGGGAAAAGCCCACAAGGATTCCACCCTACACAATGAACTATAGGCAACTGAGGAAAGCTGAGAACTGGAAAAAGCACACCAACTGGTGGTCCAATACCAAATAGTCAGTCTTAAAAATATACATCCAAGTATTGATATGTGGACTGATCAGATATTTATATATATATATATATATATATATATATATATATATATATATGCATGCAGTAACAATTGGTGAAAAGGAGCACATGAGTTTGAGGGAAAGCTGGCAGAGGTACATGGGAAGGTTTGGAAGGAAGAAAGAGAAGGAAGGAATGTTGTAATTATATTACAATTTCAAAAATAAAATTTTGAAAAATGAGGAAATAAAAGATAACTGCCAACCAAAGCATTATATGAAGAAAGCACATGTTCTGTTTGTTACAAGACCTCAAGGCAAACAGATTCAACTTAATTGGAACTGAAGAAATCACAAGAAGGTGAGGTGAGGTTGCCATTTCAACCCACAGTGATGCTGTAACCTGATGGGTGACTAAATTAGTTCTCTGTTGAATAGGATGTGTACAACAGAAAACAGTTCAGAAACAGAGGCAACAGATGCAGAAGCACAAAGCAAGGAATCATGCAGAGGCTTCTGGGACACTGAAGTCATTATTCTTGCTGGAATTCAGGCTAAATAAGAGACAGACATTTGGATATATGGACTTGGGTTGTAGAGTAAACCAGCAATATATGTATAGAGTATACTGATAAATCTTAACTCTATCCTTTGGTAAGCAAAAATCCATTACTGTGTTTTAAGCAGAGGAGAAAATAGACCACATTTTTTTTCAACAATAATTTAGATTTCAGGTACTGAGTATATGACTCATTGATAAAGTGACTGTCCAGTATGTTCAAAGCTCTGGGCTTACCCCCTAGCAACACACACACACACACACACACACACACACACACACACACACACACACACACACACTCTCTCTCTCTCTCTCTCTCTCTCTCTCTCTCTCTCTCTCTCTCAAACGGGGGGGGGGAGGGGGGAATATTGACTAAGGTTATTTCAGTGACCAGGTGATAGAATTATGTGCTAATTTTGTCACACAGTATCTGTGACTAGAACTCAGGTAATAATAATGAGTAGGAGAACTGTGAGTTGATTTTGCATGTTCCCTCCAAACTACATTTTGACACACCTTCATGTTCAATGAGTTAACACATTAATACACAGAATTCATGCCACACAAAAAGACTGACATCCCAGCATGCTTAGGAGGTCGAGCAGATGGCAGAGGCTATGGAGGCCTCAGCGTGCAGAGAAGAGCCTTGGGCCATGTCGTGGTAGTAGTACAAAGGACCTGGACCAAGAGTGCTAAACTTGGTGATCCAGAGAATCCATTTGCAAAGCTAGGAAATGTCAAAAGATTGAAAAAACTTCCAGGGTACAGGGAGGGTCTGGTTCAGCTAGGTGTGTGTGAGTTGCATGGATGATCCATGGATGTAAAGACTTTAAATTTCCATAAAAGACACATAAAACAGACACTCTTTTTTCATTTAAAAAAAAAGTTTGTTTTCTATTTTACATACCAATCCTAGTTCTCCCTCTCTTCCCTCCTCCCACCCCACCTCCCCCCACCCCACCCTGCATCCACTCCTCAGAGAGGGTAAGGCCTCCCTTGGGGAGTCAACGAAGTCTGGCATACTAAGTTGAGGCAGGACCAAGCCCCTCTCCCCTGTGTCAAGGCTGAGCAAGGTATCCCACACTAGGGTATGTATTTCAAAAAGCCATTGTGGTGGTACTGTGTTCCCCAAAATATTGTGTACCCTAATAAACTTATCTGGGGTCAGAGAACAGAAAAGCCACTAGATACTTAGGATAGGCAGTGGTAACACACGCCTTTAATTCTAGCATTCCAGAGGCAGAAATCCATGTGTTCAAGGATACAGCAAAGCATGGTGACTCATGCCTTTAATCCCAGAAAGCGAGACTTTAATCCTAGGGAGTGATGGTAGAAAGCAGAAAGGTATATAAGGCATGAGGACCAGGAACAAAAAGCATTTGGCCTGGTTAAGCATTTGGCTGGTTAATCTTTTAGGTTTTGAGCAGCACAGTTCAGCTGAGAACCATTCAGATATGAGGACACAGAGGCTTCCAGTCTGAGGAAATAAGATCAGCTGAGAAGTTGGCCAGGTGAGGTAGCTGTGGCTTGTTCTGTCTCTCTGGCCTTCCAGCATTCACTTCAATAACTGGCCCCAGGTTCGTTCTTATTAATAAGAACTTTTAAGATTCATGCTACAAGCCATTTCATTCTTAACTAGTCAAATGCAAGGGTGACTATGTAGCCAACCCTGGCATCCAGCTCCACCCTTCATCATCCAACACAAAGCGGTGTCCTCAGTTCCAAGTACCAGCATGGGATGCTTATTTATGGAAAAAGATATGTTACATCCAGTGTAAGCGACTCTGGTCTTGGAACACAGATTCTGGTGACCAGGAATGTTGGCTGGTTCTATGTCAACTTGACACAGAAAGCTAGCATTATCTGAAAGGAGAGAACCTCAACTAAGAAAATGTCTCCATAAGATCCAGTTGTAGGGCATTTTCTTAATTACTTATTGTACTGGGAGAGTTCATTATATGTGCATGAGTTCAGTGATATATTTGAAATACAAAAAGTTGACATCATTATAAGTAAACACTTGCAAATGAAGTAGCTAAACTAGCATCATATGTATTCTATTGACATTATTTGATTAGTGGGAAATATCTACCATGAGGGAAGTGTATATTTAAAAAAATAATTAGAATAACCATGCATTTCCCTTTAATGGAGTAAAATCTATGTACTGATTTCACAAGTACTTTCTAACACAATATGCAAAGTTCCTGTAAGTGAACAAGTAGGTAAAGTATTAAACTAATGTAAACTCAATTAATGTCTTCATACATCCATCTGCTACTGAAGCTTTGCAAAAAAAACTGCGTGCTGTAATCTGTACTTTTCAAGCTTTCTGATGTACACTTCAAAAAGATATCACCTAAAAGATGTGTTACTAGGAATCTCTTAGTCATATCCATAGATAGAAGTCTATATTATCATTTTTTCTGCTAACTTTATCTTGCTGGATTCCACATTTACAGGAAGACTAAAAAAGCCCATTTTTCACAGTTGATATCCACTTCACAAGTCAGGATTCACTTAACAGTTGGAAAAATGATGCTGGAAGCTAAAGGCTATTTTCATTTTTAGCTTTCTCCATATGTTATGCACTTGTACCTATGTAAGAGTAATCACTCTTTGCTCAATTGTACTCTGAAAAGATAATAAGCAATATTCATTGCAAGGAGAAGAATAAAATATCAATTACTTTCTTTATTCTCTCCCTAATAGCATCATCTTGTAGGCAGAATTACAGTCCCCATACAACATTCAGAAACTGGAGAAGACAAAATGCATCTTTGAATTGAACTTGATCATTTCTGCACAATTCACCAATCAAAGAAAGGCTCAAAAAGATAGCTGGATTTGTGGGTTTGCAATTTGCTAGCTGTTTCAGAATAGCCAATTTTCATATTTGAGTTGCTGATTTCTTTTCAGCCTTAAAAATAAAATGGTTTTTATAGAAGAAATAATGCCTCTCCATCAATATCTTCATCAATATCAAGCTTCCTTCCCATTGGCTACCTGCCATGGTGCTGTATATGCTATACAGGATGCTGGAGGGGAAAAGTCACCAACAGTCCCATCCAGTTGTGAATGCTGCATGCAACAATGACCAACCCAGCAAGATGTGCCCATTGGAACAAGAGTGGCATAAATGTGATGGGGGCAACGACCCACTTTTGAAAACTAGAGTTGAGGTCCACTTTCAAAAACGAGAGTTGAGGTCCACCTCACAGGAGAGAACTTGTTACTAGTACTACAGCAAATGTGGCCAGGAACCCCTGGCAGGGGAGTTCATAAGCACTAAGGAAAATCTACTACTGTTATTTTTCTAAACTGACACGGTATCAAATTGCCTTTTAAATATTTATCTTCATATCCCCAGATGAGAGCATCTCTCAGCCTCATCAGAGAAGTTTATTTTTGCAACTGAGCAGAATATCTCAACCTTCCTAATGCTGCAACCCTTTAATAAAGTTCCTCATGTTGTGGTGACTCCCCCACTATAAAGTTTTTTTTGTCGTTGTTACTTCATAAATGTACTTTTGCTCCTGTTGTGAATTGTAATGTAAATATTTGTGGTTTCTGATGGTCTTAGACCACCCCTATAAAAGGGTTGTTCATCCCCAAAGGGGTCTCAACCCACAGATTGAGAACAGCTGTAAGAGAGGAGAGTTAATAAAAAGATCCACAACTGGTCAAAGTGCTGAGATCAAGTTACTGTGAAGTAACATCTGGATCACAGTCTCTCCCCTCAAGGCATGGGGACCATTGTAAAAGTTGTGGTGACAAGGCAGTTGGGAAGAACTGTTACAAAACAGTGTCTTCTGGACATGAACTCATCTAGTGGCTGTGTCTGCCTGTACAAGAGAAGGCGGGTCTGAATTCCAGCATGGATGGTAGAAGCTCATGAAGCCCATCCTCACTGAGAAGCTATTGGCAGTGGATAGCCACTGGGAGTGGGAGAGGCAGTTTTCTTCAGGGATGTGGCTCCCATTAGGTTGCCATGGCTACCATGGATGGTCCTACCCTAATGAACACACACGAAGCACTCATTGGGCTCAAGTAGGTTTAAAAAATGGGGAGGACACAAAGTTGGGAGGGGGACCATTGTGAGAGGACTCTGGCAGGAGTTGGAGGGAGGATGGGGTGAGTATGGTCAAAATACATTGTATACATGTATGAAATTTTCAAAGAACAGATACAAAATATATATTTTCAAAAATAAAGAAGGCCACTAGCCTGCATCATATGTAGGGCATTGTGCTGTTTAAGATAAGACGTGTAAGTTCATTCAAAGAAAGAAAGTTTTTGTTCCGTACATGTTATCCATACAGAGAACTGTCCTTTAAGCCCCTTTAGAGGTGAGTAAAATTCTAAACAGCAATATTGGCTGTATAATTTATTGTTCCTATGAGATCCAAAATTGTAAGGTCATCAGCATAAAATTTCTGATATAGGACACTGTTAGCCTTTAAGCTGTGTGTCATAAAATTTGTAAAACTTAGGATACCTCCTTTTCTTACATGGCATTTGGTTTGACCTCTGCAATGACTGAGTGAGAGGTTTTTCTGATCCTGAATATCCTACTTAAGATACTATAAAGAAATACTCAAATGCACCAATTGCTTCAAAGCCTCAGCCAAGGTTAGATTTTCATGTAACCCACTTCTGCCTAGCACTGGATCTGTGGCTACATTTTACTTAGCACTTAGGCTAGAATATGAAATTGGTAATTTGCCCATTACCAAAAGCTGAACTTTCTGAAAAAAATACTGACCAACTATTTTGAAAACATTTAAGTACTTTTATCTCCCTTTGTAAATCTTAAATTGGATGTAATGTATGCCTGTGGTAACATTTTATGTTCAACCTTTCAAACAAAAATACTTCAGAAAATTACCAAATAAACAAACAAACAAACAAATAAAGAGGCACCCTTACCAGTTTCATGAGAACAGCCTGAAACCAAACAATGCTGGGAAGTTTGGGCTCCATCACCTTAGTTCGAAATGACATCTGATCATCTCGTCCTAATTATGACATGAAAGGCTAAGCACTCTTCCATATTTCTTAACTAAACATGGAAGACAATAAGCACTGTGATCAATATTATCCCCAGGCCAATAGAAAGGCCAGTTTCTTTTGATCAAATTATACATCTTATTTAGATTCAAGCAAGAAAAGGAATATATAAGCTGGGCAGTGGTGACACACACCTTTAATCCTAGCACTCAGGAGGTAGAGACAGGCAGATCTCTGTGAGTTTGAGGCCAGCCTGGTCTCCAAAGCGAGTTCCAGGAAAGGCACAAAGCTACACAGAGAAACCCTGTCTAAAAAAAAAAAAAAGAAATGAAGAAAGAAAGAGAGAGAGAGAGAGAGAGAGAGAGAGAGAGAGAGAGAGAGAGAGAGAAAGAAAGAAAGAAAGAAAGAAAGAAACAAAGAAACAAAGAAACAAAGAAACAAAGAAACAAAGAAAGATAGAAAAGGAAAGGAAAGGAAAGGAAAGGAAAGTTATATTGCAGACAATCTTCCATTGACTATGTGTATTTGGAATTTGAGTACAAATTCAAGTGTTATACAAAGTCAGTTTATTCTTATGAAAAAATATGTTCTGAGTATATGTGTCCTGTAATGCTAATTTCAGATAGTTCCATTTTCTTTCAATTCAGTTGACAGCAGAAAGAAAGAGATCAATGTCTTCTCAATAACATGTCTCCCAGCTAAGGTATATCTTGGTATAGAGAATACTATACCCTCATGGACTGAGTCAGTTTTTCAAAGAGGAACATTTCTTACCTCAGTAAAGAATGTTAAATAAGCACAAAAAAAAGAAGGGATGAACAAAGGTTCACAGTTCAAAGCAAGAATGTAGTCATAAGGATTATAGCCCAAGCAATTAAGAAAAAGCTTCACAAAGGACGCATATACTAAGCAAAATCTATTACATAAATATACTATGTGGGCCATTATGACAAAACTAATAGCATAATTCATTGACTACATCAAGGATATTCAATAAAAATGTTAATTACAAGTTTGAGTAACTGACACCAAGCAATTCTTTTGCCAACTTTCTTTGGATCATTGAGTGGTCTTGTTTGTTATATTGTTAACAATAAAAACACATATTTTCAATGAAAACAAATATTTCTTTCCAATATCACGGTTTTTTTTATTTTGGTTTTGTTGTTGTTGTTGTTGTTGTTCTTGCCATTTCTATGTAGTTCAACATATTAAGGAACATGTTAAAATGGAGTCCTGAACAGTAACTGTTTTTCCTTTCTTAAATTCATTAGCTCATCTATCAGGAGCTAATTTCTGATGGTTGTTTTTCTTTAGAGCTCATTAAAATTCTCCCAAAACAAATGTGCTCCTTCAGGTGAGCTGTCAGCTCCGTGCTTCCTTGTATTATCTCCAGTATACAAGCTGTTTCTTAGTTGATTCCCTTCAACAAGCCATTTTTCAGGAAAGAGACAAAACAGTCAATCTGGTTAAGGGAAACAAATAACTTCTTTTGAAATGACCAGAAAAAGAGTAATAATGAATAAACCAAGAATTCCAGATGCAAAGAGTCTCCACACTTAATAGTGCTTTGATAAAGGGTGCCCCATTTCCAGGAATATCAACAGATGATGATGTAATATAACAGCAATGCTACATGGTCCCAAACAAGTTTTTGGTATTTTGTTATTTGGTTTTTGTTTTTTCGAGACAGGGTTTCTCTGTGTAGGTCTGGTGCCTGTCCTGGATCTTGCTCTGTAGACCAAGCTGACCTTGAACTCACAGAGATCCACCTGGCTCTGCCTCCTAAGTACTGGGATTAAAGGCATGCACCACCACTGCCCAGCCTGAACATGTTTATATAGAATAATATTTCAGTTTAATTTAAGGGAGTGCATTTGGTTTTTATTCTGATTTTGAAGAATTGCCATTATATAGTCTCGTTCTTACTTATTTCCACATTACATAAATTTCTGGTATTTACCTTGATGGGCTTTTAATAACCCCACAGGAGGATACTGCTCTTTGGAACTTTTAAGGAAGAATAATTAATCAGCTACACCGTCTTTGTCTGGATTATTCAATCCCCCTGTGATAGTCCAAACCAGCCAGTTCCAGAGGAGAAAGAGAATTTATCTAATTTACAAATGTGTAAAAATCCCAGCCCTTGGAGAGACTGGAACTCTCTGCTGCTCTGGATCCCCTTTCCATATGGGGAATCATCTTTGTGTTTGTTTTACTGTGTGTGTATCAGTGGGGTAATAGATTAAAGATAAATAATAGATCTTATTCTTTATTTGAGACTATCAACAGAATTGCATCTCATAAACTCAATTGTGATAATATCAGTTCTCAAATAAATATGCAATATATACCTTATTTTTCCTAGAACTTTAGACTGAGCCTTCAGTGCCAACATGCATGTCTATCAGAGTAAGATCTGCTTCAGAGGATTTATTTTTTATTTTTTGGTTTTTTGAGACAGGGTTTCTCTGTGTAGTTTTGTCCTGGAACTCACTCTGTAGACCAAGCTGGCCTCGAACTCACAGAGATTTGCCTGGCTCTGCCTCCTGAGTACTGGGATTAAAGGCATGCACCACCACTGCCCGGCTCAGATGAATATTCTTAATGTTTATGCATTAAGAAAGGGGGTGACTCCTCATTGTCTTACCTAAATCTAGATTCCTTTGAGGGAGCAGAAATTTTTATTTACTGTGTTTTGCTTGAAAATAAGGTAATTAATCTAAAAATGTTAAATATTATTGTCATTAGGTTTCAATAATCATGGTATATTTCAACAATCAGGGCACATTTAATTCACCTACTCTAATAAAACATTTTAAAACTGCTCACCTAAAGGCTGAGCAATGGAGAAAAGCTATAGGCTTTTACAAAAATGTGAAATAACCAAAGAGGAAATAAAATAAGCCTTCTTCCCCCTTAACTACTGAGAAAACTTTGTGAGAAAAAATATTACAAAAACTCTATGGTATGAGGCTCTATGCAGATATTTTTCCGAGTGAAAATAAAGAAATTACATAACCATGCAGTTCTCAAAGGTGCTGCCTTGAATATCTCTCCTAAGATTCTTCTAAGAATATTTCTCATAAGATACCTTTTTGTAGTATACATTTGCTTCAGTGTTTTTTTGGGGGGGGGATTTTTTTTTTATTTTCAGCATATACTAAAAGACCCACAAAGAATGTGAGACACACAATCTTGGAATCTATAATGGGCTTTGGTGATGGTCTGCAATTTGTCTTGTGCATGATCGTCTGCTTGCTTCTAAATGTAAGTTCTCATCCCTAAGAAGACCAGTGTATTCATATATATATATATATATATATATATATATATATATATATATATGAAGGAGATGTATTAGAATGATTACAGGCTATGGCTGGCTATGAACAGAAACTCCAAGAGTCCACAAGTTGCTCAGTCCATGAGGCTAGATGTCTCAGCTGGTCTTCAGTAGACACTAGAATCCCAAAAAACTAAGTTCTAATGCCATTGAAGGAATGGACTTGCTAGTGAGATCAACCAAGCAAAGAGCAAAAGCTTCCTTCTTCCAAGTCCTTATATAGATTTCCAGAAGAATATATGCCCAAATTAAAGGTGTGCTTTCCCTCCTCAAGATCCAGATTAAAGGTATGTGTCTTCCTTCCTCAAATGTATGGACTAGATATGGAGCCATGTAGCTGATGTTTTCTTCAGTCCTGCCCAGCCCCACGGACCCCACAGCCACTTATAAAATAATCACTTAGAAGCTTATATTAATTAAAACTGCTCAGCCATTAGCTCAGGCCTACCACTGACTAGCTCTTACATTTAGACTCAGCCCATTTCTGTTAATCTATATGTTGCCACATATTCCATGGCTTTACCTGTGTGCCACTACATGCTGCTCCCTGGACAACAGGCTGGTGTCTCCTGACTCAGCCTTCCTGTTCCCAGAATTCTCCTTGTGTGTTTATCCCACCTATACTTCCTGCCTGGCTACTGGCCAATCAGCATTTTATTTATCAACCAATCAGAGCAATACATTCACAGCATACAGAACATCCCACAGCACCTCCCCTTTTCTGTCTAATCAAAAAGGAAGGATTTAACTTTAACATACTAAAATTACATATAACAAAACAGTAATCAAGCAAGAATTACAGTTATAATATCTAGTCTATTTATATTTGGCAAAATTAAAGAAAATATTCTATCTATCCTATATTTGTGAGTCTAAAGTTTTATATCTAGTTTATCTTTTATCATAACCAAAGAAAACTATAATTATTTAGTCTTCAACTACATTAAAGACCACAGAAGGATATAATATTACCTAAGTAAACAGGAAGCACATTGTAAGCAACTTCCAAAAATCTAGAATGACAGAGACAGTTGGCTGCCTGGACAGTCACCTAAAGTTCTTCTGCAATGTTGGGTCATCCATCTTCAGCCCATAGGCCTAGTCTCTTAGTCACTTTTTCCTGTATCCTGTAGAATGTCTGGCAGTCTCCTGAAGGACCATCTTGCCTTGCAGTGGTCACTTTCCTATGGGTCCTGCATGTCCAGTTGATACAACAATTTGTCAAGCAGTCCAGGCAAGAACAGTTTCTTGCCCAAATGGCTATATTTGCCAAGAAGAAGATAAACTCCCTATGGAGTGTCTTTGATGCCCATCTTTCTCTTTGAATTAAATTGGTGCTGCCAGGAGCAGACATGTCTCATTGTCCAGAAAGTCGAAATTTTTAAAACATTTTAAATGCCATATTCTATAGGTCTTTGAAGTGTTTGAAGATTTCCTATCTGAAATATATCTATGTATACCTAGAAAACTAAACTAACATGACTATAAGTTTGACTGTCATAGATGATTAACTATTAATCTATATTTCTTAATGATACATTACAATTTAAATGAGTTGTATATAAATAACACATTAAATAAGAGTAGAAATACACATAGAGTATAACAAAATTAACTTTAAATTTGTATCAATAAACTAAAATCTATACCAATGTAAAACATTTTAAACAACTTATTGCTCTTTAAAAGTAGGTTCAATAATCTACTCTTTCATCCTATCATATCTTTTTTTTTTTCTGGCTACAGAGCCACCCACTTCAAACAAAGCAAAAAATATCTCATAGGTGTGCCTTCCATTTCTAGATTGTAGTTGATTCCAGATGTAGTCAAGTTGACAACCAAGAAGAGTTTTCAGAACTAGAGAGAAGACAAAGCCAGGGAAAGCTTCAAAATAACTTAAAGTAGAGCTCAGAGTCTTAGCTTCTTTGTCCCAAAGCAAAACCTAAATCTAAGGTTTTATCTAAAATGCTAACCCTGCCTAGTCCACTGCTCCTCACCGTCTTGTTTTCCTACCTTCTCATGAGCTTCCCTGAGAGCATGTCCTTCTTAATAACTGTTCAAATTGTTGGCTCTGTGGCTTGTGAGAAAACTGCTATTCAGCATTTTCTCTCAATGGAAACACTCTCATCTGAAAGGAAGCTAATAAGTCCCAAAAAGGTCAGACAAGACTTAGAAGGTCCCTCACCAAAGGTAGATAAACATTAAGGTGCTGGGGAGAGGAGACTTTCTCCTGTGGAGCTGCCTACCAGTTTTTTAGGAACTCCAGCAATGCTTTTGTGCATCATGACCAATCCTGAGTGGGGTTTTTAATGATGCGGCTGCTTGATTCACTCAATGTCCTATATGGTACCCCAAGAAACTCTGGGTCACCATTCTAGAATGGAGTAAATCATTACTTTGGTCTGTCCTTGGTGCCTTACCTGGGGGTGAATAGACATGTGTCCATGTCTCCCCAGGAAACCTTACAGAAGTACTAGAGCAGAGTTCAAAAATTCTGATTTCCAACCTCATTATTCTTAGGAGCTGTAAAAGCTCGGAACCTGTCATGTAATCTCAAGGCACATACATGTCACTAAATGTAGAGTAAATAATAATAAAATAAATGATATACTTTTCCATTTGAACTATAGAACCACTGTGAGTGTGAAATGACTACTTCTCATGGGCCCACTGTATAGCATGCAACCAAGCTGGTTGAATATGAATACTTTTTAATGTGCCTTGGCTTCCGTATTTAAAATCCACAAAATTACTTTGTTGGGTTTTTTGGTTGTGGTTTTTGTTGTCTTTCAGGCTCCTTACTATATGGTGTGCTAGTTTCACAGAATTTTTATCTCTTTTTCCTGAATTAATCAGCTGTTGTGTGATATTTTGTTTGTGTTCTGACAAATAAAGCTTGCCTGGAGATCAGCGGGTGGAGTTAGCCACTAGTTAACTTTAGAGGCCAGGCAGTGGTGGCACACACGTTTAATTCCAGCACTTGGGAAGCTCACAGAGGAAGTGATGAGGCAGAGTGGAGACAGGATCTCTGCCCCTTCAGTCTGAGGATCTAGAGAGGTAAGAAGTCACTAGTGGCTGCTGCTCTGCTTCTCTGATCTTTCAGGTTATTACCCCGATATTTGACTCCTGGTTTTTATTGATAAAACTAATTAGGTTCATGCTCCAAGCTCTTGCTCCCCTGTTTTCTTGTTGTCTTTATCAAATCTGAGTAGATGACAAGATTCTATCTTTGATAACTCTATGTAGAACTGGATTATATGAATAACTCTCATAAATCAACTCTTGGAGAAATAACAAACAAATGAACTAAAATATTTAAAGAGTACCAAAAATGTTTTGGTCTCAATAAAATGATGGCTGTCTACGATGTATAAAGAAAAGTTGGATAGTTATTTGGGAAATTCTCCAGGTCATTACTTGGTTAACCTATGGATTTTTAAAAATATCTGTATAAAAGCTAGAGAGATGACTCAGAAGGTAAAGCTGCAAGCCAGAAGACTTGAGTTTGATCCTTGGACTTTAAGCAAATGTGGAAAAAAATAACTGACTCCATAAGGACTTCCTCTAACCTACACACACACACACACACACACACTAATACATACATATATGTATAGCTCATGACATATATTTGTGTATATCTGTGTATGCATGTATATATGTATGTATCTGTGTAATGCAATCCTTGAAGTCCCAACAATGGCATGGCTGATTGTTCTAGGGAGCTGCAAAATGTCTTCCTTTGTTTTTATATTTAACCTGTGTTCTGGATTCAGAGCCCTCAGAGATAAAATATGCTCTGAACTTTCTTTAGAGAAAATTAAAGCTCCAATTTCCACTATGCAGGAGAAGCATGCTCCATAAAGCATGGGCACCTGGACAGCACTCAGTGATTTGTGGTCTGTTAACAGGTCACTCATTTACATAATTGTTTCCCCTTTATTTCTGGACAAGCCAAGGAAGAAAATAAAAGTAATTAATTATTTAATTTTCTAGAGTCATATAACTTAGTTGGACTTAGGAGATCCTAGCAGCTTTCAAATGCCACAGTCCTTGAATTAATGTGTTATAAATATGGGTCCCTGAAATGTATAATTTGATGGCATTGAATATCTAAGACTTTTATGAATATTTTTACTTTTCTGAATTGTATTATTATGTATTATTCAGATGTTATTTGTATTTACCTTCATCTGTTGACAAAGAGCATAAAAAGGAAGTTTTATAAGCATAAAATTGCTTTTAAATTGTTATACAAACAGTAGGCTATAATGTTCCCCTTTGAAAGGATAAAAATATTACATTTTTAAAAATCATCACATAGCCAAATTACGTCTACATACAATGCCTTCATCGATGAAATCTAAAACAAATGATAAAAATAACATGCTTTCAAAAGTTGGCCATCCATTTCTAGATCTTAATCTTACACACAGGACACAGATAATGGGAGTCTTGTTTGGCTATTTCTCTCTATGAAGAAAAGCTTGAATTTTGTCATAATACCTGAAGTACCCCCATATGACATAAGACGTGCCCATTCTAATGTCATCACTTTAGATTTGATTTTCTTAGTTGTTCCTAGAAGGATGTAACCTTGCAAGTTGGTAACATAATAAAATGACATGATCAAGTCAGATTGACAGTGCAGACTAGGCATAAGGTCCTGTTGCAAAGAGAAATGTAAGTTTGAAGTTTCACAGAGGTACCCAGGAATCTGTAGCCACTTAACAGACCAACTTCTCTCGTGGTTTTTATGAGACATGAAAGGAAATACTCACGTTATCAGTGGTGAGTTCTCATGATTGCCTCTGATTCTGCATGGTTCGTATAGTGAAAATGGCATTACTTATAGAAAAGCCACAGTGTTCCTAATTTAAAGAGTTCAGAATATACTTAAACCATTCCTATCACATGACTATGAGCAAATTACTTGCATTGTTTGTTTCTAAAAAGATTAAATATGGAAAACATATGAAACTTTTAGCAATGAAATTATCAGCACTTTGGATCCAACAAGTACACAAATTTAGTTGAGTTGAGTTTCCTTGTTTGGCAGTGTTTTGGGTGGACTTTGCCATGGAAGTTTATTGCTGTGTAAGTTTAAAGATTATGCAGAATCAAGAATTGAATAGTGTATACACACACACACACACACACACACACACACACACACACACACACACACCAATTAAAGAAGTCCTGATGATACTAGGTGCTTCTACATATAAAACTACTTTAACGTTTGATGGAGATGATATAAGAAGATGTAAAGGGATTGTCTGGTACAGCAATTTATTTATTATTTATTTATTATTTTATTTATTTATTTTTATTATTATTAAGAGATTTTCTATTCATTTTACATACCAACCACAGATTCCCCTCTCCTCCCTCCTCCCAAACCCAGCCTTATCCCCCAACCCACCCCCCATTCCCACCTCTTCCCAAGCAAGGTCTTCCATGAGGAGTCAGAAGAGCCTGGTACATTCAACTGAGGCAGGTCCAAGCCCCTCCTCCCTGCTCCAGGGCTGCACAAAGTGTCCCACTATAAGCACTAGGCTCCAAGAAGCTGGCTCATGCACCAGGGATAGGTCCTGATCCCACTGCCTAGGGGCCCCCTAAACAGTTCAAGCTAAACAACTGTCTTGTGTATCCAAATGGCCTAGTCCAGTACCATGGGAGCTCCTCAGCTATTGGTCCACAGTTCATGTGTTTCCAATAGTTTAGCTGATTGTCTCTGGTACAGTAATTTATAACTTCTAATGTTAATTGAGCAGTTACTCAAGTTTAGCCAAACAAACCCTGAACAAAAAGAATTATTGTGGGAGCTATCACCTTACTTGACTTCAAGTTATACTACGAAGTCACAGTAATAAAAAAACATGATACTGTTAGAAAATAAACAGAAAGGTCAATGGAATGAATAGAGAACCCAGTTTTAAGTCTACATAACTAAAGCTGCCTAATTTTTGGCAAAGATGCATAAAACATCCACTGGAAAAAAAGACATCCTCAACAAATGGTCCAGAGAAACTTGGATATGAAGAAGTAGGAGAATGAAACTAGATCTTTATTTCCAGACCTTCACAAAACTGAACCCCAAATATATCAAAGACTTTAGAATGAGACATGATACCGCGAAACTGCTAGAGGAAAAATCAGTGAGCATGTTTCAACGTGTGAGACTAGGTAAAGACTTTATGAATAGGACTTCGGTGATGAGAGAAGTAATGTCAACAATCAACAAATGAGATCTCGTGAAACTAATTACCATTTGTTCCACAAAGTAAAGTATCAATCGATGAGGCAGCCACAGAAGAAACATTGAAAAAGAATTCAACATCTTTAGCCACTGGGGAAATATGTATTAAAACTATGTTAAGATTCTATTTCACCCCATTCAAAATGACCATCATGAATAAAAATGACAACAAACACTAGAGTTGATATGGGGAAAGGAAACTCTTTATCCATTGTTGTGGGAGTGTAAGTTGCGGCAACGTTGTAAAGTAATTTTTTGGTTTCTCAAAAAATTAAATATAAAAACAAAACCTACAAATAGAACTCTCATACAACCCAGATACATCGTTTATTTGGCACATGCCCATTATAGAGATTTTTTATATTCATGTTTATTGTTGCTTTATTTACAATGGAATCCACCTATGCTTCCATTGACTGATGAACATATAATAAAAACAATGGAATTATATCAACTGAAATAAATGAAAATTTGAAACTATACAACTAGAGAAAATATACTAACCCAGAAAGTCATATGCTGCATATTGTCTCTCATATTTGGATGAATTGTTGAATCTTTAGTTGTATATGCTTAATTCAGAGTACATGCAAAAGCCAAAAAATTAAAAGAAACCATTGGGGGTGCTTTAAGAGAAGGGGAGTAATAGAACATGGGTGAAAAGCAACTATAGAGGAAATTATAAGGGTGGGAAGCGTTAATCATGGAGGAGAGAAGAGAAATAAGGAGGTGAGCAGGGGAGTTAGCCAGAATGAAGAACATGTGAAAAATCCCTGTGGAAATCTGTTATATTGTAACTCAGTTAAAGTATGCAATTAAAAAGAGTTCGGAGGAAGATATACTTCATCGCTGTTTAGGGCTGCTCCTAGAAGCCATGGATTACTAAATAAAAATTCCAATGCCAGATGTGGGACACAACTAAATGAGATGTTGGCCAGCAAGGCTCTAAAGGTGCCCAAACCAATGCAGGTCCTTGCCACTCCACTTGGCTGTTCACCAAAGCTAAATGATAAGACACTACTGCTAAAGACAATACACACTTTGGTTGAATGACATAAAAAATCCAAAGTGGAACTAAGCAGGAAACTTGCTCCCTGTTGGCTAGACTTCATAGTGCTGGGAGATACTATGAGGCTCTTGGGGGAGCGGGGAGGCATCAATGGTCTTACTTCCCTATGCACTCTATGAACTACAATACCAACCTGTCAGGCAAAATGAGACCACATGTGTAATAGTGGCATGATTGTAAGTAGAATAGTCAACCACTTTCATACTGGATTTGGGGTCTGTTGCATATAAGGAAATCCATAATTGTACCACAAACCTGACCAAAAACATTTAGCTGGGGAAGTCCTAAGTCCTAAGAGAGGGAACTTACTATGTCTGTCTAACTAAGTTGGCGTAACATCAAGCTGCCTTTTTTTTTTTTTTTTTTTTTTGGTTTTTTGAGACAGGATTTCTCTGTGTAGCTTTGCACCTTTCCTGGAGCTCACTTGGTAGCCCAGGCTGGACTCAAACTCACAGAGATCTGCCTGACTCTGCCTCCCGAGTGCTGGGATTAAAGGCGTGCGCCACCAACACCCGGCTCAAGCTGCCTTTTTAAAATCTATGTTTATATTCATAGACCTATTCTCAGCCTTAACAAAAATGACCTCTCTTTTCAGTGAATATCAGGGAATACAGAGACTTATAACTGCTCAAGATGTGAGAATAATAAGTAACAGTTGAATCTCAGCCCTTCTATGAAAATCACAAGATATATTCATAGAAGGTTCTATACAGATCAGGGAATATTGCACAAGATGAGATAGAAAGACTGCAAGACCTGGAAGATAAGATGTAGGGCTGTCAAATGCCATCTTCTGGGCATGGAATAACCAACATCATCATGAATACATAGCAGCTTTGCTTTCCTGCATTGGGCCTGCACAAGACTGGCCCTGTTGACAATCCATCATGGATTGGGGAGAGACTTATAGGCTCCTAACATCCCTAGCTGTAATCTTAGTTACTAATAGATTTCAGAAGGGGGGAAGTTAATAGCTAATGTCTTTCAGTTGCTTTCCCACTCATAAACCCACCAGGTTTCAATGGGTGGTTCCAAACCAATAGTCACAAAGACAGCCCTGGCTACATTTAACATTTAGTGAGTCAAAAAGAAAGATTAAAAAAATGCATCATTGTGGGAAAGAAATTTGAAGGGAAGAGATGTGTTGAGAATAAATTTATAACAAAAAGATTGGGATTGGTGCTCTTAAAAATGAATGCCAGAAGCCGGGCGGTGGTGGCGCACGCCTTTAATCCCAGCACTCGGGAGGCAGAGCCAGGCGGATCTCTGTGAGTTCGAGGCCAGCCTGGGCTACCAAGTGAGTTCCAGGAAAGGCGCAAAGCTACACAGAGAAACCCTGTCTCGAAAAACCAAAAAAAAAAAAAAAAATGAATGCCAGAAAGCTCCTTCTCTCTTTCAGCCATGTGAAGATACATGAGTATGGCAATCAGAACCTGGAAAAGGTTTCTGATCAGTGCTGGGCTTACTGGTATCCTAATATTGGACATCTAGACCCTGGAACTATAATTAATAAATTTTTGTAGTTTATAAACCATCCTATCTATCCTCATTTTTGTAGCAGTCTGAACCCCTGTATCATCAAAGACTTGACTGTTGACAGGGTCAGTATTTGAAGGCCCAGTATAGTACAGCCACACTGAATTCATGATTAGAATGGTCATGTCATGCTCAAGAGATGTATGGTTTTGAGTGTTGCCCCACACATTTAAACACATAAAAAGTAATACTTTGTTTGTTGTATAACCTTAACATATAAACACATGTTTAATTAATATGTAAGCATAATATTCATGTCATATGATTTGGATAATTTACATAAATTAATATCTAGAAAATTAATTATCAGTAGTTACATCTTATCAATACAAATACTGAATAAATTTAAACTTTATAATAGAATAATGATTTCTCCACACCCATAATATTCAACCATCCATTAAGGTCCTCATGCCTACATGGCATTTTCCAATGATAACAATTATATGTCCAGTAGGTATCAATGATTGGTTATTGAATCTTCACATGAATAGAACCATAGACATTTGTTTAAAGTCAAATTCAATGAGATTCTTTTCCTCTCACAATTCCAAAATAAATGTAGGGTATGTGTAAATGTTAAATACCACTATAATGTCTCATTAAGAATAATGCTACAAATTTTTATAATAAAATGAAATGTCATCATCCCTGATAGTTTTCTTCTAATATTTGTGAAACTATTCTATTTTGTATCTTTAGCAGAAATAACTTCAAATTTTAAAAGTGATATTTCTATCTTCATCGTCTCAGACATTTTATATTTAAATATATAGCTACTTCTTAATTCTTTTAAAAAGTATTAAATTTACTATTGTGTTGGTCAGTTTTTCATCACTATGACAGAAACCTTCCAAAAACTGTTTAAATGAGGACATTTGGCTAATGATATGAAAGGTTCTGTCTAAGGTAGATAGAGTCATTGCTTGAACCTGAAGCAGGACAGTATATCACGGTGGCAACACCATGTAGCAGGAGATGTTTTCCACCTTATGGCAGCCAAGAAAGAGACATAAACATACAGAGGTCCCAGGACAGGCTATGGCTCTCATAAATACGATACCAACTTAGCACAGTGTTACCAAGCATATTGTAGAAGGAGTGGAGTGGAGGGGGTGGAGGGGGTGAAGGGGGTGGAGGGGGTAGAGGAGGTGAATGCACATTTGATTCCTTATTACACTGTTCCCCAGTGTGAAAAGCAAGTTGTTTGTTTTTTTTGATAGCATTTCAATGACAAAAAGGCACATTCCTGTGTCTAGTTATCAATGGACAGGGTGAGTATGAGTGTTATTGGTGAAATATGGCTATCAGCTCCTTCCTAACAAATATGTCACACTGTGAAAGGCAGATACCTATCTATCCCACACTCTGTCTTCAGTAAAGGAGGTAAGATAACAAGCCTCATCCTGAAGTTGAGATCCTACTAAAACATACATGGAAAAATAACTATATTTGCAAAGATGTTTTATTAAAATAAAGATACATCCTAGATTATTGTGGTGGTTTGAATGAGAAATGTCCCCCATAGGCTCATGGATTTGAACACTTAGTCCCAAGTTGGTGGTACTGTTTGGGAAGGTTATGAAACCTTTAGGAGGTATAATCTCACTGGAGGAAGGCCATCACTGGAGTGGGCTTTCAGGACGTGTAGCTTTGTCCCCTCTCTGTTGTTTTAATCTGCTTTGTATGTGTTAATAAAAAATGTGATCATCCAGCTCCCTGCTCCTGCTTGCCATGCTGTGACTTCACCATGATGGACTCTAGCCCTCCGGAACCATAGCAAAATAAACTCTTCTCTATGTTGCTTTTGCTCACAGTGTTTTCTCGCAGTAACAGAAAAGTAAATAATATACTTATAACACAAAATGTGTGTGCACTTCTAAATTAAAACGTAAATTTCAAGGAAATAACATGTTTCTTTCATTATCATTGTCCAGAAAGAGAGAGAAACACACATACACACAGACAGAATTATCACTATCCTATATTAAGTGGAAAAGTTTGAGTACAATAGAAAAAAAAGACTTACATCTTAGTACTCTTTTCCTCCTTTCAAGTATTTGTTCTGTCTTTGATAATGAAGTTTGTGACAAATTTAGAGAGGAAACCTTCTCTTCTTTTCACATTTCCCCTATTGAACAAGTAATTCTGCTGTTGGGGTCCAGTATAGACGTTCAGCTTCTTATTTGTATCAGGTGCATTACTAGAAGACACAAGGACACAGCATTCATAGAGCTCCATTTTATAATAAAGATTGTTTTCTTCTCCCTAAAAGTATGTAAATGTCGTAGACGAAGGAATAATCTGAAAATAGAAAATTTTAGGGTCTTGCATATAAATTATATATAGTTCTAGACTGATTTATAGTCTAGAAACAGAAAGTTAATGGTGGGATACATTCAGTATAAAAGACTTGGAAAGTGAGGATACCGACCCAGAAAAATAGTCCCTATGCAGGAGTGAGGGGAAAATGTCCATGGCAGAGGCCCCACAGAGGGAAGGTAGGAATTGAGGAGCCTTTCTTTTTAGCTGCAAATAACTGTGGTATTGTAGCCTCTAACTTCCAAAGTAAATGTTGACCTTCTGTCTCAAAATATTTGCTGTGAAACTTGGAATGGATAATACTCTTCTTGAAACAAAATTCAGAAATAAAAGAAAAAGAAAAATATTCCTCAAAGTTTTCTGACTTGTCACTCCATATCACAGCAGAAAGGCTTTACTATAATCTGCAGAGCAAACAAGCAACCATGTAGTGTGAGATAAGTCCTACTTGACCGTGAACCCTTGAGATGCACTCTGTATCCAGAGACTGGGGAACTTGAACATCAGTTATCCTCCCTCATTCTAGCTCTACTAACATTACAGTAAATCATATGACAAGCCCAGATAGGTTGTAGGTAGAGGAAAAACTGTGACCAAAGGGGGCTTTAGCCCCACTTCCTGAGAGGAAACAGACTCTGCAGAAGTAGCTGCAGCAGAATTACAATGGTGTGGGTATTTGGCCAGATAAAGGAATACAGAGAAGGTAGCAGAAACTTCTGTGACTGCATAAGAGATAGCCAAGTAGCTGTTGGTCATGTAGCAATAATGGCACCAAGGGAAGAGTACTGGAATGGTGCCAAGTGAGGGCTTTGTGCCTGTGTGCCAGGATAACTCCGGTCAGCAGGCGATGGATGAATCTCCCAGGAAGACAGCCTGTGTCAAAGAATAGAATACATTTTCATCACCCACCTAGTCACACTGAAGGATAGATAGGCCATCTCAGCCAAAGATCAGTGAGAACTAGAGCAACATGTAGACATATGCATTCAATAGCTTCTCTACCTTCCAAAAATTCACTGATTTTGTATTCAGAATAAGCACTTGATAAGCAAGCCTACTAAAAACATTGAATGTAAAAGAGAATGAGACATTTAATTCTAGCAGATATTAGGATACATTGAAGGATCAAGGTTAGAACTTCCAGTCTCTCTAGAAGAAAATTTTCTAATTGAGGTATCTACAATTTACACAAATTTGCAAAAGTTTGGCTACAAAATATCTGTAAAGCTTGCACCTAGCAGAACACTTATTATGCATGGAATATATTTGTTGATTAAAAGATTACAAAAATAACATAGTGTATTATCTTAAAACAAAAACTGATACTGTACATAACATCTGTATTCAAAAGAAATTTTTATAGCTACAAATGTACGTGAGAAATATATATATATTTAAACCAAAATGGGAATCCAAGACATTGTATAACTGATTGAAAGTTTTTACAAAGGCCAAGTAACAACTTTAACTTTGAAATAAAATTTTAAATTGATTATCTAGAAAGTAAACCCCCAAATTCATGAACTTCCCTACTATCTTAGAATAACTATAATATTTTTTCTTTTATTTTTTTGCTCTGGATTTTCAAGACTACTTTATTTTGTTATTGAGGGTTAATAAGCCTTTAGATGATTCTTGTTTTCTGAACAGACTATAAACAGTAACTTTAAAATTTTAATGTGAAACCAAGGGACAAACTGTTGCTACTTTTGGAATGTTTTTGGCCCCTTACTCATCATGTCTTGGTTCCCATTGTGATCATGTATGGAATGATACAACATTTATCAAGTGGGACCTACTGTGAGGAGGCCCTTAGGTCATTGGTGATGCTGTCCTTGGATGGAAACAATGGTCCCATAAAAAGGAGTCCCCATGATCTTGTTACAAAAGCCTGAGCCTTTCCCTTTGGCCATAGAATTCATTCCTCATGTGAATATTCTTTTCTTCATGAACACAACTAAGAGCACTCTCAGCAAATCTGGTTGATACCAATGCAGTGTCCCTTGAACCTCCAAAACTTTCAGCTAAATACTCCTTTTATTCTAAAGCAGTTTGGCCCGAGTATTTCCCTTTAGCTACAATATTCAGAGTATACAAGTAGATCAGACAAATGGGAGAGAGACAAGAACTTTTGTATTCAATGCATTAATGCAATCAACTGGCTACTCTAATTACTTTACAAAGAGTGAATGAATTTTATACAGTAACAACTGGAAGATTTTAAGACATAAACCAGAAGCATACAATAGTATTTTAACAAAGATAAAATAAAAACTAACAAAGTTATCTACAGCATAAAATATACAGTAGAAAAGTTAATATTACAAACATTACACAGACACACTAGTGGCTGAAGTTATTTCAAAATAAAAGTAATTTGAATAAACTGAAGGGAATTATAGTTTTACCCTTTCATCTTGATGCATGAATCTATAAGACAGAGTTAAATAAAATGAAGCTCACAAACGGAACATTAACCTTAAGCTGCTTGCTGGTTTGGACTTTGTGTTTGTTTTTCTAAATGTCATTTTCTCCAGGCACTGAATAGGACGTCCATTCCAATAACAAAATAGTGCCTGTGCTGACAGTATAAGGCAGGATGCTGAGTTACCACATCCATAAAACCGCACTAGTTCTTCATTTTACAGGGATTTAATTTTACTTAACTGGATTATCATTGATCCTCTTGCTATAGCAGTCTACTTTATTATGACTCAAATATCACAGTAGGCCTTTTCTTAGTAGAAAATCATTTTGTTTTACATATTCAACTTTATCTGCTTTTCAGAAGGATAATTTTGTTTCTTCCATGTCTGGGGTGATCTACAAGGTCATAAACTGTTGACAGTCTGTTGTCAAATGATTCAAACCAGACTAGTAATGGGGTCAGCTTGCTGATACTGAAGCTGCAGTTGACTGATAATTTTCCTCAGTAGACTTCCAAATGATCAATGGATTGTTCTATACTGCTGAAAAAAAATCGATAACAGCAACTTATCTGTTGTACAGTGCTGCGAGTTAATAAGGGTCGCTCAGAAGGTTGAAGAGCACAGCTCTGTACTCAAAATCCCCCATGTCCTACTGCAAAGACTTGAGGCAGTCATCCACGATGCCAAAGGCAACTGTGCAGCTGAACTCCCACTGACCAATAGGCCTACACAAGATTTGTTGCCAATGCTGCCTCTGTGTTCTCTTGATGCCACTTTGTCTTGTATCTCCTGGATTTGTGACTCACATGGTAATAACATGGCTAAAATGATAAAGACGCAGCATACAACAATGCAATTAAGGAGTCAAAGGCACAGGTGTATTTTCAATATCATCAATGAGAATATTGGACAGAAAGTCTCTTACCTTAAATGTAAGAATAAGGAACTTCAAGAATCATATGATTTACATGGAGAATAAAACCTAACTCCCCTCGAATATGCCCTTTTTTTTTTATTAAATCTTCCCAGCTATGAATCACTTAATACACTTTCACCAAGACATTCTCTTCCTGAGTTGTTTCTATGCTTTTGTAATCTAATTAGTCAACACAGATTTTTCAGAATCTACGTATATCATCCATGCTATAGGACTCATAGGCATGAACTAGAAACAAAAAATGTGGTCTCTTTTACACACTTTTAAAATGTGTAATATACTTGGGAGAATTGTTTAAGGCCACCTCAAGAAAATAGGTGATTAGGTATCCACAGTCAGTTTATTATAAATATGCTTCAAAGGGTTTTGTAAAATAAATAATAATAATTAACTTTGATATTTTTGAGTTTTTAAAACATCTCATGGGGACTAGAGAGATGGATCAGCATTTAAGAGCACTTGTTTCTCTTGTAGACCTGAGTTTGATTCCTAACACCCACATAATGGCTTATAACTGTTTATCATTCCAGTTCCAGGGGATCTGGTGTCCTCTTTGAGCTTCTTTGAGCAATAGGCCCACAATGTGGTACCTATATAAATGCAAGCCAAACATCCACACATAAAATAAAATAAATTAAATCTTCAAAAACATTTTAAAAATAGGCAGAACTTAAATTTAGCCATTAAAATGGTTATAGGTTTCTCCTTCTTGGGCCAGTAAGATGGCTCACTGGGTCAAGGCGCTTGTCAGCTATTAGTGAATTTTTATGTGTTGTTGAAGCTTGTTCAAAAGCAAAGTTGGAGACAAGGAGACCTTCTGTGTTATCTCCAAAGCTCTCTCTCCTGGGGTAGGCTGGTCCTCAACTTTATAATAAGGAAAACAAGAAAATAAGGGTTTTTAAAACATTACACTCTTGAGGACAGCTAGAAGGTCACTATTGCTAATCCCATACTGTAAAAATCAGTATGGCGGTTTCTCAGAAAATTAGGAATTGAACTACCTCAAGACCCAGCCATCCCACTCTTGGGCATATACCCAAGGAATGCTGATTCATACCATAAAGATACATGCTCAGCTATGTTCATAGCAGCACTATTTGTAATATCCAGAACCTGGAAACAACCTAGATGCCCATCAACGGAAGAATGGATGAAAAAAATGTGGTACATATACACAATGGAGTACTACTCAGCAGAGAAAAACAATGAAAGCATGAAATTTGCAGGCAAATGGATGGAACTAGAAAAAACCATCCTGAGTGAAGTAACCCAAACCCAGAAAGACAGTTATGGTATGTACTCACTCATTGGTGGATTCTAGATATAAAATAAAGAACAATCAGACCACAACCCATAGAACCATAGAGGCTATATATATAGCATGGAGGTCCCTAGGATGACTGTGGCATATAATAAATTTCAGTTTTACTCAATTATTAAAAAAAATAGCCAAATGAATGGAAACACATGAACTATGAACCAAAGGCTGAGGGGCCCCCAGCTGGATCAGGCCCTCTGAATAGGTGAGACAGTTGATTGGCTTGATCAGTTTGGGAGGCAACTAGGCAGTGGGACCAAGTCCTGTGCTCATTGCATGAGTTGGCTGTTTGAAACCTGGAACTTATGCAGGGACACTTGGCTCAGTCTGGGAGGAAGGGACTGGACCTCCCTGGACTGAGTCTACCAAGTTGATCACAGTCCTCGGGGAAGACTTGTCCTGGAGGAGGTGGGAATGGAGGGTGGGCTGGGGGTAAAGGGAGGGGGTGTGAGGGGGGAGAATAGGGGAACCCATGGCTGATATGTAGAACTGAATGGTATTGTAAAATAAAAAATATATATCACAAAAAAATATATCCACAGTGGGAATGGAAAACCATATTGTTAAGGCATGGTTAACTCATCTATAAAGAGAAAGTACAATTCTGGGTGACTTCTTCAACATCTCTAGTCAATTTCTTCTGGATATTGTGAGCATGGGCACTGGATTTGGTGATGGTATATATCTACTACTATGTGTTCTTTTCCTGGAAGCCTCATGGAAGAATTCAGTCTGCTTCACTTGGAGCTCTGATAGGTGGGAAATCCAGACGATTGTCTCAATGAGTGTGGCAGGTTATTTCTAAGCTCCCAATTTGATAATGTTACTTTTCATTCATTCTCTCCAGTTGACCTACTCCCATTGTCACTGCTACAGGTTGGGAGCATTCAATGGAAGTCAGGGCAGCAGGAGACTAAAGCAGCTGGTTATATTGCACCTACAATCAGGAAGCAGTGAACAATGAATGCATGCTGTTGCTCAGCTTGCTTTCTCCACATACAGTCCAGGATCTCAGCCAAAGAATAGTGCCACTCACACTGGGCAGGTATTTCCACTTCAGTTAACACAATCAAGATAATCTCCACAGACATGCCTAGAAGCTTTATCTCCAAGGCAATTCTAGAGTCTGCCAATCTGAAAACACTAACCACTGGGGATCTTCTTACATTACAAATCTCTGCATGATCTCATGGCTTCCTTCATATCTTTTAGATTCATCACTAGTGATAATAATGCATTCTATTAAAATTCAGAAACCTAAATTATATTACTGACATATAGAGGTTAATAGATGGCACATAAAGTATCATCATGAGGCAGAGTTGATAGAACTTGGCTATTTGTATATAGGAGTTGAAGGTAAGAAATGATAAAACATGATTCCGATATCTCCATCAGAAATCATTTTCATTGTAAGGAAAGAAATGGAAACTCTGTATTGGATTTTCATCCAAAAGATAGTAGTCTTGGGTAAGTTTCAGACCATACATATCACAGGTCTTTGAATAGGTTGCTTTTTATATACTTGGTAATACTATAAATTACTAAGAATCCAGTAAATGTCTGGATTTTCAAGATTAGCAAAGAAAATGAAAGGAGTGAGGCTGGATGAAAGTGGCACCAGATGGAAAGGACAATATAAAGAAACTTGGCAGGGCTGAAAATATTTTTCTCTGGACTGGATTTTCCAAGTCATGGCCAACAGGTTAATCAGCAAGTGTACTGATTCTGTTAATAACATTTAACTAGGAAAAAATAACAGTCATTTTACTTTGAAGAATGCATGATTCTTTGAACTCAACAACGGAGTTGCATAGCTGTGAAGTTACCATCTACCCTCAAAGCTTGAGCTCTGTTCTCTATGCCCTAGTCTCATACATGTCAGTCCCCATGCCCCTCGCAATAATTCTACTCATATCTGAACTTCCCTGGCTTTAAAAATATGCCAGTTGCACTGAAACTTTCTTTATAAATAAAATCATTCTTATCATTTCAGCTTACCATCTGGATTCTAGCAAAAGTTACTTGTTAACCCATTTCTACTTAGTCCCAAAGCACAGATTACTAGAATGATGTGTTAAAACATGAAATAGGATACTTCAATGTTCAACACTCCCCATTAACTCCAAGAACTTTTAAGATGAAACTGTAATGATTTTCCATGATGCTGAGGTCACATTGACATCATTGACCCTGTGTTCTGTCTGTAGACATCTTTGACCCTATGTTCTCCATCCGTAGACATCTTTGATCCTACATTTTCTGTCTGTAGACATCTTTGACCCTATGTTCTCTGTCTGTAGACATCTTTGATCCTGTGTTTTATACTTGCTGCCTGTAACAAGCCAACCAGTTTGCAGCCTAGAGCTTTTGTCACTATTGTCTACTGCTTAAAAGGAAAAAAAAACTCATTCTGATCCTCACAGCTGGCTGTTCCCTGATATTTTTATCACAGCACAGATGTAACCCATTCAGGAAAAGCACCCCTAGTTTTAGCCCTGCACTCAGTAATAATCCTACCACTTAAGCACTGTCCTCTCTACTCAGTCCATATTCACTTACCTCTTTTTTTTCTTCTTTTTTTTTTTTTTTTTGGTTTTTTGAGACAGGATTTCTCTATGTAGCTTTGTGCCTTTCCTGAAACTCACTCTGTAGCCCCAAACTCATAGAGATCCACCTGCCCCTGCCTCTCAAGTGTTGGGATTAAAGGCGTGCGCCACCACTGCCTGGCTCACTCACCTCTTTTATATTCCTCCTAGCTCTTATAGCCATCTGAAATTATCATCTTTTTTTTTCACTATTTTCCACATGCTAGTGCATTCTTTTCCTCAGCAAGAACTTTGTTTCTTGAGTTCACTGTTGCATTTTCAATGTCTAGAATGATTCCTAGAAGTTCAACTTAGCTTTATGGGTTTATTGACAGAAAAATTAATGAACTGTACAAATATTTTTTCTCAACCATACTTCAAACACTAAGAAGCCAAACAACATGCATTTTTGTATGTATAACATGCAATATAGTACCCAAATTCAATTAATGTATTTAATAACTGTTTGTTGAACAAATAATCACCTTCTAAGGAAATTAAGAGAGTACTTAAAAACCATGAACATGCATGCAATCATAAAGAACTGGAGTTTTAACCTAGAAATTTGCAAACTATAATTAAACATTAGATCATTCTTATAAAATAATAAATGTTACTAGTATTGAGTTTTGCAAATTTTGAAAGAATTTAGTTTATAATGATGGTGGCAATTTACCTCATTGGCCAATTATTTTGCTTTTCAACTATAATCAGCATCTGTAGATGCCTCTGTTTTGTTTGTACTAGTATTTGTACTTGGCCATGGGTAAAACCTACAACCCAGCCACCCACAAACGTAAGTCTGTTTCAGACACAGTTGTCAGCTTAGATGCCAGACAGCATTACAATGAAGTGAAATTTTACAACTGAAAGTCAACTTACCTCCAGGTTCTTTCTTAAAGACACTAATCTATATGCTTTTGTTAGTTCAGACTTTGATCACAATGAATAAAGAATAGAAATCTGAGTGTCATGGCCATTTTCTTTCTAAGCTAATTTATAACCTGAAGGAAGAAAAAGAAATCAGTCTTCACAAGTACAAAGTTATTCAAAAATCAGCCATTGAAAATCCAAGTTGTTATTAGGATAGATGCTATTGATGAAGGTCAGGTTTGAGGGATATTTGTTACATAGACTTCAAGCCCAAATCTGAAAACAGGGGTAGAAGGACAAATTGCCTCTCAGTCTACAAGAAAATGAACCTTGGGGAAACCCTGTCTTAGAGCTGGCCCCATGCAAATGTCCAGATATAATGCAGTTATGTAGTAGCACTTCAAGTTAGAGGGTTAGTAAATGTGTCGTTGGGGCAGCAGCTCTCAGGCCCAGGTCTGGCAGGGAACAGTCTCTTTGCAGATCATGATATTCTAGCATCTGCTCTTCCATTTGCAAATCCACAAAATCAAAATGGTCAGTGTGTCTGCATTTGATTAATCCCTAGGAATTTAAAAGAGGCTGATAGACAAAAACAGAGTGCCGAATTTGCAACTTACACTAAGAAATGTAACTTCCATGCACTTCAGACTGTTTATGTCAGCAAGAGAATACAGCCTCCTAATGACATGAGGTAAATCACAAGCACAAGTTCACTGGGTGAGCAGAGAGTTAGAACAAGAGGAAGAAGCTGGCAGACCTCAATAACCAGTGTCATTGAGGCCTGACATATCCATCTACCAACTGACTTTTCTTGCCAAGAAATCGAGATATTTGGATTTGCTGGCCATTGTTGGAAATGCACAGTGGAAAAGCTGGCAGTTCTTCTCACTTTCTTTCCTTTTCCTAGATCCCTGATCACACATTCTCTCTTCATGTATATCAATGTCATAAAGGGAGTACATGTTTGTTTACTAAATGAGGCTTCACTAAAAAGTATTAATGAGCTGATATTTATTGAGGGGTAATAAGGACTAGATGAATGCTAACAGTCATTTCTATATTTGGAAAAGATACTGTTGTTACAAAATGACTGGTATATTAGTAAACAATTTGAACATAATGCAAATTTAATTTGCTTATGTGCATTTTTCTGAGAAACACTAGGCAGACAAAAAACTACTTTCTTTTTTTTTCTTTTTTTAAATTTTATAATTAATTTAATTTTACATATCAGCCATGAATTCCCCTGTTCTCCCTCCTCCCATCCCCCCCGCCCTTCCCCCAATCCACCCCCCATTCCCACCTCCTCCAAGGCAAGGACTCCCCTGGGGATTCAGCTCAGCCTGGTAGATTCAGTGGAGGCAGGTCCAGTCCCCTCCTCTATTCCCTTGGGCTGAGCACAGTGTCCCAGCAAAGGCCCTAGGTTCCAAAAAGCTAGTTCATGCACCAAGGACAGGTCCCGGTCCTACTGCCTAGGGGCCTCCTAAATAGTTCAAGCTGTCTCAGTTATCCACAGGGCCTGATCCACTATCATGGGGGCTCCTCAGCTATTGGTTCACAGTTCATGTTTCCACTAGTTTGGCTAGTTGTCCCTGTGCTTTTTCCAATCATGGTCTCAATATCTCTTGCTCATATAATCCCTCCTCTCTCTTGCCGATTGGACTCCTGGCGCTCCACCTGGGGCTTGGCTGTGGATCTCTGCATCTGCTTCCATCAATTACTGGATGAGAGTTCTATCACGATAGTTAGGGTGTTCAGCCATCCGATCACCAGAGTAGGTCAGTTTGGGCTTTCTCTCAACCATTGCCAGTAGTCTATAGTGGAGGTATCTTTGTGGATTTCTGGGGACCTCTCTAGCACTTCTCCCTATTCCCATGGGGTCTTCGTTTATCATGGTATCTCTTTCCTTGTTTTCCCTCTCTGTTCTTGATCCAGCTGGGATCTCCCACTCCCCTAAGCTCTCTTTCCCCCTACCCTTGCCCTTCATTGCCCCCCTCATGTCCAGTTTGCTCATGTAGATCTCATCCATTTCTCTGTCGTTGGGTGAACCCTGTGTCTTTCTTAGGGTCCTGTTTTCTAGGTAGCCTCGCTGGAGCTGTGAGTAGCACTCTAGTCATCCTTTGTTTTATATGTAGTATTCACCTATGAGTGAATACATACAATGAGTCTGGGTTACCTCACTCAGGATGAATTTTTTCTAGAACCATCCATTTGCCTTCAAACCTTATGATGTCATTGTTTTTCTCTGCTGAGTAGTACTCCATTGTGTCTATGTACCACATTTTTTTAAATCTATTCTTCAGTTGAGAGGCATCTAGGTTGTTTCCAGGTTCTGGCTATTACAAACAATGCTGCTATGAACATAGCTGAGCATGTGCCCTTGTGGTATGATTGAACATTCCTTGGGTATATGCCCAAGAGTGATATAGCTGGATCTTGGGGGAGATTGATTCCCAATTTTCTAAGAAAGTGCCATATTGATTTCCAAAGTGGCTCTACAAGTTTGCATTCCCACCAACAGTGTAGGAGTGTTCCCCTAGCTCCATATCCTCTCCAGCATAAGCTGTCTTCAGTGTTTTTTATCTTAGCCATAGAAAGCTACTTTCAACTGAAACAAACTGTTTAGAAATACACAGAACACATCAATCATACATTTCAACTACTTGCCCCATCTTTCTTAGTTCATCATGTTTTGATTAATACTCAGTGTTAAAACATTTCAGACCATGTCAGAGAACCCTCCATCTCTCAATCTACCACACTTCATACTGTATTGCTAGGGGATATCTTTCTGTATGCTGTAAATATATGTTGTTCCCATTGGTTAATAAATAAGCTGCTTTGACTTATGACAAGGCAGCTTAGAGGCAGGCGGAAAATCCAAAGAGAGAGACAGGAAAGAGAAAAGAGGAGTCTGGAGAGACGCCAACCTGCCATCCAAGGAGCAACATGCCAGCAGACCAGTAAAGCCATGGAACACACGGTAAAACAAAGATTAATAAAAATGGGTTAATTTAAGACATAAGAGATGGTTAACAAGAGGCCTGCCATAGGCCATAAGGTTTGCAAATAATATTAAGCCCCTGGATGATTATTTTATATGTGGTTGGGGGACCGCAGGGCTGGGCAGGACTGGGGAAAACTTTCAACTGTACTGCACTATCTAATTTCCAGGTCTATTAGCTGACTTTAGGTCACATCTGCTTTTGTAGTTATGCATTTCCTAACTACCGAACACATGTGAAACAGCACTGCTATTTTCATTGAGATTATATCCTCTTTGTGAATATGTTTCATGGGTTTTTTTTAATACTGAGTCTCTAATTCTCATCAATCTTGTAGCGTTTATTGTGTTATTTTACACAATATGTTGTGTCGTAGCAAAAGTGGTGGTAGCTTTAACATTTTACTCAATTCCTACAAACATTCACCTGAGGAATTTGAGAGCCAAAAAGCTCAAGTCATTTACCCAAGAACAAACACAATCAATGGCAAATTGCAGATTCATGCTATCTACATGATATACTATGGCATCTTGAGTTTCTACATTGTTAGATAAGTTAGATATCTTTAATGTCATTTTTACTGAGAGCTTATGATATCTCTCACACACTCAGAGGTACTAGTGGGTGGGAGTAAAGAATATGCCCTCTGGAATCCTGGTCCCTGAATTCAGATTCTGGCTTAGTCACTGACCTGTGCAAAAATGGACAAGTTCCTAAGATAGGCTGTTATTATAAAATGATGCCAAGAATCTCATTTGTTGTCTGTTATGTCTCATTGCTGGGACCAAATACCTGGCCATAAGCAGCTTAAAGAAAGAAGAGTCTGTTTTGCCTCACAGCTATAGGGCACAGCCCCTCATGGTTGGAAAGACATGGAGGCAAAAGTGACTCTTGACAGTGGTGACAGGAACCTGAGGCAGTGGACACTTTGTGTCCACAGTCAAAAGGCAAAGAGAGGTGATGTAAGCTTCCTCCTTCATGCCCCTCCCCCCTTTTTTTGGTTTTTCGAGATGGGGTTTCTCTGTGTTGCTTTGTGCCTTTCCTGGAACTCGCTTTGGAGACCAGACTGGCCTCGAATTCCCAGAGATCCGCCTGCCTCTGCCTCCCAAGTGCTGGGATTAAAGGCATGTGCCATCAACGCCCAGCCTTCGTGCCCTTTTTAATCAATTTTGTCATTCCTATGATCGGTTCAGTCCAAATTCATGGTACATCTTCCCTCTTCAAACTTCTCTGGAAAACTCTTGCAGACACACTTACATACACACACAGATGTGTATTTCCTGTTGACTCCAAATCTATTCAGCAATGAAGATTGCCTTGCATATTTGTACCCTCACCCCTTGCAATGGATTTTTCTGAGAGGCAGACACAATGAACTCACCCTTAAAAATGATTTCCGCCTCCCTGGAGTCTGGGAAGCTTTGTAACATTCTGTTGAACAAAATAAAACAGAAATGACATTGTATTGGTCTGAAGATTAAGTTTCTAGATCCCTTTAATTCTTCATTTACTGTCCTGGAATACTTCCAACACTGCAGGAACAAGTCCAGATTAGCCTTCTAAAGAATCAGTGAAGATATCACCCAGTCATCCCAATATCCTCAGAGGTAAAAACAACAGCCAAAAATGCAAGAAAGATGGTCATGGACTCCAGTGAGCCAACAGCTAATTGCATATGTACCGGTGCAGCCAAGTAGGAATTGGCCAAACTAGGCTCAAATTGGCAGAATTGTTATATTCTATTACTAGATTTCAGGGATATTTTTTACATGGATATATTTAAGATTTCAGTAAGTTAACTGTTCAATATATAGAACATGGAAAATAGTGTTATTGGATTAAATGAGTTTAATGTATTAGATACTTAAAATTATACTTAGATAATTATCCTCTTGTGATTGCTAGCTTTTATGTCAACCTGACACAAGCTGAAGTCATCCAGGAAGAAGGAACTTGACTAAAAAATGTCTTCCTCAGACTGGCCTGCACACAAGCCTATGTATGCATCATTTTCTTGAATAAACATCAGTGCGGCATGCCGGGTGGTGGTGTCCCACGCCTTTAATCCCAGCACTTGGGAAGTAGAGGCAGGCAAATCTCTGTGAGTTCGAGGCCAGTCTGGGCTGCAGAGTGAGTTCCAGGAAAAACTACACAGAGAAACCCCGTCTTGAAAAAAAAGAATCAGTGTGGCAGGGTCCAACCCACTGTGAGTGGTGCCACTCCTCTGCAGGTTGTCTCAGGTTGTATAAAGAAGCAAGATGATAAAACATATGCATATAAGCAAAACTAAATGAATTCAGAGGGTTGTGTTTATATATGTGTACATATATACACTTATTCACTCATATGTAATTAATAGCAATTAACAATAATAAAGAAAGAAAAAGAGGACATGCATTTTAGCTGGGTGGGGGGCGTTGAAAAGAGAAAGTGGGGAATGGTGTAGTATTTTAACTTTTAAAAGATCCTAATTCATACAACAAAATAAAAAGAAAATAGAAAAATGAGTGAGCCATGAAAAATAAGCCAGTAAACACCAACCAATATCTGATATGAGTTAAGGCCCACTCCACAGGATGGAACCTATATTCAATGCTGCTTGGATGGTCAAGCACAGTAGATAGGCCAGAGACCTTGTGGAAAACCAAATACTACTGTTCTGCTAAAAAAAAAAAAAAAAAAAAAAAAAAATGACTCCTAAAAACATTCTACTACATTCATAGATCAGTGCCTTGCTCAATCATCATTAGAGAAACTTCCTCCTATTTCAGATGGGAACAAATACAGAGACCCATGACTAAATATTATGCTGAGAGTGAAAGACCTTGGAATACTCAGCCCAAAAAGGATGTCTCCATCAAATTCCTCCCCTCAGAGCTCATGTACCCCATAGAAGAGGGGGCAGAAAGAGTATAAGAGCCAGAAGGGATGGAGGGCACCAAGGAGCCATTGCATTTTAAACACAACAGGACTGACACACATACAAACCCACAGACACTGAGGCAGCATGCACAGGGCCTGCGTGGCTCTGCACCAAATGGGGTGCCAGAGTTGAAAGAAGTGGACACATGCCCCCATCCCTAACCCAGAAACTACTCCAACTGATAACCACTTTCAGATAAAAGTTACATTTTCTCCAAAGGAGCCTCACTTAAGGAATCAAACCACTTTTAAGGGTAGGCCCCACACCCAGCAGTAGATGACCAACACACACACACACACAAAAAAAAAAACTCAATGACATCTTTGGAGGGTCTTCATCTCATAATCATAAATAGGGCATTTTTTCTTACCTTACATTTCCTATGTGTGTATAGCTCCTGACTTGGGAATTTTATGGGATTCCTCTATGTGCAAACATGTGTGTTTCTTCTTCTATATACATTTCTTGTGTTTTTTCTTTGGCTCTTTTTCTTGTTTTATCATATTCTGATTTGCTTATTTTTATCTTACTATATTTTATTATGATTCATTAGATGCCTATTTGTTTTCTAAGGAAAGACAGAAAGCATGTGGATTTGAATGCATGGGGAGGTAGGGAGGTTGGGAGGAACAGGGAGAAGTGAGGAGAGAGGAAACCATAATCAGAATATATTGTATGACAATAATCTATTTTAATTTAAAAAAAATCAAAAACAAATGATCCAGACTGACTCTTGACAGCCTAACTTTTTGTTGCTGTTAGAAATTATATATATATATATATATATATATATATATATATATATATATATATATCAAATACTAATATCATAATGAATCAGAAAAATCCTGAAAATATTTTCTTTAAAATTCTTACCACTTTTATTCACTTACCACTTTTATTTTATTATTTCAATAATACTTGAAACATTAGGCACAGAAATAAGATATGACAATGAATTAGAGGTATACAAACAGGAAAGGAAAACTTATTCCATTTAGCAGATGATATGGTTCTATACTTAAAATATCTTACCTAATAACCCAGAAGACTTTTTAATCTGGCTGAGAAATTTATCAAAGCAACAGGATACTAAATTAACTTATACATTCTATTAGCTTCTCCATGTATTAATCATGAACTTGCTGAAAGAAATAAAAATATCCCCCTCACAATGTCTTCAAAAAGCACATCTGACTTATCCAAGAAGTTGAAATCCCCTTTATAATGAAAGTTATGACACACAATGAAAGAAATTAAAGGAGACACTGAAATATCCCATGTTCATGAATAAGCAAATTAATACTGTGAAAATTGTAGTGGGTGGTTGTTTGTGCCATGGCCTGAAGCACTAACCATAGTGAGGCAGCAGGCACCTGTTCCTTGGGCATGGCCACCAGGGACCCTTAAGACCTGGGATACATGTACATAGGCTCTCTTCTCTTTGCTACCTCGTCTTGGATGCCGGTACAGATCAAGGCAGAGCTCTCCTGAGAATCATGTTGGGCTGTGTCCCACCCCTCCAGGATTCTGTTACCAACTCCTTTATTATGATTGTGAGTTAACTCCCAAATAAATTCCTTTGACCATCAAATAGACTCCATGGATATATCCCATTAGAAAATGGTTATTTTGTTAGATGCAATCTGTAGATTTATGTAATGTAATCCCCACAAAAATAAATGATATTCTTCAGATAAATAAATAAAAATATTAAAAAATTTATATGGAAGTATAAAAGAAATATCAATGTTGGAGGTGTGACAATACATGATATCAAAATATATTACTATAGAGTCATAGTAGTATAAACAGCAGTAGTATTGGCATAAACACATCAGAGAAACAGAATGGAATATTCAGAAATGAATATATATATGCCATTTGATTCTCAGCAAAAGTGCCAAACCCATATTTTGGGAGAAAAATAGTATCTCTTTTTCACAAGAGATACTATGAAAACTGAATACCCACAAGTAGAAGAGTGGAACTAGATCCCTATCTGGGACCCTGTGTAGGTTTCAATTAAAAATTGATCAAAGATCTTACTATGTGACTTGGCACTACTAAAGGAAAACAGAGGAGAAGCACTTTAAGATAGGCAAAGGTAATACTTTCCTGAATAGGACTCAGTTAGCTTAGGAAACAATATGAAGAATTGACAAAAGGGATCACATCTAATTAAAGCTTCTGCATCCTGAAGGACACAATCAACAGAGTGAGAAGATGACTGCAGAATCAAAGAAAATCATTGCTAGCTAATCATCCGACAGAGTCCAGAATATACAAAGAAATCCAAACAGTTACCACTGTAAAGAAAAGAAGTAATCTAGCCAATAAGTGTGCAGAAGAGTGGAACAGATGTTCTCAAGATAATATGAATGATGAATTATTGTATGAAAAATGTCCAACATCTTTAACCAGAAGAAAAATGTAAATCAAAACTACATTGAGATTCCAACTCACTAAAATCAGAATTGCTATCATTAGGAAAATATAAAAAGCAGATGCTAGCAAGGTTGGAGACTGGCTTATACAATGTTGGTAGGAATGTGAATGAGCAAAGCCACTATGAAAATGAACAGGCTGGTTGTTCAAAAAGATAAAACAGAACTAAAACATTGTCCAGCTTTACCACCCTTGGTTTGTTTACTTATAGGTATCAGAGCCAGGATATATAAGAGAACTCTATATGCCCATGTTTATCACAGCATTATTCAAATATAGTCAAGCCATACAATATCTACCTAGGTGTCCATCAGCCTATGAATGGATAGAGGAAATGTGGTGTGCATACACAAAAATGTTTATTCAGCTATTAGGAAGAATTGAATTAAGTCAAGAAGATGGCTCAATGAATAAAAGCACTTGCTGAGCAAGCTGACCACTAGAGTTCTGTCCTCAGATGCCACAATGGGAGACATCCAACTCCTGAAAATTATTCTCTGACTTTCACAGGCAGATTGCAGTGTGCAAATGTCTGTAGTCACTCATATATAACATCATATACACACATTATACACACACAATAATAAAAAACAAAAAATTAGAAAAACAACAAATTAATAAAATTATGTCAATTGCAAGATTATGAATAGAACCAGAAATATCTTGTTTAGTAGAATAAGCCAGACACTCAGGTAAATGAGTATCTTGGTTATTCTGTTGTGTGTTGTAGAAATATATATATAGAGAGAGAGAGACCTTCAAAGTAGAAATGAGAAATATTAAAAAAGAGGAAGAGAAAATAGGAGAAAGTGGGTGGTAGTGAAAAGTATATTTGATCAAGGAACATTATATGCATGTATTAGAGTCACATTGAAGCCCATTACTTTGTACCATTGTCATGTAGTAATAATTACAGTTATAAAAGAGGATATGAAAATAAAAATCTTACTGTAGATGGTATCAACATTATAATAATAATGTACATCCCATGGAGAAGATATGTGGTTAAGACTATATTCCAAACCTAATGCTAAGAGAAAGCAAATACTTCATCTCTGCAGCAGAAAACCTGTGGCAGCCTTCCCTGTCCTACCCCCTGTTCCACCTCCTGTGGATCTCACAGATCTTTCCCTTCTAACCTCCCTCCCCCGACTAGTTGCTTTTTTCCAGCCCCCAACCCCAGCAGGTACCTCCCAGCTAACCCAAGGGCTGCTTCTGCCAGGGCAACAAGTAGACTGACAAATCTACACCTGTCCTTCTGCTCCTCCAGATCCAGTACCCATAAAAACATCCCCAGCTCTGCAGCATAAAACCTGTTGTGGTCTTCCTTTCTTCTCTCACCCAATCCCCAAAAGATAGCAAAGATCTCCTCCAACCCCCCTTCCCCAACTCATCCCAAAATTCCAGCCTCCAACACCAGCAGTCATATGCTAGGAACACACCAGCTAAGCAGGCCGGGGACACAGGTCCACATAAAGTTTCCTACCAAGCAGCACAGAGCCACTACACTCTCCTAAAGTACATAGAGGAAGCAGAAACCATGGAACAAAACACTCACACACAAAGACAAAACTCAGTATTATCACCCAGGTGTATAATCATCTTAATCCCAGATGTCTAGACATCAGCGTAAAAATACAATCAATAACAGCCAGGAGAATATGTCTCCACTGGATCCCAGCACCCCTACCACAGCAGGTACTGAATATTCCAACATAGCTGAAGCCCAAGAAAAAGACCTTAAAAGAACCTAGATGAAGATTATAGAAGCTCTTTTAAAGAAATCCAGGAAAATGCAAACTGCAAGGAAATGAATAAAAGTGTTCAAGACCTGAAAATTGAGGTAGAATCAATGAAGAGAACCCAAACTAAGAGAATTATGAAAATGAAATTTGGGAATTTGAAAAGAGACTACAGAGGAAAATTTAACACAGATTAATGGATGGAGGAAAGAATCACAGACATTGAGGACAGGAGAAATGGACACAGCAGTCAAAGAAAATGTGAAATCTAAAAATTTACTGACCCAAAACATCCAGGAAATCTAGGACACTGTGAAAAGGCCAAATGTAAAAGTAGTAGGAATATAGGAAGGAGGAGAAACACAGCTCAAAGGCCCAGAAAATATTTTCAACAAAATAGAAGAAAATGTTCCTAACCTAAGGAAGGAGATACCTATAAATGTACAAGAAGCATACAGAACACCAAAATATTGGACCAGAAAAAACATGCCCTTGGAACAGAATCAAAACACTAAATGTACAGAACAGAGAAAGAACATTAAAAATTGTAAGGGGAAAGGACTAAGTAACATAATAAGGCAGGGATATGAGAATTACACCTGACTTCTCCATGGAGACTCTGAAAGGCAGAAGGACCTGGACAGATGTCCTGCAGACTCCAAGAGACCATAGATGTCAGCCCAGACTGCTATAACGAGCAGTACACTGTAGATGGAGAAAAATAAAATGTTCCATGATAAAACAAAAATTAAGCAATATTTATCAACAAATCTGAACAATTCTCTACTGAATGAGAAATGGGTCATGACAGAAATTAAAGATTTTCTAGAAATGAATGAAAATAAATGCACACCATACCAAAACTTTTGGGACACAATGAAAGTGGTTTTAAGAGGAAAGTTCATAGCACTAAGTATCTATATTTAAAAAGAAAAGAAAAAGAAAGAAAGAAACTGAAGAGAGCTCATACTAACAACTTAATAGCACACCTGGAAGGAGTAGATGTAAGAAATGATCAAACTCAGATCTGAAATCAATAAAATAGGAACAAAGAGAACAATACCAAGAATTGATGAAACAAAGAATTGATTCGTTGAGGAAATAAATAAAATTGGCAAACCATTATCCAAATTAGCTGAAGGCAGAAAGAGAATATCCAAATTAACAAAACCAGAAATGAAAAGGGGAACATAGTAACAGACACCAAGGAAATCCAGGGAATCATAAGGACATACTTTAAAAACCTGTACTTCATCAAATTGGAAAAGTTACAAAAATGGATAATTTTCTCAATAGATACCACTTACAAATGTTAAATCAAGATAAGATAAACAATTTAAACGGGCCTATATCCCCTAGAGAAATAGAAGCAGTCATTAAAAATTTCCCAACCAAAAAAAAAAGAAAGAAAGGAAGAATGAGAGAAAGAAAGAGGGAAAAAAGGCCCAGGGCCAGATGGTTTTAGTCCAGAATTCTACCACTTTCAAAGCAGTGTTACTGCCAATATTCCTCAAATTATTCTAGAAAATAAAAACAAGAGGAACATTTCCCACTTCATTCTATGAAGCCACAGCTTTCCTGATACCCAAACAACATAAAGCCCCAACAATGAAAAAAAAAATTACAGGCCAGTTTCCCTTATGAATATAGACACAAAAATACTCAATAAAATACTTGCAAACTGAATCCAAGAACATATCACAAAGATCATCCACCACAATCAAGTAGGCTTGCTTCATCCCAGAAATGTAGAGATGGTTCAATATATAAAAATCAGTAAGTGTAATCCACCATATAAACTTATAAACAGACTGAAAGACAAAAAATGATCATCACATTAGTTGCAGTGAAGGCCTTTGACAAAAATATAATACCCCTTCAAAATAAAAATCCTATAGAATTTAGGGATACAAAGGTCATACTGCAACATAATAAAGGCAGTTTACAGAAAAACCATAGCCAACATCAAGTTAAATGGAGAGAAACTCAGAGCAATTCCACTAAAATCAGGAACAAGACAAGTCTTTCCGTTCTCTCCATATCTATTTAATATAGTACTTGAAGTCTGAGCTAAAGCAATAAGGCAACTGAAGGACATCAAAGGGATACAAATTGGAAAGGAAGAAGTCAAAATATGATAGAATGCATAACTTACCCTAAAAATTTCACAAGGGAACTACCTCCTACAGCTAGATTCAAAATTAACTCACAAAAATCAGTAATCTTTCTGTTTATAAAAAACAAATGGACTAAGAATGCAATCAGGGAAATAATACATTTCTCAATAGTTTCAAATAATCCAAAATATCTTGGAGTTACTCTAACCAAACAAGTCAAAGCCTATATGATAAAATCTAAAGTTTTTGAAGAAAGAAATTGAAGAAGATATCAGATATATGAAACAATCTCTAATGCTCATGGATCAGTAGAATTATCGTAGTAAAAAATGGCCATCCTACCAAAAGCACCTCAAGATTCAATGCAATCCCAATCATAATTCCAGCACAATTCTTGACAGATCTTGAAGCAACAATTCTCAATTTCATATGAAAACATAAAAAATAAACCCAGCATAATAAAAAAAAAACCTGGATAACAAAGTAACTTCTGGAGTTATCATCATCCCTGAGCTCAATTTATACTCCAAAGCTATAGGAATTTTTTAAAGCATGTTATTGGCATAAAAATAGATTCATTGATCAATGAAATCAAATTAAATACCCAGACATGAACCTGCCCAACTATGCACACCTGACTTTTGATAAAAAAGCCAGAAACACACACTGGAAAAAAAGACATCTTCAACAAATGATGTTTGCTCTAACTGGATGTTCACATGTAGAAGAAAGGAAATAGATCCATATATATCACTCTGCACAAAACTCAACTCCAAATAGATCAAAGACCTCTACATAAAGCCAAATATACTGAACCTGATAGAAGAGAATGTGGGGGAATATTCTTGAACTCACTGGCACTGGAGAAAGTTTTCTGAACAGAACGCTGTTAATGTAGGCACTAAGATCAACAATTAGTATGTGGGACCTCATAACCTGAAAAACTTCTGCATAGCAAAGCACACTACATTTGGACAAAGAGGCAGCCTACAGAATGGGAAAAGATTTTCACCAAGTCCACATACAATAGAGGGCTAATATCCAAAATATATTTTAAAAAATCAAGAAACTAGACATCAGCAAACCAAACAATCCAATTTTTAAAATGGGGTAAAGATCTAAACAAAATTCTCAATGGAGGAATCTCAAATGGCTGAGAAACACTTATGTTCAACATCTTTAGCCATCTTTAAAATGTAAATCAAAACTATGTTGAGATTCCATCTTACATCTATCAGAATAGCTAAGATAAATAATATAAGTGAAAGCTCATGATGAAGATGTGGAACAAGGGGAACACTTCTCCATTGCTGGTGTGAGTATAAACTTATATAGCCGCTATGGAAATCAATATGGTACTTCACCAGAAAAATGAGAATTGATCTACTTCAAGATCCAGCTACACAACTTTGGGCATATACCCAAAGGATGCTTCATTCTATCACAGGGACACTTGCTCAAGCATGTTCATTGATGCTCTATTTAGAATAGCCAGAAATTGGAAACAATCTAGATGTCCCTAAACAGAAGAATGGATAAAGAAAATGTGGTACATTTATGCAATGAAGAATTGCTCAGCTGTTAAAAAAAATGACATCATGAAATTTACAGGTAAATAGATGAAACTAGAAAATATCATCCTGAGTGAGGTAACCCAGATCCAGAAAGATAAATATTGTGTGTATTCACTTATATGGATATTAGACTTTAAATAAATGATAACCAAGCTACAATTTATAGACCCAGGATGCTAGGCATAGAAGAGGGGACTGGGCTGAGGACATATGGACCTCCAATGAGAGGGAAAATAATAAAGATTTTATGGGTTGACTGGAACATGGAGGGGGCCGAAGGAATGAGAGTGGAGTGATCAGCTGGAAAGGGAAAGGGGAGATGAGAATGAAGGAGGAAATGAGCAGAGAGACAGCTGGAATTGAAGGGCATTTGAGGGGTATTATGTAAATCTAGCACAACAGAAACTTCCTGTAATACATGAAGGTCATCCTAATGTAGTCTCTAAATAATGAGGGAGATGGAATCCCAACTGGCCATCTCTTGTCAGCAAACTAAGTTTCCAGTACTAAGACTGGGCTTCATCCAATTGAGTTGTTGGTCAAAAGATTTCCCATAGAAAAACAAACTGACAGCAAGGCCCCATTGCAGAAGACAGTACCCACACAACTCACTGAGCAAAGAAAGGTAAATCTGGTGCCTCCAGAGAACATTTACCCCATGTTCTAGTGTCTATGACATGAAAAGATAATCTGCAGTCTAAGAAAAAGAGAGAAATGTAAACATCAACCTAACCACAAACTTTCTACCTATAGTAAAAATATGCCAGAGCAATGGTGGCACTCTCCTTGTGGGAGTAACCAATCAATGCATGATTTGACTTAAGGCACACTACATGAGATGAAACCCATACCTGACACTGCTTAGGTGATCAAGAACCAGCCACTAGATAGCCCAGATAACTAGGGTAAAAACCAAATGCTACTGGTCTAAAAAGAAAAGTAACAATAAAAAGATTCCTAATGATATTCTGCTATACTCATAGTTCAGTGCCTTATTCAGTCATCATCAGGGAGTATTCCTCCTGTAGCAGATGGTAACAAATACAGAGACACACAGCCAGTGAGCTACCTTGGAACACACAGTGGTAAATGAAATTATCTCCATCAAATCCCTCTTCTCAGAGCTCAGGGAACCCCATGGAAGAGGAGGCAGAAGGAGTGGAGGAGACAGAGGGGATGGAGGACACCAGGGGAACAAGGCTTAAAACAACAAAGCTCAAAAGAATTCAAACTGAAGCAGCAATCACAGGGCCCACACATTTCTGTGCCAAGTCCTCCACATACATACTATAGCTTTCAGTTTAGTACTCTCATGATGAGTCCTGAATGTGTAAAGTAGTGGGTCTCTGATTCTTGTGCCATCTCTTGGGCTCTTTTATTTTTATTTTTCTGTTGACCTGTCTTGTCCAATTTTGATATGATGGTTTTTGTTTTATCTTATTGTATTTTATTTCATTCTGTTTTATTATTACCTCTTAGAAACCTGTTCTTTTCTAATGAGACACAGAAAGGGAGTGAATCCAGATGAGAGAGGAGATGGGGAGGAACTGGGAGCAGTAGAGGAGGGGAAACTGTATGCAGATTATATTGTATGAGAAAAGAATCTTTTCTTAATAAAAAGGGAAAAAAGACAAAGCAAGTATTATAGAAACTCTTTCCCAGTGCTTTAGTGGGAAGCAGGAGTCATCCCCATGAATGAATGTCTACTTAAGGGAGTGAGGCATGCTATACTCTCCACTGTCCCAGGCCTTACTGCATCTTGAATCTCACAGAGCCTTGATTTTTCCATCTCTCGTGGCATAATTGAGAATATTCATGACATTGGATTCTCAACCATTTTTTCTTATTCTTTCACAGAGTTTCATTCAGAGAAGGAGTGGGATGAGGGAGAAATGAATAGGATGGAAATGGAAGAAATTTCTCCTGTCTGATTCAGACTTAGCAACCTTCTAGGAATTAGTTAATTGAATATTGTATTCACTTGAGTCATGAAGACCAAATTATGTTTGGAGCATGTGTGGGAAGAAATCAATCTTAAAAATGAGCAATAATGTAAACAGAGATGAAGATTTAAAAGAGAAGAGTAAGACGTTTTTCCCATTTGTCCTGAGAAAAAGGAAGAGTCCTTAGATTCTGAGGGGCCAAAGGATGGTAGCCCATGATTCTGAGATGAAAGGACATTATAGTATCTCATTGGAATAAAATACAACCCTCAAATCCATGGGATACTGTTGGGGAATAATGTTTTTGTACACTGTGAAGATTTTTTGCTCTCATTGGTTTAATAAAGAGCTAAGTGGCTAACAGCTAGGCCAGAAGAGGTTAGACAGGACTTGCAGACAGGGATAGAGCCTTGGAATGTAGAAGGGCAAAGTCATCAGGAGGCTCAGTGAGAAGTAAGATGAACATGCCATACTAAGGAAAGGTACTGAGCCACATGGTAGATGTAGATAAGAGATATGAATTAATTTAAGTTGTAAGCCCTAGGTAGTAATAAGTCTAAGCCATCGGTTGAGCATTTATAATTAATAATAAATCTCTGTGTGGTTATTTGGGACCTGGCTGGTAGGACAGAAAATTCCATCTACAGGATACTGTCAAGGTTTGGCTACTAAGTCTTCCTCCTAATTTCCTAAGGTAGCGTTTTGACCCAGCCACACTTCACTCTGCCGCAATGCCTCAAACATGGTCCTGCTACTTCTCAATAAAGTACAGTCATTTAAGTACCAGATGAAATGATCTTTTTCTGTAAAGATATTTTCTTTATTCCTCCAAAGTCTCTGGTGGACATGAGTGCAATATAACTATGTGGATTCATGGCAACCCTCCCTTCTGACTATCAATGATAGAAGCATAACTCTGTATTTCCATATCCTAAAATGATACCTGGCACCCAGAAGATGCTGAATAAGTGTTCACTGAAAAAGTAAGAAATGTTTCTCTTAATTAAATCTATGTTCCACCAGACCTAACTTACCACACTTGCCTTAAGATGTGGCAGTCACAGATGGAAAACTAAGGGTCTCCTTAGGAATCCATGACACTACAATAAATCTACTGACCTTTGCAAATTTGTTTCATTCTAGGAGCTGCATTCAGCAGCTTGCCAATGGAGTGTGTGAGCATATTTCTATGATTTGTACCCAGGGAGAGACAGAAAGGAAGCCTGTAAGACAGAGAGGAACTCATAAATATACAGCAAGGTGAGCCAAATAGTCCATTTCAAAACTTAGGATTGTTGACTATAGTCTGGCAGTAGATATCTATTCTGTCACAAGACCAAGAAAAGGATGGGGTCAAAGGTCAGGAACATAACATAGAAACTACATAAAGCTAGCTACTCTGCCTTGCTAATGCCTCATGCTGATTTCTTCAATAAACCTGCTTCAACTAACTTCTAATTCTGTCTGTAACATCCACAGGAGCCTTAAACATTATTTGACACCTAATTTGCAGTTATATTTTTTGTTGTCACATTGGCCCCTAAGAATGAAAAAGTGACAGCTCATAACCACCAAATTCTGGAGCTAAAGATAAAATTTTAACTCAATGTGTTTTACCATATGCACTTCTAGGAGATCCTTGTTCCTGCCATTCTAAGACATTCTTTTCCCTAAGACATTGTGTGTACTGACCAGGATCATGGATTATAGAAATTATCAAATATGGAAAAATGGGGGAAGGGTTTTGGGGAAAATTCTTTCTCTTAGTCATGCAATGATAAAGTGCAGTAGTATTTTATCTAGCACTTCCAAAAGTAAAAACTTACTGAGTTATATTGCAGTTTGAAATGAAATCTGCACTTACTGACTCCTGGTTGCTCATTAGCACTTGGTGTGGCCATTCTGATCCCATGCAAAATTTCTGTGTCCAAAATGATATCAGCTCTTTGCACACATTAGCTGCACCTGTAATGAAAACAAATGGTTATCTGGTGAGATTAAGCAATAACTGCATATGCATAAAGATGCCACAAGAGTTTAAATTATTCGCTCTATCAAACTGACTACTACAATAAAGAAAATCCTTGCTTTCCTTCCAGCTTTATATTCATTAATATAAAGTATATCACCACTTTCATTTCTTGCTTTTATCACTACCAGTTCAGATAAGTGGTTATTCTTGACAATAAACTATTCTGTCCTATAGAATTTCTTCACAAGGAGAAAACTAAATTCTTATAGCTATTTCCTCGCTCATTCTTTGAGTCTAAGCTATTGACTGGAATTTTATAGCTATGGAAAGATGAATAAATTAAAGTTTTGATCTTCAAAGAATTCAAAATGCAATATGAGAAAGCAGATACCATAAAATACTTTTAGTACTTTGGTAACAAATCTAAAAAATAATATGTTGCCACGGAGGAAGAAAGCTCTAATTTTGTTTGGAAGGAGAGATGGGGATTTGAGAGGACTTCAAATGAAATTAGGTATTTAAAGCTGATTTTAAAAAAAGAAAAAGTAGGGACTCCACACTTGGGCACTAGGAAGGTAGCTAGACAAGGGACAAAAGTCTGGCATCCCTGCCTCCATGTCTGCCTGTGTTCTTTCCTTGGGCCAGTTGCTTGCCTCTATGGGCCCAAATGCTAATCACTCAAGTCAGTCAGTCTGTCTAACAGAGCTCAACCTCCCTCAAGTTTCAAGCAGAGAGATAAGTCATTGTCCTTAACTTGAAGTCATCTTGGATTCCAGGAAGAATAAAATCTCCTCGAGCAGACTTGCTTCCCTTCCCAGGTCCCAAGCAAGGGCAATTATCCCTGAGGGCAGTGCACAGCCTGGATAGAAGTAATGATCTAAGAAACATCTCAGCATACTTTGGTATACTACTTAGCATCAGTACTTGGGAGGAAGATAAATGAGACTACATCTTGACCACTGCTACTTATTTGAGCTTCCTCTAACCACTTGTCCTAATTATTAAAATTCCTGTCAGTATTCCCAAAGCAAACTTAGCATCATTAGACCCTTTATCTGTTTCTATTTCTAAAGTGGCCACATGAATAAATTAATCTCTCTCCACCTCCTCTCTCTTCTCACTCATATAACATGTCTCTTTGATGGCAATGTTAGAGATGTGGAATCCAGGCTTTTACCCCAAAACTCCAGTCATAGACATTTCAAGAAAGATAACATGGATAGTTTATCCATAGCACACTGGGAATTTTGGAGACACGCTTTTGGGTATCTCCTATGATTTGTATTCTTCTTTTCAAATAATAAGTTAGTAGAAGAATTAGCCATTAAATGCAAAAGCTCTATAAAGCTTGGCTCAAAGCTCTTGTGTTTATTCATTTAGCATGAATCACATCCATAGTCTGAAAGAAAAAGGCTCAACAAATAAAGTATGTCATTCACAAAATAATAAGTTGCTTTAGATTACTCGCCCTACAAATTATCTCTTAGGATCATAATAACCTTAATTCTAGGTTCACTACCCTCCAAAGATGCAGACAAACTGCCAATGGTGATTTAGTATTGTGGTTGCAGTGATTAAAATAGGTGTAGCCCCCATAAACTCATGTGTTTGAATGGTTGGTCCATAGGGAATGGCACTATTAAGAGGTGTGGCCTTGTAGGAGTAGGTGTGTCCTTGTTAGAGGAAGTGTGTCACTGTGAGGGGGGGCTTTGAAATCTCATATATGTTCAAGCTATATCCAGCGTGCAGTTTCTCCTTCTGTTGCCTGTGTATCAAGATGTAGAATTCTCAGCTCCTTCTGTAGCACCATGTCTGCCTGCTTGCCTCCATGTCCCACCAAGATGATAATGGACTAAACCTCTGAAACTGTAAGCCATCCCCAATTAAATGTTTTCCCTTACAAGAGTTGCCATAATCATTGTACCTCTTCAAAGCAATATTAACCCAGACTAACACCATGGTATTTCTTTGATGGGCACATGTTGTTAAGCACTAGAGGATAATGAGAGTTGAAAATCTGGCCACACAAATTAGAATATCAGAGACAGCAATGATTAAGAATAATGTTCTATGTGAAATTATCAAGATCTATAAAGTATCCACTTTAGCAAATTGATACACACACTGTAGTGGGGATAATGGATGGACAATGTGGCTTGGTTGCAGATGCCTAGACTCACTAAAACTAGCTCATGGTTTTCCTGATTTGAAAAGAAATTAGAAAACAGAAATTTTTATAAAAAAAATGGATTTATTTATAGTTGGTCAAATCAGGAGGAGATCGAAGTCTACACACACACACATACACACACACACACACACACACACACACACACACACACACACTACATTTGTTGCCATCTTAAAAGTATATACAAATAAGGCTATGAAACAAAGAAGTTGAAACATATATAAATTTAATTTCATGATAGATGGGTTATATTTTCTCTGAGTAAAGGAATCTGGATTCCAAGTTGTCTCCAAAATACTTTTCCCATTTAATTCTATGTAAACAAAAATGAGATCTTAGTCCTTGATTTGAAAATTTCATTGCAAAGTATAGACATCATCTCAAATGGGATAAGGGATCATTTGTGAGCCAATTATGAATGACCATGCACCACACACACAGATTCAGCTTGTACAAAATACAGTGTTCCAATATGGGCATGACTTCATGAAGCTCTCATAGCCACAGGACAAAACAAAAGCATAAATGGAGGCATTTCCCAAACACATCAGTGGACACATCAGATAGGCAGGTGACAGCCACGAGACAAAATCATTTTACAGTTCCAGAGCTGTATGATGATATTCTTAGCTTTGGGGTTGGTAGAAATTAGTGGCTACAAAGGTAAAGCACTGTTTACTTGTCTTGTCCCTGGGAGAAAATACCCTGACAAAAGCATATTAAGGGAGAAAAATTACTTATTTTGGTTCACAGTTCAAGGATACATTCATTCTTGGGCCATTGTAATAGGTCTGAGGGAATGAGAGCAACAGAGCTGATTCTACCCCACTCCTTCTCTGCCATGTGCTAGCATGAGTGAAGGAAAGATGCTCTCACCCCTGCACCCCTTGCTACCTGTGGCAGGTGAGAGAGCTGTCTCCGGGGTCATGAGAGTAAGAGAACTAGTCCTGCCCTATACCAGCTGCAGCACACAGAAGAACCCTCCCTGGGCAGCACACTAGAGCTGACTCTGTTGTCAGTTTCATAGGTGAGCCAGCCCTGAGGGCTTGAGAGCAGGAGAGCTGATCCTGCTCCCCACGCCCATCCTATGCTCTCTACAGTAATCTGGAGGGTCCTTCCCATTGCTTGGGCAAAATAGTAGAGCTGGCCTTGGCAATGTGAGTGAGAGGAACCCAGATATGAGGGCCTGAGAACAGGAGAACTGGTCCCACTCCTTCTCCTTGCTGTAGGCTGCATTGGATGAGCTAGCTGAGACAGTTCTGGAGAGCTCATCCAGGTAATGATGATGAGGGAAAGACAGTGAGCTGACCAACCCAGCTACCACCCAGAGCCAGGACCAGGGCTATGAGTTGGCCCTTCCCAACATTCACCAAATCTATGAACTATTGGAGCATTTGAAGAGAATGAACCTACAGAACCAAAACAGTAGGAGCTCCATGACACGGGACAAACGTAAAGATGAATAGACTAAAGGGTGAACTCTGTGACTCAGGGTGAACTCTGTGACTCAATAAACATACTACAGCTTCCATGACAAGATTCCCCTTTCTTCTTCTTCTTCTTCTTCTTCTTCTTCTTCTTCTTCTTCTTCTTCTTCTTCTTCTTCTTCTTCTTCTTCTTCTTCTTCTTCGGATTCCCCTTTCTTCTTCTTCTTCTTCTTCTTCTTCTTCTTCTTCTTCTTCTTCTTCTTCTTCTTCTTCTTCTTCTTCTTCTTCTTCTTCTTCTCCTTCTCCTTCTCCTTCTCCTTCTCCTTCTCCTTCTCCTTCTCCTTCTCCTTCTCCTTCTCCTTCTCCTTCTCCTTCTCCTTCTCCTTCTCCTTCTCCTTCTCCTTCTCCTTCTCCTTCTTCTTCCTCTTCTTCTTCATGTATACAGTGTTCTGACTGCACGCATCCCTGCAGGCCAGAAGAGGGCACAAGATCTCATTACAGATGGTAGTGAGCCACCATGTGGTTGCTGGGAATTGAACTCAAGACCTTTGGAAGAACAGTCAGAGCTCTTAACCTCTGAGCCATCTCTCCAGCCCCCTTCCCCTTCTCCTCCTCCTCTTCCTCCTCCTCCTTCTCCTTATTCTTTAGTTGTGTGTTCAGTTTTTTTTTGTTGTTGTTTTTGTTTTTTATTTTTCTTTTAAATTTGGTTTTGTTGTGGGGGGGTTTACAAGGGCAGAGGGTGGATGGGAAGAACAGAGAGATAAGTAGAATTGGAATGTATGATGTGAAATCCATGAAGAATCAATATAAGTAAAAAAAGAAAAGTTCTCTTTAGGAAGTGATCTCCTGTGCCAATTCATTCTAGGCTACTTCCTACTTTCTACTCTTTCAGGCTCAGTGTAGCTGGATTTATGTTGAGGTCTTTGATCCACTTGGATTTGAGTTTTGTGCATGGTGATAGATATGGATCTATTTGCAATCTGTACATGTTGACATCTAGTTATGCCAACACCATTTGTTGAAGATGCATTCTTTTTTCCATTGTACAGTTTTGGCTTCTTTGCCAAAAATCAGGTATTCATAGGTGTGTGAATTAATGTCAGGATCTTAAATTAGATTCCATTGGTCCACATGTCAGTTTTTATGCCAATATCAAGCTGTTTTTTATTGTTATATTGTTTATTGTAGAGCCTGAAGTCAGAGACAGTGATACCTTCAGAAGTTGCTTTATTGTAAAGGATTGTTTTAGCTATCCTGGGTTTTTTGTTTTTCCATATGAAGTTGAGTACTATACTTTCAAGTCCTGGTAATCAGATTGGTGAATACCCTAACTGTCATCATAGAGCCTTCATCAAGTAACTGATAGAAGCAGATTCAGAGATCCACAACCAAGCACCAGGCTAAGCTCTGGGAGTCCAGTCGAAGAGAGGGAAGAGGGATTATATGAGCAAGGGCATCAAGATCATGATGGGGAAACCTACAGAGAAAGCTGAACCAAGCTCATAGTAACTCACAAACTTTAGACCGATAGCTGTGGAATCTACACAGGACTGGACTAGATCCTCTACATATGGGAGACAGTTGTGTAGCTGGGTCTGCTTAAGAGGTCCCTGGCAGTGTGATCAAGATCTATCCCTGGTGCATGAGCTGGCTTTCTAGATCCCATTACCTATGGTGGGACACCTTGCTCAGCCTTGATGTAGGGGTGAGAGGCTTGGTCCTGCCTCAACTAAATGTACCAGGTTTTGCTGTCCCCCGATGGGAGGACTTACCCTTTTGGAGGAAAGAATGGGGAGTAGGTTGGGAGGGTAAGCAGGGGGGAAGTGTGTGGGGTAGCAGGAAGAGGGATGAGAGGCAGATCTGTGGTTGGTATGTAAAGTGAACAAAATATTTTTTTTAATAAAAAAACAAAAGTTCTTGAAAGAATCTTCTACAGATAATCGATTCTTTTAAATAATTTACACTTACATGCTGCATAATTCATATTCTACACAAATTTGATTCAGGGAAGAAATTGCTCAAAAAAAATCTTTTCAATTTTTAATTACTTATTATTGTTTGTATGTGCATGGTGTGTGTGAGTGTGATACTCACATTCCATGACACACGTGTGCAGGTTAGTGTGGCACTCACATTCCATGATACACGTGTGGAGGTCAGGTGACAACTTTGGAGTTGGTTTTCTCCTTCCAGTGTAGGTCTCGGGGATTGAACTCATGTCATCGGGCTTATGTGCCAAGCCCTTTCACCTCATGAGCCATCTCACCTGCCTGCCAAACACTCTTGTGTCTTATCTAGTAGTCAAGCATGGTTAAATGGGTTAAATGGTCATTTTGTTTAAAAAAAAAAATAGCTAACTTGTTTATTTCTCCAGGCATAGAGGAAGTCAATTTTTTTTTAACTAGAAAACATGACCACTGTGCCGTTTGCTATTTTAAAAACCAGTTATAGTGGTTGCCCTCTGGTCACCTGGACTACATGATGCTGGACTCCTGAATATTTTTTCCTTTTTCCTTTTTGATTGTTTGGAAAAAGGCAAGGTTATAACAATTTATAATTGTAATAATAAAGGATTGTAAAAAGAGCTCCATTTTGAAGTTTTTTTTTAAGGATTTGTTTTATTTTTATTACTGTGTATATGCATGTCTGTATTATTTATGTACACATGTGCAGCTGGCCAGATAATGCAGAAAAGAGTGTCAGATATGCTGGACCTGGGGTTATAGGAAGTTGTTTTAAGAGCTTATGTAGATTCTTTGAACTCTGGTCCTCTAAAAGAGAAGTGAGCAGTGTTTGCCATGGATCCATTCCTCCATTCTCAAGAAAGGCCCCGTTTGAAATCTCCAAAATATGCCATTGAAATCTACCAAGCATTTGAAAAGATCTCACTCATCAGACATTAGTAAGGGTAAGTCTCTCTGAGTATATGAATAAGAAAAGGTGTTGGGGTGGGGATGAGAAACCACTACCTTTTTAAAGCCGGGCTTTGTAAGTTGTATATTTTTAGAGAAATGACTAAATAATTGAGGGGATTTCTGCAGGTGGAGACGTGGAGTTTTTGTCAGCCTCTTTTACTGTTTCAGTCTTTTAATTATGATACAATCTAGTGTTTGACTCCACAGGTTCTACCAACTTTGCTTTTGAGACAGTTGTTCATCCGATCTGCAAACCTTGCTGCATATAACACAACCTAGAATGGAGTTGAATGGGGGAAACTGCACACCAGTGAGTAACAATCAAGTCAACTTAGACTGGTCTTCTTATGTCCCAGCCACTGGCCATACATTCTTCGGTAGACAACTTTTCAATCCACTAATACATTTTGGGTGTTTTCCCTTTACCCCAATATGTTCTTGTCTTATTCTAGCAATGATTTAAGGTTCAATATAATCATCGCCTATATGTATCTTCAAGTTAAGTTATCATCTTAAATAAGACAAAACATATCATCGACTAAATATTTTATGCTACAGTTAATTATCACAACTCCAATTAGTTTATTTATCTTATAGATAAGAAACCTAGGGTTAAGAGAGGCCATGGCACTTGGCTGGAGATAAACCAGAAGAGATGTTAAACACAAGTATAAAATCCTAACTGTTGAGCCCTGCCTTTAGTCTATCACAACTACCCTTAATTTCCTGGTACATATGATCTTGATTTATTCTTTCTGCTAAACTAAAAGTTTTATGAACCAAGAATCCAGTTTTGCTTTGTCCCTTCAAAAGTATCTGTCACAATGCTCTGCATTAATTTATTTCAAAATGCTAGGATTTTCAGACACTAAGATTTAATAGATGAATAGATAGATGGTAAGATAGACAGATAGATGGATAGATAAATAAATAAAATTGTTTACAGAACAGAAATGGATGGGGAGATCCATCTAAGGGGAGATCAGCAGTGGACTCTCAGGAAGAAATGAAAAGAAATTTCAAATGTAATACTTCAATTCTAATTTATTTCAACCAAATCAAGTAATAAGATACATCCTCACAAAAAAGTGGCTAATGTCTCTCCTGATTTATACTTTAAAGGATTTATTACTAGTCTCAACTCTGTAAAGTAATGTGAGATGAATAGGATTAGTCGTGTTATATTGTGTTGTCCACAGAATTGAATACGAGTTAGAGCTGTTAAAAATTTATAGAAACAAATAAGAATGTCCAGTATCTGCTGAAGCTCTCTAATCCCCTCTAAATGAAGAACCAACTTCTAAATTACCATTTTCTTGGAAGGATAAGCCCAAGCAATTGCAGTTTTCAGAAGATGCTAGCCTTCCCCGGAAGTAAGACCGTGGAAGAAAGAAGGGCTGGCTGGGCAGATATGGAGGAGGAGCTGAAGACACGGTCATGCAGAGGTCATTGCATCTTCTCATTACGTGTGTGAACACATGGAGTATTGAGTACAGAAGTGACAGTGAAATGACTCCTCCTGAGGGAAAAGATAACTCAGAGACAAAGAAAGTGAATCTGCCCTGTCTATATTGAAGTCCAAAACAATCGCATGAGACTTGGTAGTGCTAGGTGGTGGTGTCACACACCTTTAATCCCAGCATTGTAGGAGGCAGAGGCAGGTGGATTTCTGTGAATTCTAGGCCTGCTTGGTCTACAGAGCAGATGCCCAGCACAGCCAAGAATGTCACACATAGAAAGCCTGTTTCAAAAAACAAACAAACAAAAAACTCAAAACAAACAAAAAAGAATTGTTAGCAAAGTCCCCTGAAGAAATCATGGTGACATCTATGGTATTAAAATTTATTCATTCACACATTCATTTGTTCATCCATAAGTTTAAAAGACGGTTACATCTTTCAGAAAGGAAATTTGTTAGCAATAGATATTTCAGTATCCAAGATTTTCTCAGATATTCAGTACCCAGAGAGAAGGTGCTTTGCCTCTGAGCCCCAAGCCATCCTGGTCATACTGGAAACTTCACCCTTCCATGGAATCAGATGCATACAGCTCCTCTGAATTGTAACAACTTTCTTTCTTTCTCCCTGTTCACTGTGGAACCTATGGTTTAAAGAATCCATCCATTCAAGGATGAATATTGTATCTATCATTCAAGAAGAAAAAGCAAGTCATACCTACACTATGATAAATACTCCTTAAAATATGTAACTGTGGTGTAAAGTAAAGCATTGGTCCGAGTTTTGTTCTGTTGATTGTCTTCTTACCCACTACTTCCCAAAAATCTACCCTCACCTATCTCCATACTGTATCTGCCACAAGGGGCTGACCTGAAAGGGCTACATCCCTAGTTCTCAGGATCTTCCTCAGACCTTTGGACCTCCATGAAGCACTCAAGGTCATGCAACTTTTTAAATGACAGTAAGTGTTCTGATCAAAAAAGCAAGGTTGAGCACAGTTGTGGTCTCAGCAGACATTAAGGCAATGGTACCAAGTTGAGTTATAGACAAGATTGGGTTTACTCAGGGTAGTATGACTATACCCAAGTAGTATTACAGTCATTGTACTCTTCACTTATCAAGTAAAAGGGAGAGAAATCAATGTCAGTTTATGAATTCCACAATTAGGCAGAAAGACTAGCCTTAGCCTCTGAGTTCATGTCCAGGTAATACAATGTGTAGATGAAGGAAGCATTTCTGCCATATTCAAAAAATCAAATATTAGCCTCCCCCGAAAGTAGTTACTGCTATTCCTTTGAGCTGGTTGCTGAACTGCCTGACTGCCTGCTTTTCTCATGGACTAGTACATGGAAAGAAAATCAATACACAAACTATTATTATGGAGAATGAGAGTTTGATAGATCTATTATCAAAATATAACACGAGTCTGTCACTTCAAGGAAAACAGCTGACAATATTTGCTGCCAATAAAACAATTTATGCCTTTAAACAAGCAATAGGATTTGTGAAAACTTTTATTAGTGATTACGATTTTTGTACTGTCAAGTGAGTCAATATTTGATAGAACTGCATAATTCATTAAACTAGTATCTTCCAGATGACCAAACCTTGAAGCTCCAAAATCATGTGTGGTTGATTTGAATATGCAAAATAAATCAATGAGTATCACCCAAAGATTATATATTGAAGACTTGGCCCCAAGCCTGTGTGGTGCTATTGGAAGGAGAATGAACCATTAAGAGGTGTGTCTTCTATTTCTCATACTGGGTTGCCTTGTCCAGCCTTAATACAAGAAGAGGTGTTTAGACTTAGTACAACTTAATATGCCATGTTTTGTTGCTAGCCATGGGAGGCTTGCCCTTTTCTGAATAGAAGTGGAGGAGGAGTAGATGGGGGGCATAGATGGGGGGAGGGAGTAGGAAGAAAGGAGGGAGGGGAAACTGTGGTTGAGATGTTAAATAAATAAGTAAACAAACAAACAAATAAATAAAAGAAATGGGTCCTAATGAAAAGAAGTCAGGTCATTGGAGGTGTGCTCTTGAAGGGTAGAGTGGAATGAGAGGACCTCTGATTCCTCTCACTTTGCTTCCTGACTCATGAGGTCAGCAGTTTCCTACCATGGTATATTGCACTGCTGTGGGCTCAGAGTCCATAGAACCATAAATGATGTACTGAAATCATGAGACAAAATAAACCTTCTCTTTATAAGTTGATTTATTTCAGGTATTTATTGCCGTGGTGGAAAATGATTAATGTCTAAACTACAAAATGTGTATTGTTATAATTTCGAATTCTGTACTATACTAGATGTTATAGTTGCTTTCTGCTGCTGTGATAAGATACTGAGAAAATCAACTTTTGGGGGAAAGTATTTATTTTATCTTACAGCTCCCAGAGCACAATCCGTCACTGAGAGAAATCAAGACAGAAGCTCAAGACAGGAACCTTGAGGCAGGAACTGAGGCAGAAAGCAGAAGGATCATTGTTCACTGGCTTGCTTTTGATGACTTCCTCAGCTTACTTTCTTAGACAACTCAAGACCACCTGCCCAGGATTGGCACCACCCAAGCTGGGCTGGGAACTCCTACATCAACCATTAATCAAGAAAATTATCCTGTCCTGACCAAAAGCTAAAAGCCTAACCAACACTCTAACCTTTAAGAAAACACTCATTGGGCATTGGTGAATTTAAAAAGAGTGTCTGTAAGTATCCAAAAAAGACACTTAAAATCTTTTACTTTTCTCACTATCTTTCTGTACAAAGACAGATTTTATTCTATATCTCAACCAAAACATTATATCATAATATTTGACTGAAAATCAATATAAGAATCTAGTTATTTTCTATTAAAGCAATTTTGAAACAAATGAAACAGTGGTATGATAGCTCCTGGTTTTTAAATATGTCTATTTTTTTTATAAAGAGCCATTTTTGTTTTTTGTTGTTGTTTGTTTTTGGTTTTATGGGTTTTTTGTTTTGTTTTGTTATGATTTTTTTTTTTTTTTGGTTTTTTGAGACAGGGTTTTTCTGTGTAGTTTTGGTGCCTGTCCTGGATCTCACTCTGTAGACTTATCAACACAGTATGGATTTTTGTGGTTTAAGGTTTTCTATTTGTTATTGTTTTGTTTTTGTTTTGAGAAAGGGCCTCTCACTGTGCAGCCTGGCTGGCCTGGAACTTAATATGTAGACCAGGCTAGCCTCAGACACAGAAATTGCCTGCCTCTGCCTCCTGAGTTCTAAATTAAAGGTGTATACCACCACACCAGGCTCCCACACTAAAGACTTTTAGTTTTTTTGTTTGCATTAATAACTTAATTTCTTAGACTTTATTCCTAATATGACAAATATCAGGAAATATAAGTAACTTAAAAATTACTGGGGTCATCAGTAAATTTTCAGTATGTGTGTAGTATATACATGCATGTACATAGGCATGTTCACATATAAGGGAATACCTGTGTGAGAGGGTGTGTGTGTGTGTGTGTGTGTGTGTGTGTGTGTGTGTGTGTGTGATGTGTAAACCACATGTAGAGGTCATGTAGAGGCCAGAAAATGATGTCAAGTGTCTTCCTTGATCACTCTCCACTTTGCATGCAGAGAAAAGGTCTCTCACTTGAACTCAGAGCTCCACAACTCAGCTTCTCTAGCCAAGCAGCTATCTCTGGAGATCCAGTCTCCACTTCCCACATTCTGTGATTACAGGAGGGCCACCATGCCCACCCAGCACTTACATGAGTATTGGGGATCTGAACTTCAGTCCTCACACTTGCTCAGCAAGCATTTTTGCCTGCTAAACATCTCCCAAAGGTCCTCAGATTTTAATGGTGTAAAATAATTCTGTGATCAAATGTTTAAGAACTAACAGATTCTATCAATGGGTCATTTGATTCCTACCTTCCAGTTGGGTTTGACCACTGTGGAACTTAAGCAACAGGAAAAAGCAAGGCTTTTTACAATTTGGGTGGTTGTATGCCTTCTCCTCTTGCAGTTAAAGGCTTAGGCCTTGCTTCAAAACTCTCCTCTAGTTTCTGGTAGGATCTGTCCCATCAGCCTAGCAGGAGAAGGATTTTGTTGTCATTCCTTAGTGATCCTGCCCTCCCATCTGTTTTCTTATTCCTTAGTTAGTTTCCTGTTGGGTCTCAGCTACTTGAAACTATGATATAAGCATTGTTATCTTATATATACATAAAGTGAAAAGTATTAGTTAATAAAATGCTTGTAAAAAAAATCCTGTTCAAACCTGATTCTTTCCAATATTTTTTTTCCCTGGGTCACTGAACATCCTTTCTACCTCTCATGATCACAACAGTCCGGATTTCTTAAAATAGTGATCTACATTCTGTCCAGTCTCGATACCCGCTAAGATGCTGACTCATTTTTCAATTTCTCATACTGGTGTTTTTTAGTTTATTCATATAAAGATTTCAATGAGCTACATTGTTATGTTCTAACCAATAAGAATAGGAAGATGCCGTTGTCTAAAACAGATAATTCCAAAGGTTCTAAAATGTGATCGTACATGTCTCAATATCAGTGAACTGCAGATGATTAATTAGATGCCAGTAACTTTCTGAAAGATGTTTCACATTTTTTTACTTCCTAATCCTCATATCATTGCATTATTGAAGCATCAGTTCATTGTGTATGGTTGTTTTGTGAACTGGAGTATTGGGCAGGAGGGTGTTACAGCCATGTCAAGGATTCTATAGGGCTGATTGATTAATGATCAGAACTCATATGGCTATGGAAAGTGGAAATATTGCAGGACCTTTGTCTAATTACTTAGGAGCCATTCATTGTACTTGGCCTACCACCCATGCTTGTGAATGTTAGGGAAGACCTTCTGATGTGTATGACCTGAAGGCTGGGAGTGTCCTCAGGTGACGCTGTCTGATGCCCATTGTACTGTAGTGCTTCTGTCGGTGTGCTTATAAAGTGCCCCAAGTTGTGGCTTTCTTTGTTCTGTTGCTATTTTAAGAATCTCAAAATGGTTTGTGTTACAACAGAATATTTTGGATAAGTTAATTCTGTGTGTCTGAGCCATGGTCACTCACCTGTGACTTCAGAATAAACTATTCTCTTTGAGGTAAAAAAAAACACAACGTGTTTTTACATCTGTATTATGAGGACATTTAAAGAAAATAAGGGGTATTACCAATCTACAGCTCACTCACCAACCTGTACTTAGGGTTTTTTAACAGATGAGTTTTGCTGCCTTGAGAATAAAAGATTCAGCCCCTCGTGAGCTTAACATAAACACGGCCCTTTCCAGTAAGACTTAGTGTGAATGCCCTGTCTCAAGAATATCCCTGAGCTTCCAAATTGTTCAGCCCTCAGGTATCTACATATAGAAAGTGCCTAATCTTTTCCATGCCTCTTGTCTAGTTTGTGGGAGGTACCACAAGAATAGTTTCCCTTTGTATTGTGACTCCTCTCTCTCCCCCCCTCTCTCTCTCTGAAACAAACCTGTCATTCTGAATAGCCCGTCCAACTGCTCCTCACTGCTACAGCTATTTATCATGAGCACCCTCTTCATAATTAGCTTTCAATTGCTTCTTTCCAACATCGGCTACCCCATCTCCACAACCCTCTAAATCTCCATAGTTAGCTACCCCATCTCCACAACTCTCTAAATCTCCATAGTCAGCTACCCCATCTCCACAACCCTCTAAATCTAAGATGCTGATTTCTGGTTTCCAGCTTTTCTCAGTCCATCATAAAGCCACTGCCTGTAAAGCCTTTTTGGCATTAGCATGTCAGAATTCATTATTATACAATAAAGACGTGGGATGTGGTGACATGTACACATGCAATTGAGCATAAAGCCACAAGTATTCACTCAGTGCTCACAGGCAACTGAGTTTATTATGCATCATCCTTAAGAAAATGAAAGGCAAAAAACAAAACAAACAAACTTAACTAATAACAAAACAGGATAGCTTAAAGAGCTCTGCAGTTCAACCAAAGACTCAGAGCTAAAAGGAACAGCTGCCGTTGAACCTGTGTTTCCAACTAAAGAGAATAAACTCTAGGTGTGACCATTCATTTCTTGAGTATCTATTAATACTTACATTAGGTAGTGGGCACTGATAGGTAGATTCAAAACAGGAAAGAAGTGGATCCCCCTCTCAAAGAGCTTAGGTTCCTTCAGGGAAACCAGACTAAAAATGTAGTAAATCTAGCTCCTGGTACAATGCAACCTGCCAGGTGAAACCCACACAAATCGTGGATCGAGCACAGAAGAGGATTCCAGCTGAAAAGCGTACGGCTTCCAGGAGGCAATGGCATTTGAACTGTACTTGAGTGATGGGTAGAATATAATGAGGAAGCTGTCAACGGAGCAGAAAGTAGGCTGAATGCCTAGGGGTCTAGGAAGAAAGAAAGGGAAGCCAGGGGAAGGGGAGCTATTTATTACCACTTGTCACTGTTTGGAATTTTGCTGCTTATATTCAGAGGCAGCTCAAATCAGAAGCCAGAAAGGGCGGGCTCTTCCCCAGGATTGTCTACCAGGTCATTCTCTTAGCTACTGCTGCTTCCCAGCTATCTGCAGATCTGCCTGTTGCTGGAGGCTGTCAGCGAATTTTCAAAAGGTTTCTCATCCCTGCTTGTGCTCCCATTCAGCTTACAACTCTGGCTGTCATTTCATTCTTCACGCTCGCCCAATCTCAGAGACGAAGAGCACTAAACTATGCACTTATCCCCAGACTGTCAATGCAGTCAAGGCCCTTTGCAGTCACTGGCACCAAGGGTTAAAAGGCTTTTCCAAAAAGAAAAAGAGGGGCCAATAAGATATCTAAGCAGGTGAATGCTTGCTGCCAAGCCTGATGACCTGAATCCCTGAGAGCCACATGGTCAAAGGAAAGAACTGATCCCAGCAGATTTTCCTGACCTCTTCCTCATGCACACAGCAGCAATATACACAATAAACAACAAACATACAAATAAATAAATAAACAAATACAAAAGTAAAGAAGTGTGTGTGAGTGTGTGTGTGTGTGTGTGTGTGTGTGCCTGTGGACAAATCTGAGTCATTCTCCTCAGACGGCATTAGGCATTTAAGTCTGGATGTGTTCAGTGAGTGGAAGTCAGGCTGTCCATCAGCACAACCCCTGCTTACCCACTGTCTTATACACGAAGCATCACACTTTACTTCCTCAAAGAGGAATGACACTTTGTAAAGAGGCATGGCATTTTAATTTTTTTCTGAAGTGATCAATCATTTATAAGTAAGAAAACGAATGTGTTAAAGTCTGGACCAAAAACTGTGGCTAATTATTAATAAAGCTAAAAGAAACCCCAGAATCCCCTATCATTTCTGTGATTTTTTCTAGCTGAATCATACTTCTCTTCAACTTTGTAAATGAAATAGAAGCTTATAGCACAACATTTAATGGTCATAGATCTTATTTAAGAAATCCTCAAATTTATACCTTTCACTTTGTCAATATGTCATGCTATTGACATTAGGCATTTAGTTTTGTTTATTGATATTTGGTTATATTACAAATAAAACTTATAAATTACTTTTCCAAGACACATAAAAGACATCCAGCTACATTAGAAGGATGTAGGGGACTTCAACAGTAAGGAAATAAAATCAAGCAGGCAAGAGGCTGTTCAAACAAACATTCTACAAAGTACCATTTGTGTGCCATGGGAAAGCGACACATCTGTTCTCTAGTTTCCAACAGGCAGTGTCATTTCCAATTCACATATAATTCTGCTTCTCAATGATAAAATCAAACTACTTGTCACAATGTTAATCAATAACTTTTCACTGAGAAGCCGCAGGTCCCATGTGGGCCAAGCATCAGCTCCTAATGAGCTCGGCCCTCAGCACCTCCATGACTCATTTTGTGTTTCACCTGGTGTTTACACTGGGGCTAGCAAAGGACTCCTAACCTATGCATACAAATCCCTGGGGAAACTTGGAGTTCTTGCAAGGCCTTCAGAAACAGTGTCCATAAATTTATGACTGGGACAATTTTCCCAGTCACCAATGCTAAAATATGTGCAGAAACTATTGTGGCTATAAAAATACACTTTATTTCTGTAAACTTGGTAAATGACTTACAGAATTTTATTTTCTCATTTTATAGTTGACAATAGATACTAAAGTTATTGTCAATGTTGGAGGATGGAGCTACGGACTCCTCATGAAGATGTAAAGAAATGGATCTCCAAAGGCGGAACCAGTCATTGAAACCACCATCCATTCTGACACGGGTATATTAAATCCTTATTTTGTAGAAGAAAACATGTGTATCTAGAAGTCATAAAGAATGGCCATCCTCTTTGGGACATCCTCTTTGTCCCATCCCTGGTTGGGACCCCCTCCTCTTGCTATATAAATATGAAACTGTGCATCATAACCAGAATGTAACCAAGAAGAAGAGCAGTTGATGCCATCTTAGGATGTATGAGATGCCTGACATGGATATATCTCTTACTGCTGTACTAAAGAGAGATTCAAGCAGTACACAGAAATATGCCTGCACATCCTCCTACCTTCCCCTCACATAGTAAAAACAATTCATATTCCAGAAGGAGCCAAAGAGCATTGTCAAGATGCCTTAACACACCTTTGATCCCAGCACTCAAGAGGCAGAGCCAGGTGGATCTCTGTGAGTTCAAGGCCAGCCTGGGCTACCAAGTGAGTTCCAGGAAAGGCACAAAGCTATACAGAAAAACCCTGTCTCAAAAAACAAACAAACAAACAAACAAACAAAAATATTGCCTTAATCAAGATTTGACAGCCAGTTGAATCTAAATGCTTTCACTACCATTTTAAAATACCATTCATGGAAAACCTAATTTTTAGGTTATATTATTTCTGCCTGTTCCTTTCATTTAAAAAAAATTGTCAAGACCACTAAAGGAGGTGACTTGCTATGTGAAATTATTAAATAAAACTAATTTAAAGCAAGTTGAACTCTGTAAAGTTATTTCATTGGTGTCTTGGGGTTTCAATTGCTGCAATGAAGTGCTCTGACCAAGAAGCAAGTTGGAAAAGAAAGGGTTTCTTTGGCTTACACTTCCACATTGCTGTTCATCACCAAAGGAAGTCAGGACAGGAACTCAAGCAGAACAGGAACCTGGAGGCAGGAGCTGATGCAGAGACCATTGAAGAGTACTGTTTACTGGCTTGCTTCCCATGGCTCATTCAGCTTGCTTTCTTATAAAACCCAGGGCTACCAATTCATAAATAAATTTGCCCTATATCATAGCAAGAACTCAGCCTTGCTGTCTCCTTATTTAAAATACTAGATTGAGGAACTCAGATTTCTACTTGCTTAAGAAATCCTCTGCATGGCTAGACAGTTGTGTAGCTTGATCTGCTTGGGGGCCCCCTGGCAGTAGAATCAGAATCCACCCCTGGTGTATGAGTGTGATTTTAGAGCCCACTACCTATCATGGGACACCTCCTGCAGCCTTAAGGCAGGGGGAAGGGCTTGAACTTGCCTCTGCTAGATGTACCTCCCCATGGGAGGCCTTGCCTTCTTGTTGGGGGTACTGAGGAGGTGGGGTGGGAGGGAGAGGCTGGGGGTGCGGGAGGAGGGAAGAGAGGGATCTTTGATTGGTGTGTAAAACAAATGAAAACAATTTTCTTAATAAAAAAATAAAATTTTAAAAAATGAAATGAATCAGCCAATATTTTGAAGGGAATGTCTTTTAAGTGACAGATTTTAGACAGGAGCTAAAATATTTACCTTCTCCAAGAGAAGATACAGTCCACTGCATTTTCTAAAGTTGAATGAGTCTAAACCTACTCCAAAAGAAGATGCAGTCCATTACATTTTCTAAAGTTGAATTAGTCCAAAAGGAACATGGTCTGCCATTCTACATGTGTCCCAAATAACCAAGGCAGTGCAGGCAATATTGCAGGGTGATTGATTTAATTTGAGTATTCAGACCATGTTGATTAAAAAAAAAAAAAAAAAAAAAAAAACAGTTAAGCTGTAACTTAGTAACTTGCCTCTAAAGTGCCTCACAATTGTGAAGCAGAATTTTCAGCTTCTCAACTACAGTCAGTAGCCACATTTCCATCACAAGCTTATTCCCCACACTCTGCCTCCCTCTATCAAAATTACAGCACCATTACCGGGAGATGCCACTGGATATAATTAGGATGGCTCTTTTGCAAAGTAGAAAATAATCAAGAGTTAATAAAAATACAAAGAAAATCAAAATCTTATATACTACTTTTGGGAATGCAAAATAGCACTGTAGTGGGTAGCCATTCCAGCTTTGACCTGGAAGTTCCAACCCCCATTGAGGCTTTGGCAACTGTCATGCCTACAAGGGGGGGGGGGGCAAGGGAGGCACCGAGAGACACAAGATCTGGATGGCCAGCGCTCGATCTGTTCCTGGACCCTAGACAGTGGAGGTTGATGGAGCAGAGCTCCAGAGAACACCACTGGACTTCGATACACCTTCCCCAGACCCTGCAACCTACCTATCCCTTCATTTGCAAGTTATCTACTGAATAAATCTTCCTTTTAACTACGTGGAGTGGCCTTAATAATCTCATCAATATAGCACAAATATTATAGAATATAGTTTTGTGATCCCTAAAAGGTTAGGCATAGAATTAAATATGATCCAGCAATTCTGCTTCTGAGTATATGGCCAAAAAAAATTGAAAGCAAGGATTTACAAGACTTACACATCCACAAATATTCACAATAGCCAAAAGGAAATAAGTGAAGTGGCCATCAACAAATGAATGTCTACACTAAATGCAGCACACACTTGCAATGTGACATTATTCAGCCGTACAAAAGGAACAGCATGCTGACACCTCCTTCACTGTGACTGTTCCTTGGAAATACCGTGCTATGTGGAATAAGCCAGACGCAAAAGAACAAACACTGCATGATTCTAGTCTTATGAGGCTCCTAGAAGAGGAAACTTCTTGGAGACAGAAAGTAAAATGTACCAGGCACTGAGGGAAAGAGAAGAAAACAAGTTGTTATAGTTAATGGTTTTCTGTTCAGAATTGAATAGGTTCTGGAAACAGAAGGTGATAACAGTTTTGTTTTGTTTTAATCTGTGAATGAATGTACTGAATGCCACTGAACTGCATAGTTAAAATTGCTAGGGTAGTAAATTTTGTTATGCGTATTTTATCACATTCTCAAAATTCAGCCTAGAAACCACTACTCCTACCCAACTCTCTCTACACACATGTACATACACTCACACCATGATTCTATGACCTTTTACTTCATCCATCCCTAAGCCACTGTACTCATCCTATGAACCCCTGGGACTGCCTCCCTTGGGAACTCAGGCATGTCCCTAACAGGAAATTTTGTGATGCTTCTTATGTGATGGTTTCGGAACATCAATGATGGACTTAATAGCTGTAACGTTTTCGGAAAAAAAATGGGTTGAATTGCAAATTGGCTAAAATTGTGGGGGTTTAAGGGTCAAGTTATATTACAAGAGTTTTAGAATGCAAGAGTATGTACCAGATGGAATCATTTAAATCTCTAAAGCAACTGAACATTATTGTTTGAAAAACTGGGGATATGAAACAGTGGGAACAAAGGTTTCTTCTGCACATTCCCTCAACTTTCCAACCCCCCATTCATAAGAAATGACCCTACAGGAAAAGGTATGTATCAATTAACAAAAGCACCAAAAAGTGGCATTGGCCTGAGTAAGCAGGCCTTTGATCATATCTGGAAGTATTGGTTATGAGTGCCTAGACAGATGGAAAATTCCCTAATGACATTGAGTCCTTTGGTGTGATGATTAGAGACCCATTTCCTCCCTCAGACTGGTGGCTGCCCTATTACATCCTTGCCACAGATGAAACAGCTACATCTTCTTTGACTTCTAAATACTTCTAAAGTGTAGCATGAATCTTAAAAGTTCTTATTAATAAAATCAAACCCGAGCTGAGTTATTGGGGTCCATGCTGGTAGATCAGAGAGACAGAACAAGCCACAGCTATCTCACCTCGCCGGATCCTCAGCTGGTCTTGTCTCCTCAGACTGGAGGCCTCTGAGTCCTCATCCGGAATGGGTCTCAGCTGAATTACTGCTCAAAAGCCAAAATCTTCTAGTTTCTGGTCCTCACACCTTATATATCTTTTTGCTTTCTACCACCACTCCCTGGGATTAAAGGCTGGCTTTCTGGGATTAAAGGCATGTGTCACCATGCTTGGCTATTTCCAATGTGGCCTTGAACTCACAGAGATCCAGAGGGATTTCTATCTCTGGAATGCTAGGATTAAAGGTGTGAGTGCCACCATTTTCTAGCCTTTGTATCTAGTGGCTGTCTGTTCTCTGACCCCAGATAAATTTATTAGAGTACACAATATTTTGGGGAACACAATACCACCACACTAAATACTTCTAATTCCCCACATCTGGGTAGGAATTTAGAAACAGCAGCAGAAAAGCATGGAGAAGTACAACAGAACTACTCTCTGCTGTTTCTTCCTTGTTGGGACAAAGGGTACTTTCCAACAAAACATTAAAGAACATGATAGCTCTGTCTGGTGTGTAGAACATCCTGCCTCCGATGAAATTATTTGCCATCCACATGACTGCTCTCTTTCTACCACTTCCCTTAGCCACGTGGGAGTGGAGTCATGAACAGTCCTGTTCCTTGCCTGACAAGTTCTATGCTGTGTTACTTGCCAACACAGCATTTCTCAGTGGCTGGGAACGTATTTATAATCCATACTACCACCAGCATGGAGTGGAATGATGCAGTTCAGAGACTGGAACTAGATCTGTCACTAAGCATGAAAAGTCCAACTCTCTCGTTTCACAAATAGGAAAATGGGGTAATGTGAATTGAAAAGACCTGCCTGGGCTCATTAGCGATAGACAAGGAATTTCCTCTCAGATGTCCCTATTCTTGGTTTGGGTGGCTGTTCCTGAATTTAGGACAATCTCCAGTTGTAGACAAGAGAAACCTCATCCTTTGGCTAAAGATATGTGGCTTTAGTGAATTGACATAATTTGTATAAGGGCTCCAAATAGAAAGTATGTTTTCTTCTCTTTGAGTGACTAACTCTAAGTCACCACTCTGGGTAGTGGCCCCCATTTAAATGATTGATGTCATGACAGCCATTATACATTTGAAACTCTTAAAATTTTATTGGACCTATGATGTATTGGATTTTACATTTTCAATGTAAAAAATGACATTTTCTCTCCTTTGTAGCTGAAATTTGAAAGATACTGCCCCCAAGATTTTTCAAAGGTGATATTTTTAAAGAAATGCTTGACTACTGATGCAGATTCAACTCCCTGTTTGTTTTTAGAAATGTAGTAAAATGTGTTTCAGTTGACTGTATGGCCAGGACTCCACAGTTAGTCTGTTCTGTGATTTATTTCTCATCCCAATGAACAAATATTTTAAAACACAAACTTAGAAGTAGATTTTGCTTAAAAAAAATTGACTCCTCCCTTGGACCCACACAGTAACTAAAAAGTACAATAAAGCTCTGACATCCCTGCTTTCACTCCGTATCTGCCACTTGCTTTGGCTGAAGACACAGAGGTAAGTAAGTCATGGTCCTTAAAGTCCCTCTTGAGTCACTGTGGAGTCCCAGAACAACAGCGCTCTCAGGACACACCAACCCCAGGTGAGGGCAATTAGCCAGAAGGGTGAGGGTGTCCCTGGGAGCAGAAGGGATAATTGTAGGAAACAGGTTGTTCTTCTCAAGCAACCACAGCAAATACGTTTCCAAGAGTTTCCCCAATGAGAGGAGACTCTAGGTTCCTGGAGACCTAATCAAAGGATTGAAGTAGCCAGTACTAGCAGTTGGCAGTGAAAGGTTTTCCTCACAAGAGAAAAACACAGTAGCAGGCCAGGGAATGATGAGGCTGAGCAGGAAATGGTTCAAGAGCTCCAAATCCTTTAGGTATTCTCACTTATTTATAAGACTAGACGGAGTGAGGGGGTCTTATCCCTGGGGAAAGGAATTGGATAGATTCTTATTAAATGGTGGGTTTTCATACAACTTTGGACAATCTGTGCCTGTACAGATCTACAGAGAGTACATATATCCCATTGGCTTAAACATATGAATGCAGTACCACATACATGCATGAAATGGTAAACAAGGGCTTTTCTCTGACAGGTCATTCAAGTACAGGCTGCCCATCATTGTACCTGTACCCAATATCAATTTCATCCAGCATTCCCTCTCCTATCAAGATGTGCCTGACTCAGATTACCTAAATGAGGGGGTGTGTTAGGTGGTGTACTGCTAGGAAGAAGATGGCATTTTGTCCCCTCCAATGAGTGGTATAGCAGATTGCCTGGCTATAATATGCTTCCCTGTTTCAGGAAAGCCTGAGTCAGACCACCTTCCAGAACCAGGACTGAGAATATGATCAGCCAGACCAGGACTGCTTGATTTTGCAGACATTTTGCTTCTGGCCTACCTTTATATTCAATCTATCACATCCCAAAGATGGAATTGGAGTCAGTGGACTTCTTTATTGCTCCTATTCCAAATGTGACCACATTAAATAAGTATCCTTTCTCTGCTTCTATTATTTGTCTCTTTAATTGGCATATTGGGAACAGACTTGGCACCACAAAGGCAAAGGAGGTTTCACATGAAATCAACATGACTTTTGCTTCACATTTCCTACAAAATTGTAACAACTACAGAGAAGGTAGAGAGAAAACTAGACACTGTGTTCCACAGTTTGGCCAAACTGTAAATCAGTCCAATATTCTTCATCATTTTTTGTTTCCCCTTAGTCTTTTCAAATAGAGAGGGAATTCTGAGGCCAATTTAGTGAATTTATGTACTTGAGAACAATCGCACCAAAGTCAGCCAGAAGAAAAGCCCATGGCTCACTGATTCCTGAGTGGAGGGAATTCTGAGACACTGGGGTCTTGCCCTGGTTGCTTGGCCCTTAGGCGTTCACTGTCTATAAATACACATTGATGAACTAGTAAAGAAGGGGTTTTTTAGATGGTGACCTGGTATTTTTTTGTGTGTGTGTGCAAAGCATGATAGTGTTTAGTTTTATGATTTGGAGAGTTCCTGGTGAACTCACAATCTGGACCTTGGTTTGTTTTGTACTCTTGGCACCAATTTGTAACGCTACATTTGAACTGCCTGTCAGCTTCAAGTCTCGGCTGAGCCATTGGCTGAATGGTTGTTTGATTACGTGACCTGAAAGTTCAGGTGTTTGCTGGAGTGTTCACATTGCTTGATTTCTGTAGAACTTTGTTTAGCATTCTTTAGGCTTTCTCTGTAAAATTTATCTCCAGGTTTGGAGCTTGAAACCATTTGGACTTTTCTTGGCTCACCTTGCAGTACCAATTTTGTATTGACTACATTTATGAGATAAATTATCTCTACTCTCTGAGGCTCAGATAACTACTTGGATGCTGCCTTTGCTGTGGGATGAAAATCAAGATTCTTAGAACACGGTGTGCCTACATTTGAATCTCAGTAAATCTTTGAGAGATCTCTGTTGTATTTTGTGCAGGTATGAAACATTATAAGTCTATGCTATCCCAGGGACCCTCATAAACAATCCCTGCTGGTTCATCCTTTTGTGATCTAAGAGCACACCAAATTAATAAAATTCTTATCTGTCATTTTTTTTTTTGGTTAGTCGCTATGATAATTGGCTTGAAGGAAGGTATAGCAGAAGCAATAATCTCATTAAAGGTTTATCTGCATAATGGTCCCATGGACTCTTAAAAAATAATAGACAAATGCTCATTGTGACTGTTTCATTCTGAGTGACTCTACATGATCAAGGTCTTCACAGAAAAGTCAAGGTGTCTCGCCTTATAATGAGGAACAATGTAGTATGAAAACACATTAGAGCACACCCCATCCTGAGTTGAAGAATCCCAGTGGCTTGTCCAGAAAGTGCACATAAGAGTTTGTCACCCATACTTTGGATTGATCTGTATCCCTTAGTATTTGGACTTCCTGAGACATGTGAAAAAGAAGATACCAATCTGTGAGAAATAATCCTCATTAAGCAGCTCACATTCCTAACCCAAAATACATTCCAAACATTAATTGTTAGATCAGCCACCAAGACAAATCCTGACCTAAGACTCAACTTGTTCCAAAATTCCTAAAAAATTACCAGCTAATGTACTTATGATCGTATCATTTTCATTTTTATATACGTGCTTTGCAAATTTTTAACATTATTTAAATTGCTATTTGTACCGTGCCTAATTTAAAACATTTTTTAAACTTGTAAGGATTATTATCTATCCCCATATTTTTTTCTGACCCTTAAAAAACTGTTTGCTCAAGATCTTTATTTCAGTCAGACCCATACTGTAAAATGGTTAGGACTAGGTGCTTCTAAACAATAATTCTAGGAACAAAAGCTGAAAAAAGGATCCCTTGTTATGTGTTTATAAGACAGGCAGCAACATTATAAGTTTAAGATAAAGGCAGATGGCCTTAATTTGTTGTAAATATAATTTAGATTTAATTCTTTATTCAAAGACTTGAATCTCTGCTGCTTCTGTAACTGAAGTACTCTTAACTTCTTAAAGTCTACTAAATGGTAGAAAATATTCCACAAAGCATGAAAATTATTTGAATATGATGCATTTGGCTGGCACAATTAGCATCTGAACTGCTTTACTAAAAGCATAATTTGTTTGTTTAAAATAAGATTCATTGAGTCATAACTTAAAAGTTTTTCTGAGTTAGGAAGATTTTTATTTACATAGATGTTGGTAAGGATTTCTTCCAAAATATATTCTAGGAGGAAAACATCTTATTTGTTTTATTTTTTTGAGTTGTCAAGGGCAGTAGAAAATTAGAAAGCATAAGAATGCTTCATGTCAGTCAAAATACCTCTAAAAAATGGTTTATATTAAAATACATTTACAAGATTGTTGATACGGGCTTTTTCCACAATGTTCAAATGCATATATCTGCAACTGATAAACACAGTTTATATTTATATTAAGGCTCTGATACATATAAAATGATGGCTAAGTGTGTTTGTCCAAGACCTGTATGTTAAATTTCTTTTTCATAACTGGATTAGGGTCAATGCCACCTACTACATAGAGTAGCGACCAGGATCTGGGTCAGTTTTTTTATTACTCTGTGTGTAATAGCTGAAGTGACTGTGTTAGCAAGTCTTACCAAGAAATTGCAGACCTGAGTTCAACTCCTGGGATCCACATGGTAGAAATAGAGAACTAATTCTGGCAAGTGCCCTCTGACCTTCAGAGTTCTTTCCTTCCCTCCCTCCCTCCCTTTCTCCTTCCCTCTATCTATCTCCCTCCCTCTCTGTGTCTCTATCTCTCTGTCTGCCTCTCTCTCTCTCTCTCTCTCTCTCTCTCTTTCTCTCTCTCTCTCTCTCTCTCTCTCTCTCAAACACATACACACAAATGAATAAAATTAAAATATTACTTTATTTAAAAATCACATAAAAGAGGCTGGAAAGATGACCTCTCAGTTCCCAGCACCTACATGGAGACTGACAACCATCTGGAATTCCAGTTCCAAGTGAACCAAGGTCCTCTTCTGGCCTCCACAACACCAGGCATGCATGTGGTACACATATAAACATGCAGGCCAAATAAACATAAAAAATTTATTTTTTTTTTACTTTAAAAACATGTAAAAGCTACAAGAACTGTATAAGAATGTAATGCTAGAATCCAAACCAGGCTGCTGTTCAGGACAACTGTTAAGAGTAAGGCATTTATTAATGCCATGGACAGACAGAAAGGAGCATGGCAGGCAACCTGGACAGCAGAGATAGATGGCATGGCAGAGGATCTGAAGGGAAAAATCGGGACCATGTGCTAGAAATGAGGAATCTGTTATAGTCCTCTGAGAATGAGGATAGTTTCGCTGTATAATCCTGCCTGGCTCTCCCATTTCCAGGCAGGTGGCAGTGAGGGGGCAAGAGCAGGAAGTGTGGCCACCAATACTGCCTTGATGTAGACTACTTCCCTAGGTAAGAAATCTGAGCACCTGGAAGTCGGTTGTCTGGAGCGTCTACACTGCCCTCAGTAGAGTGCCTGTTGATGCCTGTGAGAGGGAGGGCCGCTGTAGGTATTTGACCGGAGCAGCATCTCATTTGGAGTCTAACATTTTCACAGACTGTACCTGTACGTGGAGACACATTTATGTCTCTGGGCTTTGTTCCATATAAACGACATACATAATACATTCTCAGTATGTGTTAAGGCAGGCTGTTTCTGTGATTGGGAGAGGTTGTCACTCAACATCCATCTATTACTAGTTAATGTCCTGATCTTAAACATTTGAATATCTAATTTGCTGTGTGTGCACATTATAAAATTATGATAAAAACAGTATTATTACAGGGAGTACTTAGTACTCATAAACACATTAAACCCTAAAAGAAATCAGAAAGGGAATTATTAAAATAAACTATTTATTTATAGTCTAGCAAAACCAGGGGAAACAGACACATCATTTCTCTCTGCTTTCTCCATAGTCCTGTTTCAACTTTAGAGACAAACACGAAAGGATATCCAGGGTATCCGCATATGTTTAGTTTACAGAACTGTGTGAAATTTCTTCTGTGGAGGCAAGACCCTCCTTGGTCTGGCCCTGGGCTTTGGCCTTTCCCTTCCTCAAACACGGTGAGAGGAGAAGAAAAAAGGATTCTCTTTAGAATGACTCCTGAATAGGTGCACCCTGTTCGCAAACAGACAATTGCACCATTAGCCTCAATAGTATATTTGTGACAGGAAAAAATTGGGTTTTCTTGTCTTTTGAGACAGGGTCTCTCCATTAGCCCTGCTGTCCTGGAACTCACTATGTAAATCCGGCTGGCCTCAAACTCACAGAGATCTGTCTGCCTCTCTCTCCTGAGTGCTGAAATTAAATGTGTGCACCCCCGTGCCTGACCTAGAAAATATTTGTTATATGTGTAATGTAATGAATGCTATATAAACAAGTTTCTAACAGATACAATATGAAAATGTCATTAGAATTTCTGTCCACTTTTATGATTTTCAGATATATATTTTTATTTTCGTAGAAATTATTTTATTGTTTTCTTCTTATTTTTGAGATTATAATATAATTTCAAAGTTTCTCCCATCCCTGTCCTCTCTTCAAACCTTCCCACATACTCTTCTTCACCCTTTTTCAAATAAATTCATGGCCTCTTTTTTCACTAGTTGTTATTGTATATATGTATGTATATGTGAACACACATTTATATTTTTATATATATATATATTTTAGATAAACACACACACACATATATATATATTCCTAAATACAACCTGTCCAGTCCATATAAAATGTGGCTTCTATATATGTTTTCAGGGCTGACCATTTGGCACTGGTCAAAAACAATGAAGTGCTCTTCCCTGGGGAGGACCACCTCCCCCACTCCCAGCTTTCCTCAGTTGTAGGGCTGAGGCCTCCTGGGCTTTTCCCCATCTGCTTTAGTGTGTCCATTGGTGTCAGGCTTGTTCAGCTCACATTTCAGTAGCCATATTGCTGAGACATTATGGGTGTAGCTTCTGATAGTGATGTGACATGCAATGATTATATAAGTGTCAGGCATAATTTTTATGGGATTTAGATATAAATTTACATGATGCTTATAAAAAGTAAATTTAGTAAGAGAAGATTTCTATGATATTAGATCGACCATAACCAAATTATTGTTTATAAGGTATTTTGTATCCAAAGTAGTTAGACTTTCTTAAAATACAGAATTGTTTTTGGGTTTTTTTTTTAATTTATTTATTTTACAACACCATTCAGTTCAACATAATAGCCACAGATTTCCCTGTTCTCCCCCTCCCCCCATTCCCACCTCCTCCAGATCAAGGTCTCCCCCGAGGACCTGGGTCGACCTGGTAGACTCAGTCCAGGCAGGTCCAGTCCCCCACTCCCAGACCGAGCCAAGTTTCCCTGCACAAGTCCCAGGAATCAAACAGCCAACTCATGCAACGAGCTCAGGACCCGGCACCAACGCACAGCTGCCTTCCAAACAGATCAAGCCAAAAGACTGTCTCACCCATTCAGGGGGCCTGATCCAGTTGGGGGCCCCTCAGCCTTTGATTCATAGATCCTGTGCTTCCATTCATTTGGTTATTTGTCCCTGTGCTTTATCCAACCTTGGCTTCAGAATTGTTTTTAATAACATTTAAAAACTATTAACTTTAAAATGTCTAATGTCTTATGTTTCCTATTATTTTTTTCAGGCTTATAGCAAAATCATGGCTCATTAAAATTTCTGTTTAGATTTAAATCCTTTAATGGGCATTTTATAGCTTTGTTAAGTAGGGCTGTCACTCCGGTGATATATATGAATCACTAGGTGGTAAGTATTTTAAATATTATAAAAGATGTTTAAAAATGTGAATTTATCTAAAGGATTCCCTAAGGTCAAATTTTAATGTCCTCATATAAAACTAGAAGCAAAATGATTCCTTAAAAATAATGCTCTTAGTAATATTTACAAAATAAATTGGCTTACAGAACAAGATTTTATGTTTTAGTAAGATAATTGCTTATGTTTCTGCTGACATTGTCAAACCTTAAACTGCTTAAAAACTGAGTCTCAGGGAAGCTACACCCAGAAAATTGCAACAATATGGCTGAAACCTGAACAAGAACACTGGTTGACATGTCAATGTGGATTGAGAAAATTACAAATTTTGTAATTATTTGTAATTGTAAGAGAGAGAATTAGTTTTTCCTAGAGATCAAGCCCCTAAATAGCTATCTAATCCTAAGTGACAAATCCCTAACCAGACTCAGTAGGTTGCATTTGTATATATTCTCTCTCTCTCTCTCTCTCTCTCTCTCTCTCTCTCTCTCTCTCTCTCTCTCTCTCTCTCTCTCTCTCTCTCTCACACACACACACACACACACACACACACACCAATAATAAAGAATAAGAAGCCGTGAATTTGAAAGGGAGGGAGGGATGTGGGAGAGGGATGTGGTGGTGGTTGGAAAAAGGAAAGGGAGTGGGGAAATGATGAAATTATATTTTAATTAAATAAGAAAGAAGAAAACCTAGTCTTAACAAAGTCAAGTTGCATTTACTTATTTCCTTGTGTTAAAGCCTTTAGCAACCATCTTATAAACTATTATTTTAAAGCAATTCTAGTCATTTAATACCATATGTATCTATGACTAGGAATATGTGGAGCTGTATGTTGGGGTCTTATCTAAATATTATGCAAACATGTAGAGAGCTAGAGGTATGTAAATGTCATATTTGCAAGGTAATCAATGAGTACTCTTTTCATACAATATAACTGGATTGCCAATATGTAAAATAGCAAAAGAAAACGTTCACCTTGGTTATTTTTAATCAATGCTATTCCAATGAAAATCCTGGCATTTGAGCAGTCCTACTACCTAAAACTTGATCTTTATACATTTGCCTTGACCAAGTAAATGGATTGTTATTGTACATACAAGATACATCTGTACATCAGAAAATGAATCCATTTTTGGTCATGAGCACTGCTACCTCCAATTCTAACAGGTCAAAAAGTTTTGTATGTCAACATGGCAGACTTACCATCTTAAAAATCAAAGATTCTAATTTTGTATAAAAAGTAGATGATCTGTGTGTGTGTGTTTGTGTATGTGTATGTGTGTGTGTATGGCTTTTGTGTGGTTGTGATACTTATTATTGCAGGTTCCTTCATATAAAAACCTTCTAAAATGTAGGGCTTATAACAACACTTTGCCAAGACAGTATCCTCCAGAGCAATTTTCCAAGTTTTCACATTTTTAATTGTACCATGACTGTTCTCTCCAAGCAAAGATGTGTCAAACACTATGCACTCCAAAAAATATCTCCTAATAATTGAAAATATGGACATTAGTCACCTAAGGAGTACATGTATCAGGTACAGACTATAATTATTTAGAGAATTTTTCTTCCATTTGTGCTTAATAGACAATATTAAGTGGTGATGCATGTATAAATATAACCAATTATCATCAAATTTTGTCATTTTTAAAAATTTAAACCAAAATTCAAATGTATTAGTGAGAAAATACTAGCATATCTCAAGAGACCTGACATAATGTTGACATGGTGTGATTAATCATAATTATTATGCTGCATTCAACTGAAATAACTTTGTTGTCAATTGTCAGACTTTTTGCAGAATCCTAACAATGGCTCTTCTAAGTCATTGTCATCCCACTTCTGATCCATCTCTAAACAGTGATAAATAAATTCACAGCAAAGGACTGTAGCGAGTACTTTTGATCAAACTAGTGTTAAAATATTTGCTCTTATTGATTGTGCTTTTATATTTTCATCATAAAACTTTGTAGCTGTTGTCTGTTGTTATGCTGCAAAGTAACCTAAGCAGTGGAGTATTATTTTTGATATGCTAGGGTATTATTCAGAGAACAGAAAGAATTAATTTAGGCTAAGCTTTCCCAGAGTCTGGGTTTTTTTTTTTTAGATTTAATTTAAAAAGTTTTAATTGGGCATACATATGTGTCTTTAGGGCTAGATATGTGCACATGAGTGCAGGTTCCTATGGGGCCCTAAGATGGAATCAGATCACAGGAGTTGGAGTTGAAGGTAGTTGTAAGGCTCACTGACATGGGTACTGGGAACTGGACTGGGGTCCTCTGGAAGGGCAGTAAGCTCTCTTCACTGCTGAACCATCCCTCAGGCCTCTAGAGTCCATCCTTAAAAGCCTCTCCTAGTCCTCAGTTACCCGGACTGGAGGAAAGAGGGTTTATTAGCATTGACTGCAAGTCCTCTGTCACTTCCTCCATGGCGTGGGATCAGATTAGCCCAAGAAGAACAGAGTTCTTCCTGGCAGCAAGGGACAAAACAAATGAAACCAAACCACAAGATGGTTAATGAGGAATGTCTTTGGAGAAAATTGTTCAGAGCCAGGGAAGCTGTTGGACAACAAGAAGTTGTCAGGATCAAATAAAGTCATTCTTGAAGTACTGGCATGAGCCTGTAATCCCAGCACTTGAAAGGCCAAAGCAGGAGGATTGATAGTTTGAGTTAGCAAGACTCTATCTCAAAGCTAATAACAAAAATTTTGTCACCTGTACCCTCTCCTCTAAAAGTAACCAAAGCCAAGGGATTGTGAATTTCCTTTTCTTTTTTTGTTGTGTGCATGTGTGTATATACATGATTGCATGCATATGGGCACATGTGTATGGGTATATAGTATGAATTCTCTACACCCATGACCTTGGGCTATTTGGCCTGATAGAGGTGGTGCTTCTTATCTGCCTATGTGACCACTTAAAAGGGAGGAGAAATGAAGGCAAGGTCTCTTAGGTGGTGAAGACAGGATCAGGCATTGTAAAGCAGCATGTGATTGGTCCCTAGCTTTCCAAGAACTCTGCAACTGGTTGTACCTTATCCTGTATTAGTGAGTCTGTTTTCCCATAGAACCCCTTTATACACATACACACACACACACACACACACACACACACACACACACACACACACACACACACACCATTGAGGCTCTTGTTACATGGGTAAGTGTACATGCAGGTAGGAGCATGCATGTGGAAGCCCAAGAACTTATTAATTTGAGGGTGGATCTCATAATCAGACCCAGAACTCTCTGATATGTCTAGTCTTGTTTGCTAGCTTTTGCTGAGGAATTCCCTGTCTTCAACTTCTTTGACCAGAATTATAGGTGGGCCACAATTCCTACCTGGTATTTATGTGAGTGACCTGAACTCCAGTCTTCACACTTGCCTATCAAACTCTTCAGCCACTGAGCCATCCCCAAGCAATATTTCTTATGTAAACTTAGCTGACACTAACTGAATAGCTTCTAACCTGTCAATTGTATTCTATTTATAAGATTGATTTCAGTAATTTTTATACATGTCGAGCAAATCACCTCAAATCCCTCAAGATTGGGGCCTGAAAATAAGTGGGAGGAAACTTTCACAACCTCAACAGAAGAGATAGATGTTCTAGAGATCCATTGGAACATCCCTTCCATGTTCAAACTATTGAAACAATAGACACCAAAGAGTTAGAATTTCACTAAGAATCTTATGATGGCAGGAGAGAAAGCCTGAATCCCTGGTATTGGCCATGGGATGGGAGGTGCAGCTTGCCTTCCAGGAAATGATTTCACACAGTTCTGAGAGTTTAATTCAACATATGTGCACTACTTAGCCTTTGTTTCATCTTTTTATAAACTTGTAGCACCGTTGTATAAAAGAAATTAGGCATCTTCCTCCTCCTAGAATGGCAAAACCATAAATAAATCCAGTTTCCTTTACCAAGTTAAGGCTCCTAATTTTAAAATGCAAGCAGATTATTCAATAAGGTTAGTGAATCTGCATGTTCTGACAACAGTGTCATTCTAGAAATGGGAATGAGGACTGAAATTGAAGGAAGGAAAGGGGGGAATGTGACATATGTCAGTGAAGTGAGAGAACTACTTGGAGAATTGTAGCTGGAGAATTTCTCTCCAGCTCCCGCCAAGTCTCACCAGTCCCAGAGCCTACTTATAAAGTAAACATATAGACTCTTACATTATTTAAACTGCTTTGCCATTAGCTCAGGCCTACCATTGTCTAGCTCTTACTCTTATATTCAGCCCATTTTTATTAATCAATACTTTGCCATGTGGCTTGTGGCTTATCGGTACCTTACATCTTCCTTGTCCTGGTGGCAGCTCCAGGCAATCTCCCCCTTCCCTTCCTGCTTCCTCAATTCTCCTCTCTGTTAGTCCCGCCTATACTTTCTGTCTGGCTATTGGCCAATCAGTGTTTATTTATACAAAGCGATATCCACAGCAGAGAATCAACTTCGTAAGTAGCTGCAGGCTTCCTCACAAGGATCTTTTACTTTTGACATTTCTTAGTCTTTATGCCCATGTGAGTGAGTCAGTCCATAAGTAGGGCTTTAGTAAGAGGCACTTGTTATATGCAGAATTCTCTTCCAGGGCTTAGGGAAATTAATGATTCAAACACAAAACCTCTGGTCATGTAGAGCATACATTTTAATAGAATGCTGGATGAGAGAAGCAAATAAACAATAAAAACATAAAGTTAGACATATAAAGTTAGTTCCAGAGAGCAATAGATGCTATCAAACCACAGTATACAATGTGGCCAGTGGTAAGAAGGGAACAAAATAGGCTTTAGGGGTCAGTGCAGGACTTTTGAGGTGGTAAGGTCACAACTTTCTTAGTTGAACACAATAAAAATCCAAATTATATTAAAGAGAGCAGAGAATTTACCAACCCAAGAAGGTAGATACAATACTGGGATACAATTGAAATTAAATGAGTAATTCAGGATCCAGGTTTTCCTTACCTTACGGAGGACAAGTTGGATGCAGGAAAAGCTACATTCTACCTTCCCTAGCATCTAGTCTTGGTTGACGTAGACTCATATTCCGTGTTGTCTTTTCCCCAGAAATATGCCAACTTCCAGAAAACAATCTTAACTATTTATAGCAAGTCATTCCTAAAGACAGCATGGCATCTGTGGGGAGTGGTAAATGGGTGGGAGGAAAGAGCATGTCACAAACAGCAGAGAATAGTTAAGCTCCACAACAACACATGGCTACTACATCCCAGCCTTAACTTCCTAACTGATTCAAAGTATCCTGTCCAGACACTAAATTAGGCTATGCACTTATGAAGTGCCAGGATCTACACACAATAAGAAACATACACTCTTTCCAAATATAATGAATGAACCACATGATTTTTATGTCTAATCTGAAGTTTTATCATATTTTGCTAAGTAATAAGTTTAACCATCCCAATATGACCAACATAAAATTATTGGAGAGTACACAATATCTGCACTAAAACTCCCATTTGGAAAGCACAAGAAGCACAAAAGACCAGCTGCCTCTGGTGGTCATCATATGCTGTGTATTGATGAACCAGAAGGTCAAGACTCTACATCCCTAGTCCATAAAGAAGTCCTTAGACAAGCTTATTTTCCTGACTTTTGTTGCCTAAGCATAGACATTGATAACAAAGTTGGAGGTCATAGCTGTATCCCAAGCTAGGTTCAGCCACTCATCCACACTAAGTCAATTAAAAGATCCAAATTAATAGTGGAAATCTAAAAAAGAAAAAAAAAAGATGTAGTCATTTTTGGTCACATTAGTAAGGGGGAAAAGAGATCTAGTGACTCTCCTAAGTCTGAAGTAAGATTAAAGTTTAAACAAAGGGTCAAGGATAGGCAGACATAAACAGGCACAGTCAGGGTATAATCCTGCCTACCACTGATCCATCATTGCCTGGGATTCAGTCTCATCCTGCAAGGTGGGCTAAGAAGTTGTTATAGTTGTATGAAATCTCTTTTAGAAAGACGTTTCCCCTCTGACTGGCACCTTTTTCTTCTACTGGGATGAAATTTCTGGAGAAAGCTCCATTTCTTTGGAGTCCATTGTTTTGATAGTCCAATAATCGGATTAAAAGCTATAAGATATTGTGAAATATCTCCATTCTGTTAGACCAGCTACAAGCCATTGGCCTCTCTGGATAAGCCTGAGGTGACTCTTCTTAGTATAACAAAGCTGTATCTACTTATTGCTGGTATAATTGTAGCTGTGGTAAAGCCCACAGGGTAGAAAAATATAGGACAATTTTCCTGGGATCAGGATTCTTGCTCAATATAATTCCTTTACTGCTCTGTAATATTTTTGTACTATCTACTACTTAATCATCAACATCAGGAATGTTGGCAAAATGTTTCTTAAAGTTGAACCAGTAACAAATTCTATTCATTAAGACTCTCTGAGTTTTGGGACTCATACTATATATATCAACATGAAAACTGAGGATATACTGTCTTTTTTTTTTTTTTGGTGTTTTAAGACAGAATTTCTTTGTCCTGGAATTTGCTCTGTAGACCAGACTGGCTTCAAATTCACAGAAATCCACCTGTCTCTGCTTCCTGAGTGCTGGGATTAAAGGAATGCGCCACCACTGCCTGGCAAGGACATATTGTCATTTGCCCAGACTTTTGGAGATCTCCCTAAAAAACAAATACACCTAAATTACTAACTTAGCCAGATCTAATTGAGTGGCAGGCAATAGGTGGGTTGGGGTGTAATTCTACTATTCTAGTGGCAGCTTAATTGATCTGAACACCATGGAAGTCAATGAAAGCAAAATAGATGCCAGACTAGGGGTCCTGAAACTCTGACTTTCTACTAACTCAGAATGGCTTTACCATGAGATTCTTCCCCAAGATGGCAGATAAGATGGCTATTAGTAGTCCAAAATCTAAAGCCCCCTCTCAATAACCTCATAAGAAAGGAGAATTTTTTAGGAAGTACCTATGATACTAGTCTTAAAAAAAAACTCTATTCACATCTCTTTGCTAGAGATCAGTGAAGAAGAGGAGTAGGGAACCAGAGTGAGTCAGCATGAGAAAGACCGAGACTAAGTTCTTCAGCAATTACTCTAGCAAACATTGCCCACTGTCTGCAAATCAGTTTGACATCAGTCTCCACTAGAAAAAATACTGTTGTCTTCTATAATTAGAGACAATTGTATATTACTGAAGTAGGATGAATCCTTTCCTATTCAGTGAGATACTGAGCACCAAAGCAAAGCCTGACCTCCCATTACAACTTCTTATTCATTCATTAATATCCCCCCCAAAATAGTCATTGTGTGCCTACCATTTTCCAAGCATGGAGTTAAGTATAGGCTATATGTCACTGTGAAGTATAGCCATGTTCTTCACCTTCAGAGATGGGGAGTTGTGAATGAAATGAAGAATCCCACAAAGTCAAACCAGTCACATTGTAAGTAATGTGGTTGATTCTATAAAAAGATGTAATTATTCTAGAGGTAAAATTTGAATGCAAGTATTCAGTGAAGATGTGTGAAAAACATGTGACCTAATGACTATAGTTGTTAGTCCAGAGTGAAATCTAGTTATAATTGTCAAAATCTCAATAAGAGCACTGTCCGTGAAGACAAAGGGAAAATTCTGAGGCTCTTGCCTTCCCATATCTGATTAATAGCATCATTTTCCACTAAGTGTATTCAGAGAAGAACAAAATACTCTAGAATATCTCTTTCCACTTGTCTCTACAGTTTTCCTTACAGGCATATTTTTATTATCCCTAAAGCCAGAAGAGGCACATATAGAAAAATGTTACAGTTTAGGAGTCAGAG